>NW_024884822.1:8303768-8538468 GCF_019232065.1 Centrocercus urophasianus | reverse complement strand
AAAAGAAAAAAAAAATCTCGGATGGCAGTTTAAGAAACAATAGGACGAACGGGAGCTGCGGCGGGCTCCGCTACATCAAGTGTCATTTTCCAGTGACAAGAGAGGCAAGTTTCCCCCCCCTCTTTTTTCCCCTCTCTCTTTTCTTTCTTTTCTCCCTCTTTCTTTTCTTCTCTCCCAGCCGAAGCGCTCTCTCTCCTCCCTCTTTCAGCCGAGCAGGAAGCGAGTTGCTGGAGCCGGGCGCACGCCGGGAAGGGAGCGGGAAGGACGGACGGACGGACCGAGGGAGACCCCGGGGCTCCCGGTGCCCGCGCCCCCTCCCTCTCCCGCAGCGCCGGGCGGACTCGCCGTCTCTCCCTATGGGAGCCACTTTGACTGTCCCCGCCGCCGAACACGAGCCCCGCAGCCCCGGCGGGCGGGGGGCGGGGCCTCGGAAGGCCCGCCCCCCCCTCATTTGCATCGCGTCACCTCTTCCCCCTCCCTCCCTCCGCCGCCCCTCCGCCAATAGCGGCTCGCGCTACGCGGCCGCGGGGGCGAAGCCACGCCCCCTCATTAGCATCCCCCGCCCAGGAGCTCCGGCCGGCCCGGGGGAAAGTTGCCCCGAGCCCCCCGGGCTTCATTGATCCCAACGCGATCGCGCCTTTGTTCATCAAGGCGGCGGCCGCCCGCCGGGTCCCGCCGGGATCACCTCGGCCGCCCGTCGAGGGCCCGAAACCGAGAGTTCCCCCGGCGGCTGGCTGTGCCCGCTACCACGCAGCCACTTCCTTCCCCACCGGACCCCGGACGGGCAGAGCGGCTCAGCCCGGGACCGCCGCAAACCCCAAACCTCCACCGCATCCCCCCGCGTTCCACCCCGTTCCGGACAGCGCTGCGGTGCTGCGCGAGAGAAGCGCACCGCTTCCGACCGGGACGGGACAGCGGAGAAACTCCGATGTTGGCTTCAATCCCCCGGGGGAAATAATACCAACAAATAACATTCGCGGTCCCTGCCCTCTTTGGGAAAGCGCTGGGACGGCCGCTCCGTGCCCGCCCCGACCTCCCCCCGCAGCCCCTCCGCTGGCGGACCGCGGGCGGGGCCGCCTCCCGGGGGCTGTTACGGCACCGGGCGGTGCCTGCAGGTGATGCCACCCCAACCGCAGCCCCTGCGGTGTTGGCACGTGGCATAACCCACACGAGGGGCAGCCCGGCGGGGCTCCCCACCGCCTGCAGGGCAATGCCGGACCGGCAATGGGCCGGGTTGATTCTGAATTAATTGTGGCTTCGCCTGCTGCCCCCATGCCCACTCCGAGCCCTTGCAGCTGGGCTACACCAACTCCCATCCAGAGCACGGCCAAGGGCCTCAGAGTTGACCCAGAGAACAGAGTCTAGCTACAACTACCCTTGCACAGCTCCATAAGCATCCCCAGGCATTCTGAGAACTCTATAGGACCCTCTTCCCACCACCTATGTACATCACTACATGGGCAGTGACTGTTAAACCTCAGTTACCCAGCCCAGCAGCAGGCACACAGCCCCTGCCAGCACGCTGCTGGCACCAACAGCCACACCTGAGCCAGTGCTGTAGGGAAGTCCACACACAACTCATCCCCATTTCCACTGCGCTGTGTTCTCACACATGAGCTGCTGCAGAAAGCAAGTTTCCGCCTTCCCTGCAGCTGATATTTGAATTTTCATATAATCCTACTGTGTCACATCTCAGGGACACGTGGAAGAACACAGCCATAGAGCCACGCATGAATATTTACGCCATAGGTATTGCATAGGAGCAGTTTGGCCCCTGCAGCGTTTCGGCTTATTGGTCTTCTCCAGGCTGCTGCTGCAGTGGTTGTATCGTATCCAGCCTAAATGCCTCCGTGGTGAGATACATTTTGCAATTAAAAGCTATTTGCACCTGCACTGATTGCTCCTTTCCCAGGGCAGGGAGCTGCCAAGGGAGGAATAATGCGTTTGAATCGATATTCTGAGCAGTTGGCACAAATCTGTTATGGGGAATGGGGGAGCATCTCCATGCCTTTTCCTGGATGCTGAAGGAGGAGCAGCACAGCATGGGCTGAGGGCACCTCTGCTGGGCAGGGACAGCACTGTGACAGCAACAGGGACAACTTCCCCCCACTTTCTTCCTTGGACACACACACTGCACTGGTGATGTGGCAGCAGCTCCAGCCAAGAACCAATAGGGTGGGGGCAATGCTGCACTGGGCTTAGGGCAGCCTCAGAGCCACCGACAGCACTGCAAGCAGCAAAGGGTTAAAGCCCAGCTCGACCTCCACAGGGGAATGTGAAAGGAAAGCAGAGCTGGAATGGGGGGAGAGTGAGATATTCAGGAATGGGCAAAAAAATAAAGCGGGGAGGGCTGGTAGCTGGCACTGAGACTGCAGTGCCCCATTCACGCTGCAGGAGCCAAATGCTCCATGCTGGGGCTTTTAAGCAAAGAATTCCCATGCAGTTGGCTCTGACTTTTTGCAGGCCGGGTTCTGGTCCATGGCCCGAGCTCACCTGCCCTGCTGCTGGATCTACAGAGCTGCCCTGTGCTGGGACACGGCCGTGGGTGCTCTCAGTGTACGACACACAGCAGAACACACAACCTACAGCTGCCATCTGCTGCCGCTGGGGATGGGCCTTGCTCCCCAAATGAGCGACAGCCACGCGGGGATTTTATCCTCACAGCATAAACTCATGGGACACACCTTTGCTTCACCAGCAAGGACAGCTTAAAAACAGGGCGAGGGAGAGACACGGCTGCAGTACCCACAGTTGTGGGAACGGCTATCAGAGTGATCCCAGCATGGGGAGAGAGCATCCCAACTAGGCACCACAGAGGATGCACAAACGCCCTGAGAGGCTGCAGATCCCAATGCCTCCTGCCACGGGAAAGCCTCTCCTCCCCAGCAGCACTTCCACGTAGGCCCAACACCCTGCTCACCCCTGGCCTGGGTGTTTTCTATCCTGTCTCAACAGAACAGCCCTACTTCCCCTCTATAGGTCCCAACACAGGGAACAAGGGGTTGGAAATGGGAATTGCTGAGAGAAAAGCCCCCTGTTCCCTCCTCCACACCCCTCACCAGAGGACAAGGCACCGTATTGCTCTGCCCAGAGAAGGGAGATGGGCAGCTGGGCTGCGCTGATGGGAGAAAGGGAAAACAACTTCTGGCTTTGAGCTGGGACCAAGGGGCACAGAGCACTGGGGGCTGAGCATTTACCTGCGTTTTATGCTGGTGTGGAGAAAAGGGCTTGGGAGCATTTCACACATCACATCCTCCCCAGTAAAGATGCTTTGCACACGGTATTTTCTTACATCCACACTCCTGTGTTGATCCAAAGACTTCCCAGCCACAGACGAACCCGACGTCCTCTGGCAGGTGAGAGGGCTCAGCCACCGGAGGCATTTCATTCCTCCTACCCGACTCGTTCCTGCAGAGAATGAAAGAAAAGGGCTCATCCATGGGACCACGGAGCAGCGCAAGGCTTCTTGAAAGGTGCAGGGGGAAGGTGGGACCAGACAGAAGGGTGACAAGAGCCTGCTTTTCCACAGCTGCTGTGAAGAAGCATCAGCAGGAGACCTGGATAGGAGCACTGCGTGCAGAAACTTCCTCCTGCTGCACCCCTGCCCTGGGGACGGCCCTCAGCTGGGACAGACGTATCCCCGCCGTGCCGGTAAACCCTTACGGAGGCACACAGGGCGCATCGCCAGAGCTCAGCCCTCAGTTCCCTCGGCAGCTCACCGGGAAACCACGGCGAGGAGAGCCGCACTCCCACGGCCCCCCGTGGCCCTCGGCGCTGCGCGGGGCGGGGCGGGCGCGGTGCGGGTCGGGGCCGCAGCGCCGCGTGGTTACAGCGCCACCTGGCGGCCACGTCGGGTACCGCCAGCCCAGGTCCCGCGGGGTGAGCGCGGCCCTACGGGTGAGGGAACGCAGCAATAGGAGACGCTTGTCAGGTTGGCCGCATTAATTCTGGGACTTGACCGCTCAGGGTTTGGCTGCTCTTGCTGACTTTTTCTCTGGAAAGAACTCCGGAAGGCCCCCATGATTTCAGCAGGAGTGGAACGAAGCTCATCACTGGGGCTCAGATGTGGCTGGAGCTGGGTGTAGACCCACAGCCAAAGGGACTTCGCCAAAACACAGCATAGCAGCACTTTGGTTAGAAAGGAGTTTAATACACAGAGAACTCACTTTTTTACATACCCTCCTGAGCTTTGGGCAGCCTGCAGTTCAAGTTCAGGCTCTGCCTTGTTCAGAATGAGGGATCCCTCTGGCTTTATCTCTGTGCAGAGTGAATGCATCCCGCCGCACCTCCTGTGTTCCTTCTCAGGATCTCTTCTCCAAAACATTCAGCATGTGAGCAAAAGCAGTTACAGTTCTGGGACAGCGACAATCAGAGTGACCCCAGCATGGGGAGAGAGCATCATTTCTACTGGGAACACCGTGTAGGCCACAGTCCTTCTAACTAACATGGGGTATCTCATCAGAGGGAAAGTGGACTGAAACACTGAAATACCCTCCTGAATAGGAAATTCTGGGAAAGCACCCTTCACTACTTGTGCGCCTGAACAGGGACTGGGGCATCACAGTCCCCATCCAAGCACAGCTCCCTGTGCCTTCCCTAGAAGGGCAGCCAGTCCGAGCAGCATCTGCATATCTGTTACATGCACACACACACACACACACACAAACACACACACACACACACACACGCACACCCCCATTGCAGATGACACACAAATGCTGCTCATGCTTCCCAAGCAGACGACCCCAGCGAGGCTCACACCCCACTCATCTCACTGCGGGGCTCAGGAAGCAGCAGCCACCTCCCAAAACGTGCTGCAAACCTGGAGGAACAACTTCCTGCAGTGCTGACACAGAGCCATTGTCGGGGTGTGATGGAGGAACTGCGAAACAGACGAAACAGACGCAGCAACAACACCAGGGTTGGATTCAGGCCAGGGCACTTCAGGCGACTTGTAAAAAGTTCACAGCTCCTTTAATGGCTCCACCTGGCTCCAACAGGACCTCTGCTCTGTGGAGGAGATGCTGCGAGGGAAGCGTGCCTGAGGTGATATGAATCAGGCCGGTCCCTCTCGCATCACAACGGCCTGGAATAGCTGTTGACCTGATGGAGTGTTAATGGGAACATTTATTTGTTTCTTTATCACTACAAAGATGTCATATATACTTACCCTGCTGCTGCCACCGTTCCCAAAGGGCTGTCAGCACAAGAGCCATTATAACACAACTGCCAGAGGTAATATTTTTTTTCCCCCCACACATTATTTCTTCAAATGATTCTGTAAAGAGAGAAAGAACCGGGATATAAAAATTGCTGGTGAAAGAACAGAGCAGTAATGGGAGGCAAAGCAGCCTGCCTGCCTGCAGGGAGCACCATCACAGCACAGGCCTGGCACAGGATGGCCCCACAGTGCTACACGAGGATGGTGTTGGGGCCCAGGGCTCAGAGGGGCTCTTCCCCACCTGCGTTGTGAGCAGGTTGGGTTCATACAGCTCTGCCCTTTGTGGGGAGATGGGTGCAGGCAGTGCTGCTCTTCCTATTTCCAGATTATATGAAAGCACAAACCCCTTCAAAACACTTTGGTAACACAGTCATTAGTAAATAGTAATCAGACAGAATCTGCTTTTACCTGTGGCACAAATCCCCACGGTGTTTCGTTTGCGCTACACGCTGGCTTGACGATTCAGGGAAATTGCTAATGGGGCCTTTTATTGCTGGGTCACCAGTTCAAATCTGGCTCTGTCAGTATTGACCAGGAGTATCTGATGAATGTTTGATGACATGAGATGAAAATACGGGTTTTCATCCATTTATCAGTAGAAAAGCCCTTCAACAACTCCAGCCATCAAAGATGCGGCAGTGCAGAGCGAGGGCCCCTCTGCAGGGGAGGGCAGCTGGGAGAGCTGCACAGCCCTGGTGTCTGGCAGAGCCTTCCTGGGGATGAACCAACCTGCCCTGCACCACAGTGAGCCGCTGCAGCCACAGCACAGCGTGGGGAGCCAAGCCCTGCATTGTTCTCAAAGGGAAAACGACCCCGGTGTGCTGGGGAAAAAGCAAACGTAAGGAAATCCAGGATGCAGGGCTGGTTGCTTTCAGTGCCAAATGGAGACATTCATGATTTTGCAAGCTGGAAAGCTGTTCGAATTTCTCAATATTATGACGCTAAGCAAGCTGAAACTCAAATTTCAAAGTAACGGGTCAGAAGTTGGTAACAGTCCTTTCTTATTTTCTTGAGTCAAACAGCAGCCCAACGGAAACATAAGTTAGTGCCTAATTCAGCACCTTCAGTCCTCACCCCTGAGAAAGCACAAAGCACTGGATGTGCAGCACTGTTGGAGCTGGGGCGGGGATGGCCATCAGTGCAGCTATGGGTCTGCAGGGCCACCCCACAACACTGCCTGGCCCCGAGCCGTGGCCATCCACAGCCCTCCACCACCTCATCTTTGGGGCTGACCCAGTCAGCAGGGGCAGAACACAGAGGGCAGGGGCAGCTGGAGGTGCCAGCATTGCCCCAGGGGTCCACGCCGCACGTCCCCAAAATAAAGCGATGGGAAAACTCACATCCCACGTAAACTCAGCTGGCGGAGCTGCTCAGCCCTGCTGAGGGAAATGGAAGCAGCATGAGAGCCATCTGCTGGGAGAGGCTGACTTCACAGCGGTGTAAATCCAACCGCGGGGATGCTGAGAAACTGGGGAAGGCCGGGGGGTGCCGTGCCACTATCACTTACCTGGGTGTCACATTGAAAATCAAAGCATCCCTTTGGGGAATGACCCCTCTGATGAGTGCATTACCACAAACAGAGCACCTCTGCACTGCGCTGCTGGGTGAGAGACAGAGGGGCAACGGGAAATGGTTCCAAGCTAAAAGAGGGGAGAGGCAGAATGGACATAAGGCAGAAGTTCTTTACAACACGTGTAGAGAGGCAGTGGCACAGGTTGCCCAGAGAGATGACGGTGTCCCATCCCTGCAGACACCAAAGGTCAGCCTGGAGGGGCCCTGAGCACTGATGGAGCCGTGGGTGTCCCTGCTCAGGGCAGAGGGTTGGACAAGATGGTCTTTAAGGTCCCTTCCACTCAAATTGTTCTATGATTCAGTGATTTGTTAAGGCTGCACAAATGACCATTTCCACACCAGTTACAAAAAATAATTACCCATAGTAACTTAATAATGAGCTTTTCCCTTTAAATTTTTAACATAGGTAGCCAAGAAAATTGTCAGTTTTAACAAGTTTAAATTGAAGTGATAAATGCCAAAGCTGAGCTAAAAGACACCAGCAAATCAGCAATTAAAGTATTTATGCAAGAAGGCAAAAGGTACTGTATGCAGATACTGTATGCAAGGAGCTGGAGAGCAGGGTTAACACAGCATCAGGACCTCAAGGACTGCACTGGGGCTGAGCTTCACTTGGAACATAGATGGTGCATTATATTTGTAGGCTGGCTTTCTTTTTATTTTTGCTTACTTTCTCTTCTTCCCCTCCCCCTTTTTTTGTTGTTGTTTTCATTTGTTTGTTTAATTTCCCCCCCTTTCTCCCGTTCCCCCCCCCCGCCGTTGCCGCACTGCTGTGCACGGAGCCGCACTGCCCCGCCGTGGCCGCCGCTGTGGCACCGCGCTGCTCCTCCCGCTCTTCCTTAACCACACACACACACACACACCCTTCCTCCCATCTCCATCCTCCTGTCCATCCCGGTGATGAAAAAAGGGAAACAAAGCCCTCTAGAAAGCGGTTTGCAGACTGTTAGGCTCTGGGGAAGCTCGCACTGGCATCGGTGCAGACAGACCCAGCTAATGAAATCACAGCATGGGTGGGTTGGAAGGGACCTTAAAGCCCACCCGGCCCCAACCCCTGCCCTGTGCTGGCTGCCCCCCACCAGCTCAGGCTGTGCAGGGCCTCATCACCTGGCCTTGGGCACCTGCAGGGATGGGGCACCAACAGCTCTGGGCAGCAGTGGCCACAGCAACCGCTGAGTAAAGAATTTCCCTCTGACATCTCCCATAAATCTTTCCTCTTTCAATTGAAAACCACTCCCCCTTGTACAATCACTACCTACCCAAAAAAGCCGGTCCCCCTCCTGCTTCTGAGCTCCTTTAAGCTCTAAGTAGGACCTGCATTGTTTGCCAAGAGCCGTCCTGGTGGGAGGAACCCAGCAGCCCAGCACCACCAGGCAGCACTCGTGGCTCAGCATACATCCCTCATTCACACCCAGGGAAAAATGGCTGCCCATAATTGTTCTCTCCAGCCCCAACCCTTTGCAAGAACGCCCAGAACTCATCAGACCCAACTTACATCCAACCTGGGGGGAGAAAGGCGTGCAGGTTGAGCTCCCCTGGAGTTTTGAGCTTTGAGCCGCTTTAGTCCATTCCTGTTGGCACATTCCACAGCAGAACTCACCCAAACCAGGACCTCAGTGCTGAGCTCAGCAGGGAGCTGACACACGTGGCTGCACCTCCTTACTTACGTTTCAGAGCCCAGAGAGCAGCCAGGAATCCCAGCAAAACTCGACACATCAGTTTGGGCTCCTCCTGCAGGTCGCTTCTCTCCACCTGTGCAAAGGAAGGATATTTCCAACCTACAGGATCAACTGTATCCAAAACTCACTTGCACACACAAAGATTTCATTCTGCAGCCTGCTAAGGTGCATCTTGTTTCCAATTTCTCATTTTCCTTCACTTACCAGCACACCCTTTCTAACATGGAAGGCCTTTGAGAAAGTAACTTACACCAGAAAACAAACAAGGGTTGAATCATTGCATGGAAGAATCTGTCTTTCAGGGACATTTCCTTCTAAATTGCACAATGTGGCTCTTAGCAAGGAAAATAAATAAAACTTAATCCCCCTGCATTCCAGCTGGCACTTTTTCCCCAAGCAAGCAGCAAACAATTCAATGAAAATTCAGACTATGGTCAATTAAGGGAGCGTGTATCATTTCATTTATAAATAGCAAATATCTATTCACACTTGATGATTTTTATCCAATTAAGCCTGTTTTACATTTTAAATTCCTCTGATTTAACTCATGTACCCATTTCCCAGTCCCAGACTTGTCTCATCTGTTGCCTCAAAACTTTGCAGCCCTTCTGCTCTTGGGCTGCTGGTGGCTGAAACTCTCTCAGCTAACACAGATTTACTCAAGGATGTGGATTACAGCCTCCAGGAAGCAGCCAGCTCTGGGAAAGTCATGCCTAATTACTTGCAACGCTAAGGGCTTTGATATATCATTATTTTATTTGGGGTTGGTTGCTTATGTGTGCAAACTGTTTTCTTTTCCAGCCTATTTAATCAAAGACAGTCATCTTTAGGTTTGTGTGTGTGTAGACATGACATACTTAGTATATTATTGATAAACTTACTCCAAGCTATAGAGGCCGCAGCATCCCACACTCCACCTATTTCTCCAAAAACCAGCTGCTGTTTGCTTTCAGGACAGCATCACCATCTCAAAGCCACAGAATACATTGGCTGAATTGTTCAGCAGCTACATGACAAATCCCTTGATGAAAACACATGGACTTCGCCCACCAGAGTCCATCCACGTTGGCACTGGATGTCCCCAGGCATGGCCAGCGGTGTCACACCCAGCAGAGAAGGCTCCTTGGGCTCTGGGAAGGTGCTGGGAAGTTAAATAGCCACAGCCAAAAGGAAAAACAGGCACTGTCAGGAAAAAAAACACCTCAGGAGGGCGTAGTGGTAAGCAAACCGTGATATCTTTAATGAGATTGAAGATAAATATCACACACAAAAAGAACAGGAAAATTGCTACAAGTTTGTTTTCAAAGCTTCAGATACTTTGAGTCCAGATACTTTGGGCTGTTTTAGGAAAAAGGCCGAGGTATCTTGGAAATAGACATTGAATGTAAAATGAACCAGGAAAGGTTACTCGGATGGAAGAGGATTTCTCACTCAGAAAAACCTGCATTTCAAGACCTTTCTGCCTTGGCATGAAATGAAGGGCTTCTCCAGGGATGAGGAAGGAAATGGACTCTTCTGCTGCAAGATCACCAACAGCTGAGGGATGTGGGAGCTCTGCCATTCACACCACAGCTTTCAGTGACAATTCCTCGACTTGTTTGCTCCTCTCACCTTCTGCAAATACATTTCAATACATTTCCCCGTGCCCAGAGCAAAAACGCCACATAGCAGCAGCGCTGGGAAACTCCAAGGGATGGGAACACAGCATGGCACCGTGCGAGCAGTGCTCCACCAACCAGCCAAGAAATCCCCAGCTGTCCCCATGACATCACCCTGCTGGAAGCATCTTGTGAAGCTCAAATGCTCGTCCATCACACCACCATCAGGAGGGCCACAAGATGGCAAGTGCGAGCCTGCAGTCGCACCCATCAACTTACACACAGCTGTAAAGAAAATCAAATCAAGCAAATGCTGTCCAAGAAGCAGCTCTGCACCAAAGTACCTCAGAGGTCAGGAGCGTTTGCTCAGGTGCTCTACAGAGCATCAGGACGGGGCTCATTTCATTCCTTCCCACTCTGTTCCCCCGTAGCCTTCTCTCTTTTCTCCTCTTACAAAATTGCAGATTATTTCTTCTGCAAGGACCAACTTGAGTTTTGGCTGTTCTCACTTCATGCCTGCACTTCCTGATCTGTAAGCTCACTTGGCTTATCAGTACTTTTTTCCCCACTTACTCCCATTCCTTGCAAGCTGATTTCTAAGTTATTTCTAGAGCTGACTGAGCTGTGCACTTAGTTTGGTCAAGAGCAGCATTTCTGAGTTGGGGGAAAGAAATGAACATCCTCTGCACTTTCTGGTTCAGCTGATATTAACGCCGAGCAGTTCTCCAGCAAACAGCTGGGTTTGGTTTGCCCCAGTGGTAGCCCTGTGGCATCATTTCTCCTATGAGACAACACGTGCCTTCCTGGTCATCCAGGCTACCTTCCAGTGCCACAGCTGTGCTTCTGACAATCCTGGCACAGTGTATTTTGTTGAATCCACTGCAGGCCTGGTGATTGTTAACAAGCATCTCCAGGTACACTCACCTCTTTCCAATGCTGATGTAAATCCATAGTTCTTTCCTCTAGCTTTTGCATTACCAATTAGCAATGAATAATTTGAGGTAGAAGTTAGCGTTCTTTGCCAGGAGATCAGCTGGGCTGAGGAATAGGAGGAGCAGGACTCAGATCACAGCAGTAGTGAAAAGGAAGAGTTCAAGAAAAACGTTCTCATCATTTTTCCTTGCCAACACTATGAGCTTTTATCAGAAGTTTTGCAATGATAGGTGAGGCACAAGGCAAACTTAAATTCCAAACCAGATGCAAGGAAACAACTGAGATACAGAATCACAAGATGATGCAGGTGACACTCCCATCCCATCAGGTGAGCAAAAAACAGGTTTTGCACAGGTCTCAGAAGCAGTAAGCAGCCTACATGGCCTCCAGGAACAAATGTGCCTCAGCATTCTGCTACTGTCCCATACCAGCTAAGATTTGTAAGGAAATGCTTTAAAGGACCAGACCCATCTCTACCACAACACACAAATCAAAAGGAGGGGGAGAAAGAGCATCAGAAGTCCCACTAATGTCCACAGGTTACAGAGAGCTACTATTCCAGAATCTCCTTCTGGGAATTCCAGTATAAGAATCACATAACCAGGTGTAAAAATCTTCAAATGTAATTTATTAAGACATTCAGCTATGTCTGTCAGTCTACATCCAAATTTACTACTAAAAATAAAATAGTATCACATTTCACATTAGGAATACCGACTTTGAAAAACACTTGAGTCAAGCCTATTGTATAAATAAGTGACTAATTTCTCTTCATATCAAAATTCACATAAAAAAATTGCCTGCCCCCCTACTCCCATCTATTTCCCCACCCCAGTTCCTAGTTCTACTTGAAGCCATGATGAATGTAAAAAGTTAAGTACGGACATGTCCTTGTCAAAGAAAAAAAGGTGCAAACCTATTAACAGCTTTAGAAGTGGCATTTGCGGAGTCTGATCATACACAAGAATGTACTCATTCCCAAAGTGCAAATATCGCCAGAGTTTAATACTGCTTTAATTCAGCTGCAAGAATTAAACATGACACAGCACAGTATTGCAAGGCCTCTATCCGTGCCCTAAAACTCATCCCACTTTCCTCCTGCACGTGGTAGCGGAGGCCAAAGCGTTCATTAGAGTTTTAGTTTACTTCACGCAGCCCAGCCTGTGCCCATTATTAACAAAAGGTTCATATACATCAAAATATTGAAGACTCCATCATAAAAGTCAAGAGTCACTATAGATTACATGACTTAAAATGCAGCTGCCCACCCAAGAACACCCAAAGCATATACACGACGTTTTTAGAGTGCTTCCATCTTCTAAGTACAATCACTGCCGCTGTATCTTTGATTTTTGCTTACGTGCCATAAAAGAAATTGTCAGTAACCAAAGCTGCACCTCAGCCAGAGACCAGCAACTCACTGCATTTAACACCTCTCTGGGACGCCAGGACATGCAGCATTCGATGCCTTCCTCACCAAGAAAACAAAAGCCAGCACTCTGTCTGTCTGTCTGCAACTTCCCACAGACCTCCTGTGCTTCTCATCCCTTATCTACGTCTTGAAAACACTTGTTAACTTAAATTTATTTTCAGACATCCTTCCTATGCCCACAGTTCAGAGAGCTTCTGGAGTCATTTCTACTACATCTCAGTTACCGCTACCAAGCAGCCCATGAAAATCAGCATAGGATATTACATTTTGACCAGCATTAACAGCTAAACTTCTTTCACTGATGTGGAAGGATAGGTTTTCTTCTGCGTCAAACTAGGATCTCCGAAACGTGTTTGTTCCCATACCATCCTTTGTCACCTCAGAGCTGGATGCTGACCCTCAGGTCTCGGGCAGGGCACCCCTCTGGGGCTGCCATGAGTTCTGCAGCGCACGCTGCTTCCCGGCTGGCCTCACATGGGCTCGCGCCCTCATCCACACCCTGGAATCCCTCCGTCTCAGCAGAGCCCTCCAGGCTGTCCTGTCCATCACTCTGACTGGGGTTGTCTTCTGCATTTGCTCTCTTTTGCTCAGCGCCGGGGGGCTCAGCCTCATCTCCAGGTCTGACGTTTTGCTCTGCACCAGGATTTGGCTGTTGAACTTGCTCCGGCCCCAGTCCTTGCAGCTGTGAAGGGCTCTTAAGCTGGCAGTGGCACAGAGGGCAGGTTTCTTGCACGTACAGCCATTTCTTCAGACAGCCAGCATGAAAAAAATGGCTACACGGTGTGATCACAGCTGTTTTCATGTCCTGGAAGACAAAAAAAAGATTATTGTCAGGCCCATTCCTCTCACCCTGCACATGTCCTGCTTCATCTCATGGAGCAGCAGGCACAGAGGAGACAGAAGCAGTCCCCAGACAAGTAGAAGAATGTTTCTTGTTCATACCCACAAAGCTCCCACATTCAAATTCACACACACACACACACACACACATCAGGTAAGTGCCAGGGCTGACTGTTTATAATACATGGATTAGAAATGAGGCAAAAAACCTTGTTTACAAAATATTATCACACTTAAATAAAAGGATTTGTAGGATTGGAGTTGCTGAATTAGTTGGCTTAAGAAAACCTTGCAAGTGAAAACCAGCAAACTTACAGATGCAACAAACAAATTAAATAATGCTCTCAGAGAAGAGATGCACATGTCACCTCTCTGGTGTTTTAAACATTGCCATTCAATCTGGCAGCAGTAGTTACACTCTTCAAATAATTTGTATTCAAGTTTGGAATCAATCCAATGGCACCCTATTAAATCCAGGGTAGTTCTTTCATTGTCGTATATAGCTTCTATTTGTATCCAAGAGAAAGAGACTCTGGAGCTGGAGGTGTGATAAAGATATTACTCCCAGCATTCATTTCTAAGGTCCTTACTTTGGCTGTCTTACATTAGATAGACCCATAACCTTTTGGTAATTAAGTTTCTGTTATAAAACTGACATTGCACATGAAGTGGAAGCAGCAGTGTCTGTGGAGACTGAGCTGCTTCTAAGGATGAATAAGAAATCAGCTACTTGAGTACACCCTGCCTTTCAGTAACAGAATCTCTCACTAATGAAGAAAGGGCACACTCCCTATTGCTACTGAGAGCAGCTGAACCCAAACGTGAGAGTTTCAAAGAACCTCAAGGACACGGTTTGTTGCATAACTAGAGAGAAAAATAGAAAGTTTAAACATACCCAAATTAGTTTTTATATGTTAAAAAACCCTCAGCACCAAAACTCTAAATCAGTTTAGACAAAGCAGGGAACTGGAAAATCCAAGCAGTTTATTAAGTACGAATGTGAGTCACTAAACATAATTCAAGTAACCTATTCTATGAGCTGTGGACCAAACACAACAGACAGTCCAGAGGTATTTAAATTCAAGTCAGCATTTTGATACTTGTATTCTTACCTGGTAGCAGATGGCACAGATATCGTTGTGCTGCTCCAGCTGTTCTTTTGTGGCAGTGGGCAGTGACTTGATCTTATTCACAGCATCTCTACGAAGAAGGAAGCTTTTCCACCCCAGTTGGGCCCGCAGCCACACGTTGTAGTAGGAGTGAATGAAGATGATCACAGAGCCCATAACAGTCCATTCGCCAAAGACAGTTTCTGAGACGCCATATGCCACCACACAGAGAGCAACAAGGAACTCCAGCAGTCGGTACGTGCCGTTGACGTAATAAATCACATCGTCCATATTTTCAACTGGTTCTTTTCTGAACTCTTCTACCATAAACAAAACATAAATGAAGAGTGTCCCAAGCACCTGTAACACACAGTGCAAGACCATTAGCTTAGCATGCAATCCTATGAACCGGAGCTTCAGTAATTGAACATTACTCATGGAGATCTGCACATACAGTGCTCCCAAATCAGACTGAGGGCAGGCAGGTCCCAAAGCAGCAAAACCGTTGCTGAACTTCAAGACAAAAGCCATTTTTTCTCATAAAGCAATTGCTCTTGCTCTCATGTGCTTCCCCTTCTATGTATTTCCCTCAGCCCAAAGCACAGCTGAATTGATTAAACAAAAATGTTAAGCGTTATGAGGGACAATTTTATAAATTAATTACAAGAAAATCTTATAACAATAATACTCCTAGTGTGAAACACTTCCAGTATTTACAGTACTGTGTCTCGGGCAGAAAATTACTTTTGAATAACCATCGCTGCACAATATATAAATGAGCACTCTGGGAAACGTTGAGTTCTTTATTGTGATACTTCTGCCCTCCTGGTTTTACAATTCAAAATAGGCTTTCACTCATCTATGTTCTCAGCCAACCCTTAGGAATTCCTTAGCCACAGATACAGGATAAATTTTATATCATCTCTTGTACTTCTGCCCTTTTGTCAGCCCCGTTCTATTCTGATTATGCATTTTCTCTCCTAGAGAGACAGGATCACAGTTAGGGCAGCGATTCCGTTACTGCAGGGCTAACATTCTTACCTGAAGAGAGGTTAAAATACTGCTGGAGATAATGATGAGCAGCCAGAAATCCATGTGGAAGAACTGACATATCATGTAGGCCATATACGCAGGGAACACAAGTAGGAACAAACAGAGGCTGACTGCTCGGAAGTGCTTCCACAGACTCCTGCAAACAACACAACGGGTTTTCATTTCTTTCTCTTTTCTTAAGTCAGATGTGAGCACGAGAGTAAGAACAGGCTCACCCCTGGATGTAAGCACATCAGATGTTTGCTCGAGGCTTTAACTTCTTCAAGGGAGTTTTTATGTTACCTGGGCACAGTCTCCTGCCCAGCATGCATGCTAACAACACACACACTCCAGAGTTCCCTCTTATCTGATCTTTGCTGTTTTAACACAAATACAAAATTACGGACAGGAAATCATCTACAGTAATTGCCCTACTGGTCAGAGGTTAGACAAATTAAGTACCTAAGATTCTAGATGTCTCAAATGAAAGTCCACTAAATAAACCTTACATATATTTATAATTGTTTATAAGCCTTCCAATATAAACAGAGTTCTCCCAAATTATTTACTCATTACAGTGCTTCTATGTCTTTTTGCTAACAAACACGAGGCAAAGGTATTTCTTCTCACCACCAGACTTAGTCCTACTGCCTTCAGAAGTATACTGCCCAGTTACTGGGATTTGAGGAAGAAGAGGCAGATATATGTTTTAATCCCCTTTATCACTTCCTTCCAATCTCTCTCCCAACATAAATACATCATCAACTTCTCACACTCAACCATTTGCAAAGGCTTTCAGAGCATCTCCAGTAATTACTGTGCTACCCCTACATGCTACTCAGGTTGTATTTTAACTTCATTTAACTCTGGTAATGAGGTATTGAGAAACTGGGAACACTGGGAGAGCGAGACAGTAGCAGACTGCTAATTAGCCAGGTTCTGAGAAAACATCAGAATGTCACCGTTAGGTTTGTAATCCTCTGTCTGTGGGCAAGGGAAAGAGGAAGAGCTGAAGAAGAATTTATCTTGATCTGAGTCAGTTTAGAACTGCCAGAGACATTTGGCAGATGAGAGATCAAAACTGCAGTCACCACAGGCTGCTTGTTTAAGCTGGGCAGATGCTCATATCCTGGCTCTACTCTCTGTTAGTATATTTTCAAGTCAATGTTGCTGCAAGACAGTGGCTACAAGTAGCCTCTAAGCTATACAAACTCTCTGCACATAAATAAACATTCTCTTTTACTTCCTTACTTACAGGCTATGAAAAAGGAAAAAAACCAAGCAACTAACAAAGATGCAAACACAAACAGAATATAACAAAACCAGATACTAAGAAAGCTCTTCAAAACACAACACAATCCCACACAATCAAAACACCTGGTACGCTAATGTAAGCCTTCCACATCTTATTTCCTGCCAATAAATCCTATCATTTTGGGATCACCGTGTCAGAAAAATATGGGTTTTAGAATATCTAACACAAGGTCATCTCTAGATACATCCTCAACAACAGTCTGAGATCACTGCATGAGAGGGAATCCTACTCAACTGCAGAGAAAGGTAAGCAAAATCCACAGAACGGAGTGGTGGGAAGTAAGCACAGGCTTTGGAGTCCTGGATTTGTTTAACTGAAAGCACAGTCTTGCTAGGGGGAGCAACCTCTGCAGTGCTGAAGAGTGGGCAGCCAACAGCTGCTGAGCAGCATGAACTTACGCAGGCTGGATGGACACACTCCTGAGCAGGAGCAGGTGACCCAACTCACCTCCATTTGCCAGCATACAAAGAGCTGAAAAGCATTACTGTGTGCACGTGAAGGAGCAGTATGGAGAGAGAAAAACCAGAGAATTTAGGCTAGGAATCTGAAAACAGAAAAGACGTGGTAGAGCCAGCTACTAAAAATGCCAATTGGATCATCAATGATTAATTTATTATCCCCTAAACCAATACTGAGTAACTTTCAGTTTAGGAAACCAGTCTCTTACTTGTCTCTTGAAGCTCCCAATGCCAGGACAATAGGATCAGCAATTTCCAGCATGGACTGCAGTATGGAAGCCACCACAATGAAAAGAATAATACTGAGCAGGAATGCCCGATGCACTACTTGGAGCTCAATCAAACCTGTCTGCACAGCCAGGATCAGAAGTGTGACTCCCTCAGTCATTCCCCTGCAGACCAAAGCAATCAAGAAAAGAACAACCAGATGCTTCTGTGACATCGTTGGTTCAAAAATGTATCCAGAAATACCCCAAAATAAGTTGTTTCTTCTAGAATCCTGCAATTGCTACATTATTATTATTATTTGCTGTTACTGATGTGACTATTTAGACTTTAACCAGATAGGAACACTGAAGAACGGGGAGTTTGGCAGTAGCAGCCAAGTGCTCTCAAGTTACAAAACAAAAAATCCCCACAACTCTATTTCAATTCCATTTATATACCTTTTTGTCTCTTTTTAGATCCTAGGCACTGTGACACACTTACCTATTCATAGCAGGATCATTCATGAATGCTCGGTAGCCCTGCAAGTAAAACTTGCAGAGAGTCAGAACTCCCAGAGCAACAAAGGAGACAGTGAAGACCAAACCCAGCAGCGAGTATGGAGTGCTACAGCATTCTGCAATACTGAGAGGAGAGAGGGGAAAAAGACAAAATGAAAAGTATCATCAATTAAAAGCAGTGTGATGAGCTCTCCCCTCGATCCCTTAAAGGTGTGAACTGTTCTGAAAGCACAAGTGGACCAGCTTAATGGAAGTATTAAAAGGCACCACAGCAGTTAGCAGAGCTTTCAGGTTGGAGCCTTGTCTTGCACTGCTCCCTCCAGTCCTTCTCCATCGTTGTGCCACACGGTGGCACTGCGTCCTGCCTGCAGAGGGTTCTCACAGCCAGAAGGCAGCTGAGCCCCTGTGCCCCTGGGCTGTTTGCAGAAATTTCAAACAGCTAGCACGAGCAGAGTTAAAGCAGATGGATTCACTTGAGACACTTCACTTTCCACTCAGATCTCAACAGTGCAAGCAAATGTCAAAGTGATAAACACTGTTGGATGACCAGACTTTTCCAGCAGTGTCCACAGGCAACAGTCGTCTTTCAAAGGTTTGTGCAGAAGCAGCAGGACAAGGAAGAATATTCTCTCTCAGCTGGGTTTTTCCTTTATTTTGCTACAACAGTAAGGTACCAAAGACTTCTGAGTACATCCAGTAATACCAAGAATAGCAGACTTCCTTCAGCTCCCTTACCTCAGGGCTGCTCTTTTACTGACTGCATTGCATTATTTGGAGAAGCCCAAGCCTCAAGGTTCACTTGGGCTCCTAAGAAATGTAGCACAGAGAGCACAGTACAGAACACCACATGTCCCAGCACTCAATGAAGAGCTGTCAGCCAGGGATTACACACCTGGAACTCTCCAAATACACAACACCAGGTAACAGCACATCAACACTTCCATTCATTGAAAAATAATAATAATAATACAAAGATCTTAGCTTGTTCACCAGGGTAGAAATCTTTTATGAGAGAAAATATGGTGGTCCAAAAATGTGTCACACTAATTAACCAACTGAGGCTTGAACAGTCCAGTAGTTTGAAAAGACAAAAGTGCTTCGAGGAAGAATATCCTTCAAAAGTAAGCAAAGCACAACCAAGAGACGTTGACTTTGTTTTAGTGACTGCTTGAACTGGAGATCTCCTTTGACAGCAGTTCATAACAGTGCATTTTGAAGTGTTTACATACACTATTTGCAGAGCTTTTGGTAAGCCTTCCAGTTCTGTCTATTTACTAACCTGAGCAGGGCTGATAAAGCTTTCAAGTGTTCCTGCCAGTCAAGGCAGTGAGAAATAGATATTTAAACACAGTATTTCTGCAGAGTTTGAGGAACTCTGAGTTTTGTTTACCAGAAAATAAGAATCTTGGCCATTTTGATAATGATCAATCTTTTTTTTCCCCCCCTCTAGAGTAACTTTACTATGCTTCTTAAACTTACTTCCACATGATGTTCCATTCAAGGGTCCCCTAGGAGCTTAAGAGCTCGCAGAAAAGCCTGAAGAGCTCAGACTGTTATGTTTATGTATTAAGCACAAGTTTATAAACTGTCCCAAAGAGCTAAACTCTTCAAAGCATATTAAAAAATCACAGCAGTTATATCATCAAGGAAAAGATTTTGAGAGGAACATCAAGAACAACGAAATGCACAGATATTTTTTTCAAACAGCAAATGCACATGCAAGAACTTTCCAGTCCAGTAAGAACAGACATCACCCTCAGTTTTATAGAAAAGGTAAGAGATGTGCTCTTCTTATTTCCTCATCAAAGGAATTTTCTGCTTTCTTTGGGAACTCTCTCCCAGTTTTACTAACACTGTATGTCCTAAACATAATAGATGCCTCTGAAGCTTCACAGGGGAAGCATACATTGTCTCTGCAGTAAGGAGAGGTATTTGAGGGCATCCAATGCAATAAAGCCCATCTACTTACACAGTCTCTAGAGATGTTTCAGAACATACTCAAAACATAAAAACAGCTATGCACAGACTAGTTAATTACCTTGTCAAGAAGAGGAAGAGCAGCCTCTCTCTCGAGGCTGGCTGGTCCCGTGTACTGAAATAGGAATAGATCTGGAGAGCAAATAAGACCAACCAGAACACCATGAAGAGAACAGGGACCACCAGCTGGTTCCACAGTGACATCCCCAGAGCCAGCAGACCATACACTTCCACCACCTGGGCAAGACAGAAAAAAACCATAGTTTGTTATTGGTTCACATCATTTATGGTCTGATAACAAAAGGCGGTTCAACAATAAAGCCGCAGTAAAGCTAAGGGTAATTCACACTGCCTCAGCCACCCCACAGCAAAAAACGGGGTGAAGCTACAGCCTGACAAGGGGAAAGCCCACAGTCAGCAGTGACAAACTACTGATCAACTGTCTCACCCGGGTAAGGAGAAATACCCTATTGCACACCAAACCACCAGAAATGCCTCCTTCCTGTGGATAACTGCCTTTGGGCTGCTGACTGCTGTCCTCTCTTGGGAAGGATGCACACCTCTGGCTCACACACAGCCCTCAGACTGCTTTCCCAGCTCATGTCAGAGCAATGCTCTTTTCTGGATAGCTGCTGCCAACTCAGCACACACACTAGATAATTAAATATGAGCCCGAGCACTTCAGCACAGTAAATCTGCTCTGCTGATCTGTTCTAAAAGGAACACTAAGTACCTCAGACATTTTATATTTAAATATTTCCAGATGAACAGCTATCAAACTTCTGACTGCTCCCAGTCAACCAAGAGTTCTGAAGTTCATGGTTAAAAGCTATTTCAGAAGACTCTGAAGTTCAATTACATCTTTCGCATTGCCACAACTAAGTTATAACACAATCATTCTCTGGAAGCTGGGACTTTATACAGCTGGACTTAACAGAAAGCATCAAGAGGAGATCACTCACAACAGCTATTTCCTTATCACCTGCTTCCCACAGTGACGTAAAATCTGTAAGGCTAGCAAATGCATGGAACAGTTGTTAGTTCAACAAAACGTTCAGGAATTGTCTACAATGTTTCATGACAAGTATGAGTGATGTTAGGTTCATGGGACCTGCTGCAGTACGGACTGTGCCTGATAGATAAACAGTACGGTGCTGGCAGGGACATGGTGACAAGCTCCTGCTTTTAGCTTGGTGCACACTTGTCAAGGAACTGAATCTGCCAAAAGGAGACTCCCTTGGCCTGGCACCAAGCCATGCAATCCTGTGCAGCTCCTGGCACAGCACTCCATCATGTTGGAGACAGGTCATCTGTGCTAATAATGAAGATTAATAACCACGAGGCATTTCTGGCATCTTCTGCTGCAAGTAGGCAGCCACCCTTCAGGACCTGCTTTTAAATTACATCACCAGACACAGGATGAACTACATACATATGCAGAAAACTGCTTTGGTCCACTGGTTAGGGCTATCTCCACTCTGGTGCTACATTCAAGAAATACGGTGCTGAACATCCTAACATTCACTGAGTTCCACCACTGATATCCAAACAGCAACCAATTTCAGCCTGCAACAGCAGGGAAGTCACTAATGCCAGGACAAAGCCATCACTGACAGCTATCTACCACACAAGGGCATCCTTACGATGAGGAGACTTGTAAAGCAGCTGCACTTAGAATACAATTCTGAGCAAATAAGAAGACAACTATTTCATCCCCAATCTTATCTGCAGCTGAAATCTTCATATGACGTTTGTTTTATACTGAGTGCCTAATAGAACAATGGATAAATGAATCAGATCCACATCAGACTTCAATTTGACATCAGGAAGCTAAACTCTGCAGGTGTCCATGAACATAGAAAACAGAGGTGCTGGTTCTACCTTTTTGCAAGTCTTCAAACAGTACAGAAGGAGTGCATTCTATCCCAAACAGCACTGCTGTCTCTCTTATAAAGAAAGTGGTAAGCATGATTTTCATATTCTTGCTGGAATACGTGGATATTGAGGCTTTGCCAATCAGCTCTTGAGCTTGTTTTAACCAGTAAATCTACAATCTAGTTGTGAACAAGGTCAGACCATGCTACGTGCTGTACAAGCAAGGAAGGGTAATCTTGCTCCTAAGACCAATTACATAAAAATAAATAATTAGACAATACTGATCAACATGACAGGTTGAGACTTTGGCATGTCAGAAACCCACAGCTGCCAAGTTCTGGTTTGCATATGACATATGACAGCAAAGAAGAGCTTTAAAGATGGTTCTGAAAGAGCTTAGCAAGTTACTTTTTAGGCTGTTTCCAGAATGGAGAAGCAAAAGGCAGAAAAGCAAAGGCTTGCTTTGAAAAAACTCCAGCAAGTGGTGAGAAGAGAACTGGTGGGTCCATCAAAATTAAACAAGTATCAATTATTTTATACTGAGATACACTGAAGCATATGTACTCATATTTTGTTTTTATATAATATGAGGCATAATCTTTCTGTAGTGTTAATAAAGCAGTTTCATATTAAATGCATTTTTTGGATGCTGAAGTGTTAAAAAAAAAAGGGATGTGTGTCAGATCAACCTTGTGTTTCTGGTAACTCCTGTTAGAACTCTCAGAAATGCTGCTTTTCTTAAGAAAATACTGCAGACTTTTCAACCTTTCACATCACAGTCTAACTTACAGTTAAAATCAGCTTTACTCTTACTCCCAATTAAACATTACTATGATTATAAATGTTTTTTCTTGCAGAAGGTATTTCTTGAAATGAACAGCTACTGTAATTAATGCATGGGAGTACCATGCACATTTAATAAGGCTGTAGATAAATTCCATCCTACCACAATCCTGTCTTTTAGCCTGGATTTGGAAAGGACTAAGTAAAAGCCAAGTAAAGTCAAGCTGCTCAACTAGCCAGTATAACTCAGGCTAATGGCTCAACTGCTCACTCATACAAATTGTAACTACCCTAAATTAAAGAAAGATGATGCTATGGATAGGAACACAGTGGGCTTACTAAGAAAACACGAGCTCACACACAAGAACAGATGCATAGAAAACAGTCAAACTACTTTTACTTAATACTTCATGGCTCCAAAAATGCTCATGCCCAACTCTGTCTTACCTGGACAAGCTCTCTGTATGCAGATTTTGCCAAGTTATAGGGCACCAGGAGATTTGATCCCAGAAAGTAGAGAACTTCCAAACCAGTGAAAATCATGGCGAATTTGTTGATGATGACAATGGTTTCCAACGGGACCAGGCAGAGCCGTGCCAGCAGAGGGAGCATGTGAGCAGAGAAGAGCCAGATCTGTTTTGTTTTCATGACGCAGGAGCAGAGCGTGCACACCACCAGCTGACCTGAAAACGCAACAGTCTTTTATAATCAAGCTGATTATCCCCTTCAGGAAAAACGTATTTTAATTCGTTATCTTTCCATAACACAGTTATCAACATCCAGCATATTATGACAGCTCTAACTAGGACATATCTGTTATGAAACCAGTCTCCTCTGCATTGTTTGCTAGGTCACAAAACTTATCATTTTTAAACTACGCCAAGTGAGGGCTTTGCAGATTAGCAAAATGCAAGCCCCAAGCACACCCAGAATCATGTTCAAATATATAAAGCCCAGGAAAAAATCACACGGAGGATAACTGGGCAAGTCATCCCTCTGGTTTCCACAGCCCCCAGTTCAACCTGTATCGGTGAGCACAGCAGCAGCATTTCTGAAGCCCAGCCATAACACTATTTCATCCTGATCTTTTAAAAAAAAAAAAATAATCAAAGCCCCAAATGGCTTTTAGAACAATATTTACACTGTCAAGAGGAATTACCAACCAAGAACAAGAAGAGGCAGCCAGGTCCACAGCTGAGATTTCAATAACTTCATAATGCTCCGGGGCAGTTGTTCAGAATTATCACTGAACCTTGCAAGTGACATATAATTAACAACTAAATTCTCTTAAGCAGTTGGCAGGACACAGGGACAGCTTTGCTACACACCCAGAGATCTGGAAGGCAGCATTTCTACAGCAGACCAGTCCAGTTTAACTCTCCCATTACAGTCACTGGAACTCTTTATCTCAGAGGAAGCAGCATGGAGACAAATGAACATCATCTGGGTAAGAAAAACTCTCACACATCACTTTGGGTAAGAAACTGGTGTTCTCCAATCATAGGACCTCTGATTCTTGTCTCATCTGATAAGCAGCAACACCTGCTTTCCTCCTGGCGTAACAAGCTGAGTCTGCTCATCATCCCTGCTGAGTGTTGTTTTCCACCTTTTCAGTTCATATACTGATTGGAAGTTACTTGTCAAGGGAAGGAGAACTGTACACCACAAATGAAACACGTGGAGGCCTTGATCTCCTTCCTGCAGTCCGCATTTAATCAGTTCTCAGAAGGGGCCTGAAATGACAGTGAAGCTTGCAGTGACAAGGACATACTTCCCATCTTTAACTGGGGCAGCCACCCTTTTGTTCAGACAGTCTCTTTGTGCTGCATACCATCATATCTTTCTAAGTAGGGCTGTAAATAGTGAGATATCACCTACAATTTGCAGTTTCAGTCAGAAGGAATCAGCTTGGAACTCGTATCAAATCACCAAAAAAACTAAATGCTCAAACTATCTAAGACTAGCAAATCTAATGGAACAATCCACTCTGCAATCTAAGATGCTGGGGATTGAAAAGCACAGCCAGTGACAATGAATCTGGAATGCTCGTGCAGGACTTTAGGCTCCTGCAGGAATTAATCTACTGCTTTAAGTTCCTGCCCATTCTTTTCCCCTCCTAAAACCTCCACAAATACATTAAATATAGCCAAGGACTCTCAGGCAGTAAGCTAACGGAAAATATGCAGTAACTGAGACCATGTGGTTCTGTTGCTGTTCAAACCACATTTAGAAGGGAACTCTCCGTTTCATCCCCTATTTTAAAAGGCTGATGTTAACAAATTTCCTGATTATGACATTAACTGCTTGGCAAAAAGCAGGATGCCTTGAAGTTACTAAGTGCTCCCACTACTGAGCAATGAGAGCCAAGAAAAAACAAGACTCCACAGTAGCACCACTTCCACAGCCACACAGCTTTGTAACATCCACAGCTGACATTCTCACAAGGTGACACACTCATCCAAAAGACAGTTCAAAGGCATTTATTCCTTGCACCCAGCACTTCAAAGCATGTTGGTAACCCTATTTAACAGTCATTGGACTGAGCTAGAACTGGGGAAAGAACTGACTGTGAAAGACCAAAGGCACTCATGAGTAAAGGCATTAACAAAGATTAAATTTGTGACCCAGGCTGTGCATTGTACATCAACCCCTTTATTGTCACCACAGCTTTTAGGTAACAGAGCTCCATCACCATCATGATTGTTTCCTTATGCACCTGTCTCAGTGCCTTTGCCAACAGTGCTGCACCACAATGCTCAGGCAGGACATACAAAAAACAAACTGGAGCAAATCACCTCCTTGTTCTTTTCGCTGTGAAGATGGCAGTTCAGCACAGGATGCTTCTCAGACATGGCAGAATGCACTGGATAAATACTTTGGCATGTAACAGATTTAACATAGTATTTCATATTCAAAGAAAACATTGTCAAATCTCAAAGTCCACTTCTATAGAACTTCCCCAAAGACCACCAACTGCCATCAAGATTAAAATTACACTTTCATGTTGTCTTTAGAAGAACATGGAGAACTACTAATGAGGGTATTAAAAACATTAACATACACATACTTGTTACTATAGCCACAGCTACTTCTGAAATACAATAATCAGACATTCTAGTCTGCTATCCAGTACAACAAAAAACTGTACTGGACCAAAACAAACCTGTCTTCGTCTCTTATCTTTAATCCACATTAAAACTGAATGATACACCATGGGATACTGATGGGTTTGATTCTTGAATTAGTTTCTGTCTATATGTCACAGAATGGCATAATGCCTCCTGACCTCTTTCTGCCTGCTGCTTTGTGGAGCTCCAAGGGATTCTGCTTTATCATGGAACTCTGCACTGCATCTAAGAGAGATTCAAAGAACTAATTACAAATATTTCCTCATTGAAACATACTAAAGGATTTAGCTGTACCTTGATGTCCTATGATAAGGCAGTAAATTTAGCACACCTAGAAATCAGGAGAGAGAAGAAATAACCTCAAAAGAAGATTTCCTTTCCTCAGAAAATAGCAATGGTGTTTCTACAAAAATATTAAAAGCAAGGACAAATGCCACGTTTAAAAGTGAAGATGTGGGCACATAAGAGATGTAGATACTCAGGTAGACCTAACATACGGTAGAAGTAAATCCATTTAAATCTCTCAACAGCAGCTGCAAGCAAAAAGAAAGCAGCTGAGTTTTGCCAACAGTGCACGGCTCACTAAATCTGTCAATAATCTGATGAAAACCACAGACCTTAATGAAAGGAATTAGGAAAGATTTCTCTTCCAAGTTTGTCTGGCTTATATTTAAAATGCACACAGTACATGCGTATTCCAATATCCTATCAGCAGAGCATATGGTATGGCACAGCATCCTTAATGCTGAATTTATTCTCTTCCAAAGTTCATTTGGGAGGGAAGGGTAAGGAGTGTAAAAACCCAATTCTTCACCATTTCTCTGACATTTTTAGGAAAAGGGTCATCTTATCCATTAATAAAATAATCTAAATGCAGTTTTGTGTTGTTACTCCTTAATGCTTTCATTAGAAATATCCCTGGAACTAGGCTGGAAAATAAAAAAGCCGCCTGCTTTTCATGCACACATCCACAAATCTATTTCACTTGTTTTTCTCCTTTTTTCTCAGAGTATGATGATGCTCAGCTGTAAAGACAATACAGAATAAATGCTTGCACAACCACTTCAAAGACAAAAGCATTACAAACGTTACTACTGAAATTTCTACAGTGCTTCCCATCCAAGACAATCCAATCACTCTGAATCAGACTGCGAGTCTGAAAAGAACATGGAGACAGAATGCTACAATTAAGAAGAGCACAGTTCTAGAATTGGTAAGCACAGAAGCACTAAAGAATATTAATGCTATTTCTTGAGAGCAACTTCATGCTGTCAATAAGTGACCGACCACTACAAACTGAACTGCATACATGACATCCTTGAATCTCTCTCCCCACATTCCTCATGCCTCGATGCTTTCACAGGGGTAGGCAGGGATACAGAGACAAAACTCAAAGTTTTCTTTTAAGAATACCTCCTATGCTGCATACTATGGTAAATCACCTCCTATAAAAACTGCTTATTGTGAAGTTTTCACCCAAATCCAGGCATGAATTCAAAGTGCTTCTACAAGAACATACTCACCAACCACTCGTCCTACTCCACCAAATTATAACACACTTTTAATTTCAATTCCATAGGTCATACACAAGCATGAACTGCAACAGAGTGCACCTTTACAACAGTGTGATAGATTAAGATACCCTTATGAATCTCAAGCATTTGGACCTATCATTAAATTTTAAAAATCACCATAGAGATCTAGATAATACTTCAGTGCTGTAAATAAGGGAGTATTGGTAATTCAGTGGACTATGGAGAGTCAGGTAGGACACACACAGGACTCCTGCGTATTAATGAGGATCACAGCTACCAAAAGTGATAGAGAAATTTGAAAACAAGAGGCAAAACATGCCTAGGTTTCAATGAAGAGAATTAGGCAGAACTCTCCTGCATCACAAATATTTCAGTCACTTACCTACTAATGCAGTCATGAAACGATTCATTGAGAGAGGCTCCACGTACATTGGCCCTTCATATCCTGATTCTAATTCACTTCTCACGTAATCCCTAAGAAAAATAAAACCACAAAGTATGTATTAAGATCCTTCTGATCGGACAAGATGCAATTTACTCATCCACACACATCTAACTTCAGTGTACGTTACAGACAATTAAGTAAATTTCAAAAAGCAATATTAGCACGGCTGTTATGGCAGCCTCACTGACTGAAGGATCTAACTGGAGCATGACTTCAGCAACAGGCACATTATCTGTAATTAGACCCACTGTCACAGCCATAAAAGTCCTCTGGGACACCCAAGCTGCTCTTCTGCATGGCCTGAAACTGCTTATTGACAAAGCTTCTTAAGCATCATTTCATTTTCAAGTTTCCTTATTGTTTCGTTTTTCCTAATTATGTTTTTTTTCCTCCACTAGAACCATGTGGAAAGGTCTTCCAATTAAAGGGACAAAATGTTTTGCACCAAATGATCTCTTTGCACTGAATTCAAAATTAGCTACGAAGAACAGTGACAGTCATGGAAGAGTCAGGGATGGGGCTGCCTCATAATCCCTTCAACCAACAGGATTTAAAAATTGAGCTGCACACTGGGGAGCTCAGGGGGACCAACAGGATGCCCTCAAACTGATGGAGCACTACTGAAGATACAGTGAGATAATACACGAACCAGACAGAACATTTGTAACTTTTTTCTGAGATAAGGTGGGCTAGGAGGATGAGCTCAGGCAGTCAAAGAAAGAAGTAAGAATCCTATGGAAAGCAGGCATTTTTCCTGCTGTTGGCAATCACCCATCAGCTCCACTGTAAATGGGCTAACCTACGTAACAGCAAAGTAAATCAAATATGAACTTCATATGAAGAGCAAACACTTTGCACTTTCTGAAGATAATCCTGGAACAGCACAGCAGTAATTCTCCAGTGGCTCGTTAATCCCCTGCCATGAGACAGCAGGCAACACTTGTGACCCTTTGCATCCAGAGCTCCAGCTCTCTCTTCTGCACTCCCCACACGGCTGCTGCTGCACCTCTGTTACACACCGTCAGCTCCTGAGGTCCACAGCCTCTGCTAACCCCATCCAGTCACTCCTACTTGGCTCCAGCCACAGGAATGCTGGGCAGACACACTCAATCTGACCCTGCACGAAGCCAGCGGGATATTTGCTCGAGCAGCAGGGAGCTTCACTCATGGTGTAGTTCTTTACATCAGTGAGGCAAGCCACGCTCGCTGGGAAAGGTGCAGCCAAAGCAGAGCAAGCAAGGCTGGAAATCACAACCAATTTAAGAATTGTTCTTTATATTTCAGGGCAGAAAAATATATGCAAATGGCGAAGCATTTGCATATACGAACTACTAGAAGCATTCACTTCTCTCCAGAAATATGAAAACATACTCTGGTTCTAGCATCACTTCACCACTCCAAACTAAGGTATTCACACACTCATTTACAAAAAGTCTCTGGAATTTGAAACATAAATCTCAAGGTACTTAAACAAACACTTCAAAACCCCTTCTTCATAGTTGACATCACTGCCTACTCAGTGCAGCTCTTCAAGTGTCACAGTGCATGCAAGGTATGCAGGTATGGGCTCTTCAGACTGCAACCTACACCACCTACAATCAAGAACACATGAGGATGGAAAAGGCAGCTAACAGCTCATCCGAAGCAGAACAGTCTCCCTTGCTGTCCAGCCAGTGCAATGGTTTGGTTGGTTGATTTTCAGTCTTCAAACATCAACACAGATGTCTCTGGGACAAAGTTGGGTATATATTTTTTTTAATTTCCATTTGGAGAAAGCACTTTCTCTCAGCATGTGCAAAACAAGCAGGGTAACCTATCAGTTACAAAGGGAGAAAAGAACACTTCCACAGGTTTCATACAAATTTGCAACATGCTGAAGATGGCTTTTTCTATTAGCAATGTCATGCTTCATCCAAAATTGAAGGTGAAAACGATGGTTATTTCTAAACTGCTGGAAGGAAAGCAGTGAAGACATCATTTTCTACATCTGCCAGGAAACAGGTTACAAAATCATCCAGAACACCAACGGTAGCAAGAAGACCTTACACAACTTAGCTAAGACACCAACAGAGCCGCACTTAGTCATCTTTCATAGCAGGAACAAGCCTTTCAAGCTACATTCCTTGCCCTTGGCTGATCCAGTCATTTGCACAGAGGTGTCACACTCGGCTTCATTCTTTAAGCACTTCTCTTTAATTTAGGTTTGCACACCTACCAGCTCAGATAAGCAATGTTTTAAGGTCCCCTATATTTTCTGAACAGTATTTGTAAACGGTGTCTGAATAAGAAAAGTAATTATTCTCTTCCCATTAGTAGAAACATGGGATCTTTTGGCACAGACACCAATCAGAAGATGCCTGGAACAGCTGCACTGCTACACAAGATGTTGAGAAGAACAAGAGCCTGCACTCAATTTTGAACAACTAAAGCTGTATTAAGCTGCAGCTTTTATGTACATTTGAGAATTGTTCATTTTACTCCAGCAGTGTAAAACATTAATACAATGGCTGAAACTGTGTTATTGCTGTAGAAAATTAGGATGTAAGAGTAAAGCTTAGATCAAATTGCCTTTTTTCATTTTGTACGTGTGCCTCATTTTACCAAACTGCTGGACTGCCATGATTAACATTGCTCTATAAAGGTGAAGGGATACAGCACAGTCATTAATTGTTATGGAAAGCCAAGAAAGGTCTGTTATTAAAAATATGCTTTGTAACTGACAAGCACAAGGCACAGTTGTTATTTTACCTAATTGAGACATATTGTTGACACTTACTTTGACTGATTAATATTTGTTGTTAACATCAAATACACACACACTTAAGAGTTTGAATGCCTACAGGTACTCTGAAAACTTAAAATGTTTTAAAAATACAGATAAGACAGAATTCAATTGCTTGCTCCCTGCCTTTCTCTCCTTCTTTTCTCCTCCCAGCTACCTTCATCCCAAATCTTCCCCAAGCTCTGCCAGGTTCAACATCTGGAAAGCAATGATAGCATCAGTTAAAATAATGTGTATTCCATTTTATAGCATAAATAATATTTTCAATTGCTTCATTTCTTTTACACAGTTTTATTGTTGAAACTGGGGGCTGGAGGGGGTAAAACATGATCCTTTCAAGCAAGACATTCATGAAGCTACATATAAAAGAAAAAAAATATATCTATGTTTTCTTTGTCGAGAGTGGCAGGGCTGTTTTTTAAAGCTGACTTCTTTTTCCTTAAACAGATGGTGAATTATCTCTACCCAAACTGCCAGGCTAACGTGATGTATAAATGCAGTACTGCCATGGACTCTCCAAGAGCTCACAAACATTAGCTAATCAATCCTTACACATTAAGGTAATTCCTGGTTTTACAGCTGAGGAAGCAAATGCTAAGAAGTGTCTTGTCAAGGTCAAAGAGATCTGAAGTCTGAATCAGAGCTTAACTATAACATTCAGATCTTATTCCTAGACTTGCAGCTGAACCACAAGCTATTTCTGGGCTGGAAAAACAGCACTGAAGGCTGCAGTCTTCCAGCAGCTCAGAATTTCCAGGACGCTGCAGAGTCACAAGTGCCAGCTGACTCTTGTTCTAAAATCTGCATTAACCAAACTGGCCTCGCCTCAAGATGGGATCTTCATCTGTTTTAAATAGCCTCCCAACTGGTAATGTGTGCAAGCAGCACACACTGAGCAGATTTATTAGCAAAATATCAGGAAGTCTGCACACATGATAACTGTATGTCTCCCTACAATCAGTCTGCTAAATAGAAACATCAGTTATAATTGGATAGCACCATTAATAAGAGGTGTAGCTCCAGCAACAAGAGAGTACCTGCACATTGTTAAACTTCACTAGTTTCATTATGAAACCAGTATTCAGAAATTCTTTGAAATTTTCTTTGAATATTTCTGATTCAGGAATTCTTTGGAAAACCTAATTCAAGTTGCATTCCCTGTGTTATACAAAGGCTGTTGCTGAGCTCCCCCTGAGCAGTGCCTCCTTTCAAACCAGTCCGCCTTATACCCAGGGAATGGATAAGCTCACTCAGAAGCACGAGCTACACTTGCTTTGTTAAATATCTAGGGAATAGTGCTGGACTATTTGAATTTCAGGCATCTTTTAATTAAATATTTTTGTGCCAGTTGATGAAAGATTTAATTAAAGTCTTCATTAATACACTCCAGAAGCATCAAATATAGAAAGCTCAGTACAAAAGCAAACAGACCGAGCAAGAGTTATCCAACAAATTTCAATAAAGCCTTTAAATGCCAAATCTCAAAATGCAATACCACTTACAATTCACACTATGGAGAAAAACAACTACAAAAATCACTATAAAAAGCACCATATTTATTAACCAAAATCCATACCACCTCTCTTTGACTTCAAAGATTCAAAGATCCAGAATTGCATAAGGATCTTCAGCTTTAAATGTTCTGGACCAAAGCCCTGTATCTGATGGGTTTCTGGTACCAGCTGTATTCTCACTTAACACAAATACAATAAATAATGTTTAGGTTGTTGCTTTTTCTAACAAGTAAGCCTTTAACTCTATCAGAAACATCCACAAACTGTATCTGTAAAAAACTGAGGACTTCGCTGAGGATGATAAAAAAAAAGTCCTCTTTCCTTCCTACCCAGTGAATAAGAGGTCTGATTTCTCTCTTGCACCCTCATCAGTTCAGGAAATAATAATTTAATAACTGAAACTCTGACAGCTACAAGAGTTGCACACCGAGTTACCACAAAACCTTCATGAACACTTCCCCTGAGCTGCAGCATACGCAAACGTTCCAGCCAATGTTTTAGTACAACAATTGTGATGCAGAAATAACAAACCTGTTACTTCACTTAATTCAATCAAAAGCACATTTTTAAATGTTTCCCATCAGCAGAAACAAAAAAAAAAAAAAATCAAGCTTAGGTCCACATTTACAAAACTTCCCACGTAAAGACTTTAATGCGAGGTCACTCTCTTTGGTTCCAATTTAACATCTTGTCACTAGAAAAGTTTACACTGGCTTTCAACAGATTTAACTCCTGTCAAACAAATGAAGATGATCCACCTTGTCTTGCCTTTCTCAGAGTTGTCCAGCCTATTGCTTTGTGTTTTAGATCCTAAAACCTTTATTTTCGCTTTCATTGTAAAATATATTACACAAAAATGAGTTTAAGAATAAATTCCACAACTTCTTCACTTTTATTACCCTCACAGCACTACTTTCTCCCTTCTTGTATGCGCCAGGAATTTGAAGGTAACATTCTATTCACTTGGTAAGACACCTCAGTGTTGAAAGCATGTTAATTAAGCCATTGAATAACAGGTTACTACATCACAGGTCATATTTAGTCCTGCAGTGTTTTCTGTCCTCAGATTAACAGACATTATACTCTGCAGAAAAGCAGCTAAAAACTTCTCTTTAGTCAACACAAATATACCAGAACTAGTTGACAGCACATTTAATTCCATTAACTTTTTAAGATAAACAACAGCATGATACATGTAGTTATCTGGCACAAGAAAAAGCTTCCAGAAAACCAGACCTTCCCCGATTTGCAGAAACTGCTAACAAAGTATCCATTGTATTTCTAACTCACAAACGAAGCTAACAAAATTAACCCACTTATTCCTACCTGGAAATTTGGTGCCCAGCATACAGCAGCAGTGCAGTCAGAAAGTACAGGTAAAGCTGAACAAGGTGTTGCCGTGGTAAAGTTAGGAGCACAACGCTTAAGATGTAACCTGTAACAGAAAGTAGAATTTGAGATTTCAAAAAACATTACCTAACCCCATATTTCTTAAAATATGAACTAGCACTCAAGTTATCCAGATCTCTTGAATTATCTTTGCTTCCATTTGGTCATAAAACTCATGCATTTTTAGTTTCCTCTCATCAAAACACAGCACACTAAAACTGCTCCCCCCACCCCCATGAGCAGAGACAGCTCTACCAGTTTCTATAGCATTACATCCAGACAGCAAGTGGTGGACTTGATCCCCCTGTATTTTAGGGAGACACTATCAAAACCAATGTAACAAAAGGAAAAGGCTTAGGAGGCTTAGGTGTCCCTCTTCCAAATGAAAATAAATTTCAATGTAACAGAGAAAGAAATCTATCCATCCAATACACTCAATAATGAGATGTCTAACACCCTTTGCTTTAAGCCAAGAACATACAGAACACTTATTCATGCTGATTATCACTATATGTTTTAATTCTTCCACTGTATCTTCACGGTTTTAAGACACTGTCTGTGCCCACAATTGAGGTAGACAGACACAGGCTCTTCTCCATTCTGGTAACATCAAAGCACACTGAAGCCACCAGGGCTCCATGAAACAAGATGACGTGGCACAACCGAGCGTTTGTGGGCACTGACAGCAGCCGTTACTTCACTGCCTGTTGGTATTTAGTAAAACTGTGGAAAAAGATCCAGTCTTTAAAAACACAGCCTGGCTGCTCAGCAGCTTTTATAACCAACAGAACACTGATCGTTCTTTCCCTAACTGCTCTCATTATTACCTTATTAACGCAGTACCTCAAAGTGCACTCCACAAACGGGCGGTTTTGTGTCTGCCCACCCTCTTCACTTTCCTAGCCACTCAGCAGGGTCAAAGACCCATCGTGTGGAGCCTGTACTGATCTCTATCCCCCAGCTCTCCAACACAATGCAGCACACTCATTCTCTTTCTGAAGGTCAACTGAAGTACCTGGCACTGAAACTCATTCAAGAGAAAAAAAAGAAAAAAAAAAACCAACCAGCTGTGGCTCACAACTTCCCTTCAGCTAAGAAGAAAACGCCAAACAAGTTAACCCATCACCTCAAGTGTAAGGTGAGCCTGCAGCCCTAAGTATCATCCAAGTATTCAGCAACACTGAATACAGTTTAACTGAGTTAATTCAGGAAATTCTTAAAGAATACCAAAGCAAGCAATGTAACTCTAGATTAAGAATTCCAAGGTGAAACAAATAGCTACTGTAACACAATATATTCCTACATTTGATAAAGATACAATGTCAAAGTCAGTATTTATGTAGAAGTATTTCAATGCTACTTAGCAGGTCCCACCTGCAATAAGCAGCCCCTAAACTCTGTCAATACTCCGGTCTTCTAGGTGACTTTGCAGCATGCTCCTAGAAAAGCGACCAGGATGCCCACAGCAAAACCAGCTCTCAAAACAACTGCAGACGTTTTTAATACTGGCTCCTTGCTGTGTACATCATCTTCCCTTCATTGCTTTGGAAGGGACAAATCTGCCTGGCACAGCCATGCCCCACTCCTGCCCTGAGTCCAACCTCCCCCAAACTTTCTCACTCAGCATAGCCCGTGACTCACCTTCAGGTGGAGGAGAACTAAACGGTGTTTATTATGCAGCCTTTTATTCCTCTTCTACTCTATAAATAGTCCAAGAATACCTGCTTACTGTATCTGCATTTAAGCTCTGCCATCTTCTTCACCTTATTCAGTCACATGAAAGGCCACTTGGTTATGAACTTGAAAGGAGCTGGGATAATTTATGCAGAAGGAAGACTTTTCAGGGGGCAGCAACTGCAGCACAGTCACGTTACATAGGAGTATTTTAAAGTGACTCAAGTTCATTCTTCTCTGTGATCACTAACTCAAATCTAGGAGGATACACTGAAGGGCTGAGAAAACATCTAATCACAATCAGAAGATAGGAAGGCTGCTGTCACATCTGTACCTTTCACACAAATGACCTGCAGGCAGCACAGGTGATGCCACCACTCATGAGTTTGAGCCAGAATTTAAATACTTGTTTTGAAATTGCCTTTATTTACTCTGTTACATTTTGAAGGAGAGAGTGAAAGACATTTAAAGTAGTTTCTTTGCACTCCCATTTACAGTTCCATCTTGTAACTTCACTAGAGAGATTTTGACACACTTGATGCTGCAATATTTGCATTCTTTCTGCAGAGGCCTTATTCCCACAGTGGTATGAACCTCATTTTTATCCACAATGTTTCTGCCAAAAAAAGAAAGCAAATAATTCATTACCAAACTAGCTCATTGCAGAAAGAAGATGAGCTCAAATTCAGACATAGCAGCAGCAATATTCTGTTCCCTTTCTTTTTGCTTTGACAAATGATGTAATTAGTAAATGGCATAAATGAGATTCTACTTCAAAACAAAGGACCAGGAAATGAAATTTCTCACAGCAGCTTTCTCATCTAAATTATTACATTGCTTTCATTTGCACTTCCTCTGTCAGAAAAAAGCAGGGTACTGAAAACAGACATTTCTTTTGGGGAAGGATCTCAAGGATTGACAGCTTGAGAAACAGTTGTCCTGGTGGGTAACCTTCAGCACGGGTTAACAGTATCAGATTTGCCCCAGCTTAAAAAGCACAGAGCACCTGTTTGGCAGCAAAAGGAAGCAGAGAGCTTCCACCACCTTTTCTGTAAGATGGCACTGGTTTAGACACCACTGGAGAAAGGAAACAAAAATCAACAGAAAAGCCAAGTTCAACATTTCTAGACAAGAACACACGCATTCATTAGCTCATGACCTCATTTACGACGTGTTGATTCAGCTAGATGAAAACCCCTCACTGTGCAATGCTCATTGTTACAGTAAGCACAGCTCACAAACTGCCTTTCAGCAGTCTCTGGTTGCTTCCCACCAAGGTGTTTCCCTGCTTCCCTCACCCCGCATTACCTCCTTCCCCTCTCTGGTTCCTGAGCTTTATTGGCAAGCTGCATGCAGCGGAGGTTTCCAGAGCACGATCAAAGCCACAGCATATCCTCTTTATGAACCATTTCAGTGCTCATTTGCATGATTACAGATCCCTGGTGTCCACTTCATGTTATTAATCTAAGTTTCCTACAGGTTCAGTTGAAAAATGAGAACTCTGCGGATGAAAGCCAATTCAAGAGTTCACAGCATTTCTTAATAAAACCAAACCATCTCTTGGATACTGCTTCAGCGGAGGCTCGTCAAGGAAACACCGCTCTCAGAAGGAAAGCAGCTGCTTTTGCTGGATACTACAAAGGAAGGAATTTAAATCTTTGAGCACCAGGAAGTAATAGCTTCAATTGTACCAGAAAATTAATTTGGAAGGAGCTATCTTCCTGCTCAACCATGCCCACTGAGGATGAAGGGCGCATCTTACAGTGCCCTGCAAAGCAGCAACCTGTGAGCCACAGAACACCATCAAGACTCTATCTGTCCTGGCTCCACGTAGAAACAGTGCATCACCAAGTCAGCTACATAATTTCAGCCTAACCCTTGCCTGTCTCCATCTCAGTTTACTCAGAAAATCACCTGGACACAATATACAAGCATCAAGCACAGGCAAACTTCTGAAAGACTGTACTCGATGTAGTAGAAGCAGGATAACAACTTGCACCTTTATCCCAAGTGAGTCTAATTTTTAGGATAACCATTGACACAGCACAATTTAGACAGATTTTATAAATTGCCTACATACCTAAAACATCTATTTCAAAAGTGGACAGTTCTCAGAAGGCACTCTTTGGTTAGTAAGGCATGATGCAGAAGTCACCAAACTCCTGTGGCCACACTGATGGAAGGTTGGCTCAAGTCCAGAAGGAGCCACAACAGCCACTTATTTTTAAGTCAGGAGAGAAGCAAAACTCTCCTGCATCTTCAGCTTCCTCACTCTCCCACCCACCCAGAGCTGCTGAAGACAAATGTTGCACACTCTGAGAAGTTTTGTACTTGGAGCCAACGTGGTATTTTTGCCTTTCAGAAAACATGCTGAAAAATTAATTCTACGCTGAGAAAACACATATCCAAACGTACTTGTGCACGAGAAAATTAGTATTTACCCAGTCATGGCAAAGTGCAACTATAAACAGAGATCTGAAATCATTACAAACATCTGCATATTTCAGTGAAAATAATTGCAACAATTTACTCATTACTGGGGTACTGCCATCAGTTTCAACAGATGTTTCTTGAATTATTAAATATGTAACAGATTGAGTGTTTGAAATATAAATAACCCAAGAACTGAGTTCCTTACAGAGATTTACAGTTACGTCAGAATAAACAACATGGACTTCAGGCTCTAGAACTGCTCTATCATTAAGGGGCTGCTTCTGTAACACAGCACACATACTGGCCAGAGTTCTGGCATGAATTACAACCAGGGAGAACCTGAAGAAAACTGCAGATGAAAACACAGCTGGAATTGGAACCATAAAAATAGAACGACTCGCAAAGCATTCCAAGTTATGAACACAAATTGCGGTACTCAGAAATACAATTGTCAACTGAACCTCATAAAATTTTCAGAATCTCCTTTCAAGCAAGCTACTATTGACTTCATAAAATAATAAATAGCAATACAAGTTACCAAGAAGTGTTACCAGCTTCACACAGAAGTTACCTGAAGCTGACCAGAAAAAGGAGAGGGGTAAAAAAAAAAAAAAAAAAAAAAAAAAAAGAGTATGCTAAATTTTGACCATGGCATGATCTCTATCCACTTCTTTATCTACCAACCGCATTGTATAATCCAAAAAGAGGATATCAAGATAGAGCAAGTATTTTTTCAGAGGAAATAAAGACCAAGTTCATGTCATCAAATTGCACTTAGTTAAAAATAGCCATAGTTTAAAATAGTAACAGTCAGCAAATGGTTCTACTATCCCTTAAATTAAATGGTTCTGGAAGGAGGGCAACAGAAGATGTGGAACAGCAAATCTAGAGGTGCTGGATGTGCTGGATCTGAGCAGCACTTCACCTATGTGTGCACTAACTGCATTTGCACATTTAGTCACGCATCCTCATCTCAGGATTTTGAAAAGTTTGTTTTTGGAATGAGCCCAACTGCTCACAACTGCTGCTGCAGTGTGAACCAAAGCTTCCCATGGCATTTCTTATTGTGTTTCTATCAGATCTCTGAAACTTTCCTCTTAAATCACAGAATGGTCAGGGTTGGAAGGGACCTCAAAGACCATGAATCTCCAACCGCTGCCACACGCAGGGCCACCAACCTCCACATTTAATACCAGACCAGGCTGCCCAGGGCCCCATCCAACCTGGCCTTGAACACCTCCAGGGACGGGGCACCCACAGCCTCTCTGGGCAGCTGTTCCAGCACCTCACCACTCTCTCTGTAAAGAACTTCTCCCTGACATCCAATCTAAATCTTCCCTCCCTCAACCAAAAACCATTTCCCCTTGTCCTGCAGTTATCAACCCTTTCAAAGAGTTGACTCCCCTCCTGTTTGTAGGCTCCCTTTTGGTACTGAAGGCTGCCATGAGGTCACCCCGCAGCCTTCTCTTCTCCAGGCTGAACAAGCCCAACTCCCTCAGCCTGTCTTCATGGGGGAGGTGCTCCATGATGATCTTCGTGGCTCTCCTCTGGTCTCTCTCCAACAGCTCTCTGTCCTTCTTGAGCTGAGAGCTCCAGACATGGATACAGCACTCCAGATGCGGCCTTACAAGAGCAGAGTAGAGGGGGACAATCACCTCCCTGTCCCTGCTGGCCACCCCTCTTCTGATGGAGCCCAGGATACCATTTAAAAGACACCATAAAAAACAAAATCCAAGCAAATAAAAGATCTTCCAATGAATGCATGATTGTTGAAAGAAAACAGGCAGACCAAGAAAGATAGCAACCAGCTACCATCAGATGGCAGCATCTTCAGACTTCTCCTGCCCCATTCCCCTTTGATGAAGGCCTTATTCCAAACAAGTAGCTCATACCTGGTCAAGTGATGTGACCAAACAATTAAGGCATTAACCATAAACTGCAAGAAACTGCAACTATAAACAGGGTTAGGAAAAATGACGCATGTTTTACTTATTCAAAGTATTTTAAACGGTTTCTTGAGTTTGTTTCCCAGATTTTATTATTGTTGTTATGACAAAGAATACAGTTAAAGATAGAAAACTGCTCTTATTCTTAGTTAAGAAAACAATACATATTTAACATACTCCAGTGCCCATAGTGATTTATTTCCAAGTCTGATTACAGGTTAAGTACATGACTCTTTCCATTTAACTTCAGAGCATTTATGAATTGGAACAAAATAGCATTACTTTGCCCTTCAGAGGAAGAAATTACGTGGTTTCATCTATTTCCACCATCCGTATCAAAGAAATATAAATGACTCTCCTCTCAGAGCTAATCTAGAGCATAGAATAAAACACTGAAGTCTGACTGTAGCAGTGTGCTAGCCTACTGCATACAAGTTTGAGGTAGAAAGCCATTTTAGCTAGCTAGCACTTCTCCTTAAGAGGATTCACTTATATAAGGGTTAACTTAACTTACATAAAACAATTTTAACAAAGTGTTAATGAAACCATATTATACCTTTGAAGAGTTGTGGACAGAAGCTTTTCTGTTCCTTTTCTAAGCTTTCCCCCACTCCTCACCTCCAGATCTCTCTATCTGATAACAGACCACTCCAACCACCACTGATACTGCAGCAGCTGTGTGCAAACTTACCACATGCTGTGCATGTTGAAGGCTACTGCAGGCCACGCAGAGGCCTTTTAAACCTCTGGAACAGTAACCACGGTGCTAAACGACAGATAAAGTTTACAGGAAAATTGCAAAGTAATTTTGTTTATACTAAATTAATCTGCTTACTTTCAAGAATTCTAAGCAGAAATTCACCTCCGCTACTTGCAGTGCTTTACACGTTTATAGTTACATTTCATGCAGCTTCATGAAATGATATGGGAGGGAAAAAGCTGAATCTAATAGCAGCTTGCATCCTAGAGGCTTTTGTGACTTTCTCAGTACTGCCACCTGAAACGTGAGTCACACCATAACATATCTCCTCACCTGCCCAAACACAATCAGCCTTTCAAACTGAGTGAAAGGGATGACCTTGGAAACCCCCAGCTGGGTCCTTGGTGCTGAGAGAACATTCAACTCTAAAAAAAAAAAAAAATCCATAAAATCTACCAATCCTGATAGAGCTCTAATCAAACTGTTCCTTAAACATCCACCTGAGATGGGCATATCTGATCTCCTAAGCTGTTACAAGCATTTCTGTGATATGATACCTTATCTTTAAAGAAATTCAGTAATCATTTTATATTACAAAGCTGCTGCCACATTTGCTGATACCATGTTTGCTTACAGCAAATATGAAAGATTTTTTTTTTTTACAAAACAGATCAGCATGCTGAAAGATATCCACAGCAAACTGCTGTTCAGATTGCACGCTAACCGTTAATTTCCCTCAACATATCTTCAAAGAACCTTCATTTCCCAAACTGCTACAAAAGTACTTTGTTTATTTTAAAAATCCCATTTATACATTCTGATACATTATTTTAATTAACATTATGTAAACTGATGCAATTAAATCTAGAGAACATTGTGTAGACATGAAAGCTGATGTAGCCCAGCTTCACGCTGATGCAGCTTTAAGAAAAAAAGACTTATAACACAGAAAGAAACACAGATCAACTTTTTAAATACAGTACAAGCAAAGCTCTGTCCCAGATAATTGTCTGAAAATCTTTTAAAACAAGCAACTTGTTTGATGATTTGAAAGCTCTCCTTGGTCACAGCAACTACAGGTTGGAACAAGAGAAGTACAGGCACTCAATACTGCAAAAGCAAATGCAGAATTACCACTGAGAGAATCTGTACTGAGACACCAGCCTGCAGGAGGAGCACACCAGAATCCACTGGTTCAGTACTTAAGGAGCATGCAGGTGAGAAATACTTTGAGGTAATAATACCTACCATCTCTGTAATGCTTTTTTATTGGTGTTATCTTAACACTCTGGAGCAAATACAATGTTATTAAATGACTATAAAAAAGAATGTTGTGTCACAGTTGGAAGTTATATCTTGATAGCTCACTGCACAATGGTTAGTTTTCTATTAGAAACAGAGCTAACTAATTCCTAGAAGGTATTTGTTTGTGTACAAGTTGCATGCACAGATCAAGCTAAGCAGGAGAGGGCCAGGCAAAGTACCATGCCTGCACAGTCCTGTGTCATTTACCAGCAACAAACAAGCACTCTCCCCAAAACACATGAAGACCCCATAAAGCAGCCACATCAGCTTTTTGCAGTAAAAGTAGATACGTAAGTATCCCTAGCCAAGTAGAATGGAGCCATAACAAAGAAAACCACATGTGTTTTCAGTGACAGTAAATAAACTTCCAGACAGACATTTAATAGATCGAAAATAAGAAGTTACACTTCTGCAGTCAGGATTAAAACTCTGGACAAGCCATTAAAAAAAAAGAAGTCCTGTAACAACTTAACTGAAGGGCGTTTTCCTTAGCTGACTCCAGTACATCTTTATCCTCTAAGTCATCTACAAGGAAGAAACATTGCAGAATGGGCTAATTACATGCCAGCCACTTCTCCCAAAGCTAGGCAGCACCCATGCTGATTGTCATTGGCTATCAACCTCAACAGTCTGGATCCGAGCCCTAATTAACCCCATGTGCACTCACTAGATGAATCACATACCCACCTGGAGAGCAGGTCCCAGAACAGCAATCCTTTCATCTCCTAAAAGCAGACTTCTAGCATTTCAGAGCTAGACTTGCAGGGGCAAGGTTGAAACCTCAGCTCCCTGAACCATGCTGGTAATTTTGTCCATTTATCTGCCACGCAGGACTTGTTACATGCTCTAATCGGCTCGGAGCATACATACAGGTCATAAGGTTGTTTGCTGAAGAACCATATCCACACAGCAGTAAAAGCCAACTTTCTGGTGCTGTGGTCACAGCTCAGAACAGGCAACCTTTGCTCTAGTCTCTTCCTTAATGCCAATGATTGAAGTTACACTACTTGTCTGCACAGAGTTTCACTGCAGCTTTCTTACTAGTCAGCTGCAGCCAGCATTACTGTACTTCTCTCAGGGCATCAATACTGTTTCCAGGCATTAATTTTATTCTATTTACATATCAAGGCTAAATAACAAAGCTGAAGACCCTAGACAGGACTTCTTTACTGCTAACATAAACAGGCCTACATTAATTACAGTGCTGCTGATTACATTTATTTCCATGCAATTTGTTGCAATCAATATATTACCATACTATTATAAATTTCTTAACAATTTTGAAGCAAGCAAAAATGGTATTTACTAGTAGTGTTTTCTCCTGAATATGCATTCACTTACCCACATAATGCATGTTAAGGGCCAAGTACTTGTACTGGAAGAGAGGGTTGTTGTGCAGGCTGCTTCTTTGGATCTGCTGGAAGAACGAGCTGACATCCCATCTATACAAGACATCCAACAGCATGATGCTTGGGACCCTCAGGGCCACATTTAATATTGCCTCCAACTTCTCCTTTGCAGCCATCCTCTTCTCTTTCCGTGAACTGGCAGCAGACTGTAAATAGCACAAGAGGAAGAGTAATCAAATCAATCTCACTGAACAAACAGCTATTAGGCTTTGTGAACATATGAATGGGGCTTCCTGCATGGCCACAAATGACTAAATGAATCCAGTGACTGAAATTCAAATCCAGGCACGACAGCTTCTACTTTTGCTATATGTAAGTCAATTTGCTAGCAGCTTTCCACGGTGATATGGTAAGACAGGGGCTGGGGAGGCAGGTTAATGACACAATAATGGTCAGAGCACACACCAAATAAACCTTTATTCTATTTGCACTAATTCAGAGCCCAAGTGTCCATTCAAAGGACTCCAGCACATGAGAGATTACACAAACACCAACATGAGAAACTTTAAAAAACAAACAGCAATAAAAGTCACACAAAGAGTACTGCCAATGAGTTGTTCTGTTTCTATATACAGATTTATAAGTCTCAAATGAAATAAGCACCAGCTAAAACTTTTTAAAACATTTTGGATTCATTTTCTCAATGCAAACTGAAATGATTTTTAAAATAAGTTCAAACATCAGAAAATTATTTAGGACATTCATTAACCTCTATGATTTTATACGCTTATGGAATTCGAGGCAGTTTTGAAGATTAAGACCAGGAACAGAACTATTCTACTTATTTCTAATGTAATTCACTGCAAGGAATCATATTTAAAAAAAAAATTACATCCTTTCTCCTGAGTACTGGAAGGTAATTTAATTTTGGAGGTTGCAATCAGAGAAGATGGATGATGCAAGACTGGGCTTTTCTTTTCTCCTCTTTTTCTAATTCATCCTTCTTTCTCTTTCAAAACAGAAATATATATGTGTATATATATATATATATACATACACACACACAGTGGTCCACAACAGCATTTCAAAGGCTGTTGATCTCCAACAGAACCATTCTAGAGCAGAAGGATCACTTTCCACAACCTGCCAGAGCACTGCTTTCAGCTGAGACCAAGAGCTGTTTCTAAAAGCAAAGCACTTCTCAACCCTCACCCACTGGGGAGCAGCACAGCCCCCAGGCTGGTACACGAGCCACCATTACACACACAGTGTACAGAAGCAGAGTAGCAAAGTGTTCAAGGCCAAGGTGGGGAAGATCCCAACAAGCATTTATTCAGCAGCAGCCATACAAACAAAAACCATCACCAACAGCAGACCATTAGAAGCTGAGTTCAGGACTAATTGGTCTAACTGGACAGACTGGAATTGAGAACCTCTTCTTATTAGGAGGACAACTTGAAAAAACCCTGGGTTCCCAGCACAGAAACAGAAAAATCTGCACTTGGAGCTGTGCTCTCTAAAATAAGTTTTACAAGATTTTCTTTAAGTGGTTATTGTGCAAGTTTTAAAAATACAACACGGAAGCACAGCACCAAAGGAAGTCCTGCTCATACCAGAAACCAAAAATCTTTCCTACTTCTCATACACAACCATCATGTGAAGCTCTGTTTGCGTTGCCATGGACAAGATGCTCCCAGGAACCACTCATGCACACCTGAAGCCACACTGGCACAATGACAGCATCAGTTCTGGCCAACAAGTCAGGGTGGATCAGAAGTGAGGTCTGTCTCAGCAGACTATAGGTTACAGGGCTGCCATCACCCAGCCCACAGCCCCATTTCTCAAGTAAAGCAGTGTCACGTCCCGCATACCAAGCATACCACAGGAAGTCAGAAAGTGTTTTTAGCTGTTCCTTTACAGACAGCTACAGCTCCTGCAGCAGCTCTGCAGACCCCAAAATGCCACAGTCATGCCTGGCCCCCACGCCACCCACTGGGGCTTCTGAGAGGAAGTTCTGCCACAACACTAACAAATATTTAGGACCAATAACCAAAACCACAGCCCGGATAGCTTAAGGAATACTCATGTTTAGCATTTAGTGAGAATGAAAGGCAGAGGCTAAACATGCAGTACTGAACTGGGACCTGCACAGATGGGAACAAGGTGTTTCAGCTGCAGGCTGCAAACAAGCCTCTGCTCAAAGGCACACTGCTTAAAGCCAACTGGTATGAAGACATATAGTGTCCTTTCTTCTCCTCCCCCCAAAATCCTTGGGTTTGCCAGATACACAAGATTAATTGCAACTAATTAATTAATTAAACCAAGCTGCCATCTGCTTTTTGCTAAGACACACTTCCAAGTGGATCAGGGCCTGGGGGGCAGGAGCTGACTTCAGGTGTTCACTGTTACAGCCAAAGCAAACTGCCAACAAGCACTGACTCCCAGCTGAGCTCCCGTGACAAACTTCTTTCAGTCAGCTGCAACCACAGGACAAACCCACAGGACAAGGAGGAAGCTCCCACTTTCCTGATTTACCCCAAATACAGAACTCTGTGGACTTCTCCAAGTACTGAAAGTTAATTGGGGTTCTGCACATCCAAATTAAGTTGAAAATTTTGCCTTCCAAATCAATACATGCATACTTGAGAATGTAATAAAAGTAGAACGAGCAGCATTTCTATTACCTAAGGAAGTGCACAATTCTAACCCTGTTAATGAACACAAAGACAAGAAAGACAAGAGTACAGTACAGTTCTTCAGTACAAGAAAGACAGGGAGCTCAGTACAAGAAAGAAGGGAGTTGTTTGAGAGGGTTCAGAGGACAGCCACGAAGATGATCAGGGGGCTGGAGCACCTCCCCTACGAAGACAGGCTGAGGGAGCTGGGCTTGTTCAGCCTGGAGAAGAGAAGGCTGTGGGGTGACCTCATGGCAGCCTTCAGTACCAAAAGGGAGCCTACAAACAAGAGGGGAGTCAACTCTTTGAAAGGGTTGATAACTGCAGGACAAGGGGAAATGGTTTTCGGTTGAGGGAGGGAAGATTTAGATTGGATGTCAGGGAGAAGTTCTTTACAGAGTGGTGAGGTGCTGGAACAGCTGCCCAGAGAGGCTGTGGATGCCCCGTCCCTGGAGGTGTTCAAGGCCAGGTTGGACGGGGCCCTGGGCAGCCTGGTCTGGTATTAAATGTGGAGGTTGGTGGCCGTGCGTGTGGCAGGGGTTGGAGATTCATGGTCTTTGAGGTCCCAACCCTGGCCATTCTGCGATTCTATGATTCTGAAAGGCAAAGGAGCTTTCAGAAGCACACTCTGCTGCAATCCATAGGCTACATTTCATGAGGCAGCCACTGACACAATGCAGCGTATTCTGCCACTGCCTGACAGAGCACTCAGTGCCAATAAGAAACTCTTTAAAATTAACTTCATTAGAAATGTGGATGTGTCAAATAAAGCTTCAGCTGTAACTGCTGCCAAGTTCTAACAAAACATAACACAGACAACCAACAAAGCTCACTGCACTCAGCCCATTACATCACAGAGAGCTCTCACAATACATTATTTTGATTGGTGTAAATGCAAACCAATAAGAAAAAATTAAACCTCTAAAACCTTTAGATAAAGGATGATGAAAAGTTGCTGGATGCTCAGACATCAGAAAACATAGGTCACACTTAAACACAGCCAAAAAATGGGCTTAATAGGATTGGGAAGCCACTGGTTTGTGCCTCAGCATATTTTCCCCATGATTTCAAACATCCTGCTGTTCCAAATGAGGATGAGAAAATGAACAGTCCTAGGAAGAAATTCAGACTCCACCTCCTAAGCGAGTGCATGCACAGCTGCACTATTGGACTTCAAACAGCATTTTAACATTTCCCACCAGAACTGATTAACGTTTGGAAAACAGCATTTCCACAACAACACGGCACCTGCAAATCCCTCCTTCATCTGGCAGAAATGTTTGGCCAAAAACATTCCTGGCTGGTTTTAAAGACAAATTAGTAAAATCTCTTTTTTTTTTTTTTTTTTTTTAAAGCTACCACAGATTGGTCTCTTAGGAGTCCACTGCCAATACAGATGAGCAGCAAGCTTAAAAAAAAAATCTCTCAAAGACAACACACATTTTGCCTTTAATAGAAGTTTATTTCTGAGGCTTTGACATAACATAAGAATTTACCATTTCAACTGAAAGTGTGAGTTATGCTGCTTGAACAAATGCAGTACTTTTTTTATGTACTAACTTATATTTAAACATCACAGGCAGAAAATACTGATGAAATTACGAGAGGATACACAAAATCTGCATCCACTCATCCAAGCAGGTCCAAAGTTCCATTAATCAAGTAAAGCATCTCACAGTAAGAAAAGCATTACACAATGTTTCTCAATACTTACAGAAACACGCTGGAATATTTGTTATTATAAGCACTGTTCTCATTTCCCCACCAAAATAGCCAATAATTCCACTAACAGCCACCAAAATCCAGCATAGAAAGATTCAGTAGCTCCATCTGGAATCAGAACTTCAGTGCAATGCTCAGCGTAACATCTGAGAACCAGCCAGGCACTCATCCTCCTACAGGATTACGATTTAAGACAGCTGGAAAGTCTGACCAGAAACCAAAAGAAGTAACAACTTCAACTTGCTTTCTTCACACCTGCAACATTCCAGTTATTTTGGATACACTCACTAACCACCAGACTTTGATCTGTACTCCAGCTTCCACTTCAAATTACTGAAGCTAAAGAAGTCACCAAGCTTTGAGTTTCCTGAAGGGTAAACATGGCTGGAAAGATCTTGAAGAGGGGAAGAGTCTTGACTTGGAACTACAGAAGGTGCAATGTCACAGGAGAAAGCCCTAAAATTAGACCCATGAGCCATATTGTTCTCATTTCTTAGAACCCTTCCTTCCAAGGGCCTGTCCTGTTCCTGAGGAAAATAAACTGAAAGGAATTTGAAGTACAGAAGAATCTGGTACTTCAGAGAGTTCTATCTTTATATCGTCTATCTGGGAGAGAGAAAACAAAGGGAAGGAAAGGGAAGGAACAGTCTGAAAAGGTTTATCAGATAGTACACTCAGCAAAGAACTTCCCGGTGTGTCTGTGGAAAAAAACATACACAAAAACCCCCAGAACTCTGGAGAGTAGGTGAGTCAGTGATCCATCAGAACAGCTCCTTCCCATGCAGCCGGCAGCAAGGAAAGCAAAAGACGCCTTGCTGCTGTACAGCTTAAATGAGGCCAACTTCTGTGTTGGCTAACAAGGACAGCACTCAACCATTTCTGCTGAGAAGGCCAGAAACAATGAGCATACCGAGCGTAGCAGTAAAGCAGCGAAACACTCCAGTCTGCACTGCAAGGCTGTCATTAGGATCTGGTAAGCAGCTCCAGTAATACACAGTTTCTGTAGCTCAGCTGGTTAGTAATTCCAAGTAATAACCACTTGGTATTTAGCATTCAATTTAAAGGTTTATAGAGAATACAGTTCGCAAACAGAATACTCGATAGGTAAGAAGGTGACAAGAATAAATGATTTTTCCCCCATCTAGTTTAACAGCAGATTGCTATAGAGCTGACTATACAGAACTACAGAGTTCTTATCTCCAATTAGAAAACAAATGAATTGCTGAATTCCTACTCACCCCAGACCCTATCCAAACCAAAGTTGATCACTTCAAGCAAACACATAAAATATTTCAGGTAAAACAACTGATACTGTAAATCAGTACCTCAACCCCTCATCTTTTCATGGGGACAGAAGTGAACATGCATTCACATTAAAGGCAAAACCAACCAGAGACAGTTAACTGTACAGGAGAAAGAAATCTACATTTCCAACTGCCATTAGTTTTAGCAAGTTTTATGAGGGAGAAGAAAATCAATTCAGGAATGAGAATATATCTCAGCACTGGGAAGTTAAAAGTTACTTTAAAGATTTATTTCTAGAGTACTTTCATACACTATAAGCAGCTCCAGTCAATTATAGAGCAAGTGTATTATTTATAGGCAGCCTGTAAAACATCCAGTGCTTTCAAGTCTTCCTAATGAGCAGGTAGGACCAGAGAGCTGAACTCGGGGACTGACACATGTTAACAAGGGTTAATAAACCCAGTAGGTACTCAGGAAAACCTTTCTGAGGATTCCTATAGGATCAGCTCCCTGCCTGAATATTAATAGTTCAAATGCAGGCACACCAACAAGGGCTGCTCATTTTTCAGAGCACAGAACGTTGCTTGCCCAGTCGAGTTCAGAATCTGAAACACAGCTATCTAATTCATTACATTAAAACCATAACCGATTATATCTTTAAGTAATTCAGGGGAAAAGAAAGTTATACAGATTGAACAGAAATCAAGCTGCTCTCAGGTCCTTTCTGACTCTACAGTTCCTTGCCTTCTGAGCTGTGGTTCATTAACCAGTTATTCAGCAGATTTTTTGCCGTCACTGCCATATTTGCAAGTCTACACCTACAGGCCTGCCTAACCACATTTGTATCAGCATATTCTGAGGAAATCTGGGCTGCAGTCCCAAAGCGCCTCTGCAGAGGACAGAGCACCCAGGGACCTGCACACCGAGCACTGGGACGATGCAGTCTGTGACAGCCAACCCTGGGTTGGAGCAGAGGAGAGCAGCCACACAGGCAGAGCTCACAGATCCCACAAACTGCAGCCTGAACGTGGTACCAGGATGCTGTTATGCAGCAGGATGAAACGCATGCCATCCCCTATGGCTGTTCACCTAGCTTTGAGCCACTTCAGATACAGACGTAGACTATGTTTAGAGCTGGCAGTGCTAACTAGTGGTGCAACTAGTCACCCAACTCGTTACAAGTGAAAATAGAAAATACTTTCAAGATTTTCCTGTGTTAATATCATAAAACTTTTGTTGTTGCAACTCTGAATCCTGTGAATAAGAAGCATCAGTCCCAACCTTCTCAAGCAGGCAGCTCTGCTCCCGGCGTTAACAGACGTGTGACACAAGAATGGTGAAAGGAAAGTCCCCCTTAAAGCTCAAGTTCTCTTTTAAACACAAAGAGTGCAATCAACAAAATTTTCCAGGAAAACTCCATGAGGTGAAGCACCCACTTCTGAATGCTCCTTTCAAGTGTGCAGCTAATTAAGCAATCATGCTTCGCTGAAATGAAAGGAAATGCTTTAAAATAAACACAGAGAAACCAACACACGGATGCTTGAAGCACATTGGAAGTGCCAGACATGAACGCACACTTAAAAAGCAAAACTGCTGTGAACTGTGACTTTGTAAACACCTTAAACATCCCCTAATGTGTTTGGAAATTAAAACTGATTCAGAAGGAGAACAAGTTACCAAACTATAAAAAAAAGACTTCCAGTGAACTGAAACGGAAGGTCTCTGCATGTTTGCATGAAGAGAAAAAAACCAACCCGAGAATAGAAAATAGCTTAGAGAAAAGGAGCACAGCGTGAAACGCTAAGCAGGCTTAGAGCTTTCCAAGGCACACCCATCCTTTATGTCTTCTGGGCATGAGTCTCTCTGCATCTGCACTGTGGATTCCACAGCAGGACCCAAGCGAGGCACTCCTTTCCTTCCATCTCTCCCAAGGAAGGAATTCCCCAGCCCATCTCCAGACACACACTGTTCAGCCCATGTCCCCTGCAGGATCAGACTGCTCTAACGTCAGGGCTTCCTCCCAGGACTGCTGCATTTTAGACAAACAGTAGTTTCACATTACTGAGATTTCTGATGATCTTTCCCTATAATGCTGGTAAGAGAGAACTGTTTCCTAATGGTAATGAATTCAGGGATTAATAAAGTGAACTTTTTTGTGACATTAGGAGTAAGAAACTGGAGCTGACTGCTACAACTGGTAAAACTAATGAGAAAATTATCTAGAAACACAGTTTCCCATGCACAGCTAGTTGGTTGTTTAAGATAATCAGCACAAATAAACCAAATTTGCAAGTAAACTGAAGTTACAGGCAGCAACAGCTTAACAGCTCACATTCTTTTTCTATACTTAATCTCAAAGAGCAATTAAAAATAACTTCCCTGTGACCCTCTCAAGTATTCTGAGAGTGCACTGCACACAGAACCCAAGGCACACAGCAGTGGGTACCCCTGCAGCCCAAGCACACAGAAAGTTAACAGCAACTCTCGTATTGAAAGTCGCAGTAGACAAAGACAGCAACACCTACAAACCAAAAGAACAGCATTTCGAATGAGATCACCAATGGGTAACGCGTGTGAGTCAGGCACCTTACCGAAATCCCCCATCTCCCTGGAAAACAAAAGGCTCTTCTTTTTTTGCCTGCATTTTTTTGCCTGCCGTGTCTCCCACCTAGCGCTCTCCCTTGGTTACCGATACTTGCACGTCACGAACAAAAAACACCTTTCTCCCTTTTTCCGCCCTCCCCGGTGCAGCACTGCCCGCTCCCATCACAAACCCCGCTCCAGGAGCCCGAGGAAAAGTCCGACGCGGTACAAAGGAGCGCAGCCCCGCGGGGTTCGCCCCTTACATAAGCACGACCGGGGTCGGTGCGAGGTGTACCCGGGCCCGCGCCCGCCGGAGGGGCCGGTGCCGGGCGGGGGCGGCCGCGAACATCCTCGCAGCCGCAGCCGTTCCGGGCCGGCAGGGTCCCACACGGGCCGCACGCAGAGCACCGCGGCCCTGAGAAAGGCTGGGGCCGTGCGCGTGTGAGGAAATCACCTGGAGCGGCGGCTGGTGATGGTGGTGGTCGCCGCCTCCTTTCCCTCCTCTCGGTGCCGGTGCCGTTCCCCGAGCCTGCGGCGGAGCTCTGCGTCTCACAGCGACGGCGGCGGTCGGGCGCCCGGCGGCGGCAGAGCGGCTCCTCCAGGCACCATGGCGGCGCCGCGCCGCCTCAGGGCGCCGACGGCCCGCGGCCCCACGTACGGCCAGCCATGGCCCCGCTGCCTGCGCGCGCGCCGCCCCGCACCGCGCATGCGCCCGGCGCGCAGCTCCGCCCCGGCACCCGGCGGGGTCGACCCGCGGCGCTGCGTGAGAGTCTGGTTCCGTCACTTCGGTCCGTGAAAAGGGGTTCTAGGGAGGATGTCGGTGATTTTAGCAATTGAAAATACTAAAATTGACTCAATTTTTTTTTGTGGTCACCTTTGCTGTGATTCAATTCGAAAATACGGGACTTTGCGCTGTCCCTTTTCAGCTTGTAGAGGCGGATTCCTGGCTGCACCCGTAACTCGTCCTTGAACGTAGAATCCTTAGTTGGAAGGGACCACTGAGGACCATCTTCCCTGCAGTGCACAGGGACGCCACAGCTCCATCGGGCTGCCCAGGGCCTTAAACAGCCTCATCTTGAAAGCGTCCAGGGACGAGACAGCAACCACATCACTGGGCAACCTGTGGCAGGGCCTCATCACCCTCACTGTAAAAGATCTTCTCCTTATATCTTATCCTAAATCTACCCTCTTTAAGCTTAAAGCCATTTCCTCGTGATCTATCACATCAGACCCTGCTGAAGAAGTCTGTCCCCTTCTTTCCTGTAGCTCCCCTTCTTCTACTGAAAGGCCTCTATCTCGCCACCTCAGGGCCTTCTCTTATCCAGGCTGAAGTGCCCCAGCTCTCATAAGAGGACAAGCTGAGAAGTGTTCCATCCTGTGTTTCATTTTTGTGGCCTTTCTCTGGATGTGCTCCAACGTCTCCTCTTCATATAAAAATTGCACGGCCAGGCCCCAGCACGCTCTCCAAAGTGGTGAGGAAGGGCTGTAGCCCAAGAGATGTAATGCTTTTGACCTTCATACCTGACAAAAATTACAAAGCCGCACTGTCTCGGACATGAGAACCTTTGCTGTGGTGAGGAATGAAGGAATAAGCTGAACTGGAAAATCCTGTCATTCGCAGGGGCTGGGCGAGCCAACTCAGTAATTGCTTTTTTCCTTCCACCTCTAATGAGAACCCGAGCACTCATCAACATGTATAAAAGTGCTCAGTCTAAACACAACGTATGTCACTCCATGACACTAACACACAGATACTAACATAAGGGTGTCTGTCCACACCATGCTTTGCAAAAGGACCCCTCTCTGCATACACAGGGGTTTTCAAAACACCAGAAGAAAACTGTAGTTCGAAGTAATGCAGCAGGGCTCGGTGCTGCTATGTGCTCTGGTGGTTCTATCTGGTGTTAACACTGCACCTGACTTCTCTCCGATTTGTCAGCCCACACATCAGCAGAAAGGAGACCAAACAGCATAACTGACTGAGGTTTCCCAAACAGAAGCCCTTCCTCAGGCAGCAAAGGAAGCTCAGCTTATCGATACAAGTTTCCATGAGCTTCAGATTTTAATGATGTTTTAAAAATAAGTTTTGTTGGGCTTTTTTTTTTAAGCTTTTAGTTTAAAGCTATCAGAGGACAAGGGAAAACAGTGGCTTCATCAGACTCCAGCCATCCCATTATTCTGCCTGGCTCAGCCTCCTCACTACTTTGCTGCTATTATTCACTAACACTTGTTGGTACCACCACACATCTTATCACAAGGAGTACAAACCACCAGCTGTCATACAAGGCATAAGAACCTGAGCAGAGCACTTGTATTCTCCTGTCGTACATGGAAAAAAGAGAGTCACTTCTGTTCTCTATGGTTTCATTTCAATGCTGACTGAAGTCGGGGCAATGGTGCAGCATCTGTAAAATTCTACTGCCTGTTTCTGTGCTGCTTCTGGAAAAAAAAAAAAAAAAAAAAAAAGGGAAAAAATAACACCCAGCAGGTAGCAGAGGGAGAAAAAACCTTCACTGTATAAAGCAACAGGTTTTTCTAGAAAGAGTGGAAGTCTACCATTATTTTAGAATTATATGTATCATGAAAGTATGGTAGTAAATCACTGAAATACTTCAGTTTGCAAGAAGACATTGGAATCAAATGTCCTTTTCTTTCATTTCAACATCCCTCATCATTAATTCTGAATATGCACTGCTTCACAAAAACACAGATTTTCTAATGGGCAGAGCAGGCAGCCTTACTGCTGTCTTGTCAGGCATGTCTTCAAAAAAGTACCACAACCTTCTGCTTTAAAAGTCTCTGGAATTTTAAAGCCTTTTCTACATTTGACACTGAGTGATAACGAGTTCTGAATTGTATGATTGTTTGTCTCTCATTATGAGCAGAGGCATTTGAATTACAAACTTGTAGGAACAGCAGCTGAGGACTAAAGAGGACCACTTTGGTGACATCTCATTAAAGCTTTCAAAAGACATTCTCAGAGTTCAGATAATGCAGAAATTTGATTTGTCTGTGTGGATGGACAACAGCCAGCACCTCAAAACGCTTACAAAGAAAACCCCTCAGAAGAATTCTCTAAAGCAGCAAAATGCGCTGACAAGGCAGGACACTGCACGCCTATGGGAGACAATAAAATGGGCAGTTTTATTTGAAGCTTCTCTCATAGTAAATTGTTTCACAAAATATTCACGCATACATATGTTAAAACAACGCAGTAGGTCACACTGTGAAATGCACTCACACAACAGTTACATGCAAAAAAATTCAGACTGACTGTGGAACCTGATTTTGTGCCTTGCGCGTTCGCCTCAACACACTGATGGCAGCCAGCCCCCAAAGCTGGTGTTCTCTTCTTGATATCTTAGCCCATTCACTGAATAAAAAAAAACAAATCAACTGTAATTCTTGCAGAAACTCATACTTAGTCAGAGGAAACAGTAGAATTACAGAGTCCCAGCACAGACATAGCAAATGTATCTGCCTGATTCAGCTGATCTTACTGCTTAGCCCCACATCAGAACTTCTTTTCATTGTCTATAACCCTATTTCGTAAGTCTCTCCCCATCTCTCAGCTTCATATTGACTTTTATTTTTTCCAGTCATTCTCACAGCTTTTCACAGCTCGTTCTCGCAATTCAGCTTGTTCCAATATCCCAATTTCATATTTATTTCACTCTCTTCAGGAAACTACTTCTGCAGTATCTCTGATAATTACATCTCGTATGATTACATACATTTATACCACTTTAATAACACTGAGTGCTGACTCCCAGCAAATACACAGCTGCTGTGATTTGCAACTTACCTAAGGGAAAGCCATACCAATCTCTGTGTTGAGAAGCTAGAGAGCTGAGAGGTGATGTAAGGAAAGTGATGAATCAGTTTTTGTTCAGTGAAACAAAAGAATCGCAGTTCTCTCCCCAGATCCCTTGCTAGTGGGGCATAATCTAGAATACAAAGAATTTAAGTAAATAAAATACAAATAATTGGCAGAATAGCAGAAGAAGAATAACAGTCACATTCAGCACATAGCAGATGGGTACAAACCTCCAGTATTTATAACATCTCACAGTGCCAACACTAAGTAAATAATTTGGAAAAAACTCATGTGAAGAAGCTATATAAATATTAGTCCAACTTCCACCTGACTGATAATGAAGCCAAGACAGACACTCACTGTATTAGTGATTAACTGGAAAATGTGTTTCACTGCAAACCAGAGATGTTTCTATGTCTCCAGCTGAGCTGCCAGCTACTGAAGCACATCACATTATTGAACACTGGAAACTCTCAGTTTTGCCCATAGTCACACAGTGACTCAGAATCAGAGCTCACGTTCACACATTGTTGTTCCTGGGGCACAGTGATGGCAGTGTCCAGTAAACCATGCTGTCTGTTGTATTACATTTAAGAGCTCAGGAACAGCAGAGGTTTGTGCACAAATCTGCATTAGGCTGGAAACACTTGGACAGCATACACTTGAAGAGCTGGACATTCTGACATCACTGCTGTTACTGCCTGCTCAGACCAAGTTCTAGAATTTCTTTTCTTTCACCCTAGAGCATCCCAGACATAGGGTACATCGGGATGTCAGGGAGTGGACATTTGCTTTAAGATTTTCACACTGCTTTTTCTTCTTCCTTGCTCTGCTAGAATTTACCACAGTAAACCCAAAGAGTACCACCACAAAACAAACTTTTCAGTACAAAGATGCTGCTGTTTGGGCTCTGAGTTGCAATTATATTGTCTTAGTTGAATTTCTTAAGCACTTTGCACTTACTAGTGCTAGGATTGAGCACCACCATGTGTTTTCACAGCTGAGTTAAAGAACATATTTATCTGTGCCACACAAACACCACCAGAAGCAGAGCATTTTCCAGCAGTGCCAAGCACAAAGTAGTCCCAAAGGAGTCATGGATCAGGCTTCAAGATACTAAAACATCATCATCAAACCCAAAATGAAATATCATTTAGAAACACTTAATAGTTTTTTCATATTCCTCAAACAAGGAATAAAACCCAAGCCAAGCAGAAAAACCATTAATGCCTCTCCTCAAAGAGAGAATTTTATCAAGGCCAATTAGAAAATTATTAGAATGTATCGAAAAGATTGTAAGTAGAGAGCTGATCACATTACAGTCTCATTTCTGTAGCCTGAATTTTTAACATAGGCCCGCAGGGTGCATAGTTTTATGACAGGGTGTGACTTAATGACTACTTGCAACTTTGGAAGCTTTCCAGCACTACTGTAATGTGCTGCCTCAGTACAGACGACAACTGTCTATCATGAAAAGAAAGCCCTTTGTGACTAACATACATACACACTAACTGGTTTTACTGGGATTTGCAAGCAGTCAGAAGCTACACCTGACATGAAGTCAGCGGAGTAATCTCCCATTTATATTGCTTTTCCAGAAACCAGAGCACTTCTTATGCTAAAATCTGAGTACAGAACAAACCTCAACATCCATATCCAAGCAGGAAACGCATAAAATTAATTCCCAGTCAGAAAAAAAAAGGACTGTGGCAAACCAGGCTTCTGTGCAGCTTTTGTTAATATGGCACCTTGCTCAGGTTTGCAATGCAATGCTAGGGACAGTTCTTGCACAGCTCTTCTCCTTTCCTCTTCATTTTCCTATCACTGAACCAGAAAGGAGAAAGTAATTTTCTCTACAGAGCAAGAGCTAAGATGAAAGGACCAACACTTTCACTTTCCCTCCCCTGCAGATTTAATTCTGACCACAGGTGACAATTGGAACTGTGCCCTGTATCCTTCCCACCTGGTTTTACATAAGACTTTAGTACTGACAGCTTTCTTTCCTTTAAACTATTTCTAAGGAGCAGAACATCTAAATGCAAAAGCTCATCACTGTGCAAACCACAGTTTTCCTTTTACACTCATTACCAATGGCACAAAGCAACTACAGCTGCAGCCCAGTCCTGAGAATCCCAGCACTCCCCAAGATGGGACCATTGATTCAAGAGACGCAAAAACATACTCTGCCTTGAAGGAGCCAGCTTAAAAGCTAAAAAGGATTCCTGGGTGAGAATAAATCTCCTGTGAAGGTTATTAATGGAAGAGAGAAGCTGGTGACAAGAGAGCTGGGGGCTGCGGACCCTGCTAGGCCACTCGCTCCGTGCCTCCTGTGGATTTTACCTCAGAAAGAAAACAAACAAAAATAAATAAAATAACGAATTCCTGTCAGAACCGGAGAGCAGCAGCTACGAGGAGCAGTAAAACGAAGCTCCCTCCTCGTGTACCGCTGTGACTCTGAGACATCTCGGCGTCTCCCGGCACACACAGACCACCGCGAACTCAGCCTGGTTCTGGTACTGGTACCGGTACCGGCCCGCCGCACCGTCACAGCTCAGCTCGCACCAGCACAGCTCAGTCACCGCGCGCCCCCGAGCGGGAACCAGCGCACATCCGCCACCCTTCCGCTTCCGGTGGGCTTCACTTCCGCTTCCGATGCGACGGATCGCGGGTCGGTGCCGGTTCCGTTGCCAGGGTGAGGGGCCGCATCGCGCTGCCGGGTGGGGGCCGGGCTTGCGGGCAACGCCGCTGCGGCCGCAATCGCCGTGGGGGGCTGGATCCGAAGTCCATTCCGGTGCCGGTGGTGCGGGGGCCGCGGGTAGCGCTTCGGGGTGAGCGCGTCTCTTTGCCCCGGAACGGCCGCGGCACAGCAGGGCCTGCAGCGGCGCGGGACCTCCGCTCTCCCCGTGTTACTGACGGGACAGCTCGGACGGGACCGGATTCCAGCCGGGTGCCCGCGGCCGTCCCTGAGCGCTCCGTCCCCGCTCCGTGCCGCGTGCTCCGTGCTCTCCCCTCCCGCGGGTTGGGTTTGTCGTGTCCGCGGTTTACGTTGCCGAGTGAAATACCCGGGAACGTAGAGGTGTGCTTCTCTCTCCCGAATCTCCCCAAGAGGAGCGCTTCTTCTGCCCCACTGCCCTTATAACTGTAGGCTCTTGGTGGCCCGCGGGGCTCTGACAGTGTCATCCATCTGATGATGTAAGCAACTAGAAAAAACTTTGTTTCAGTACTTTTCAGATTCCCCTTCTATACGGTCCTGTCCATAGAAACTTTGAAAATCCCTGTGACTTTCTCTATGGTCCTCACCTGTTCACTGAGTCACAGAATGGCTTGGGCTGGAAGGGACCTGAACGATCTTCTAGTTCCAGCACCCTGCCTTTAATCTCTTGTCCTGTAAACATTGATTCTGGTGTCCACACTCAGTTCCATCAGTGTTTTGCACTGATGAAGGTTTTTCTGCTTGGTGTTTCTGATAATCGTCATCCAGACAGAGCTGTACTTCTGCAAGGAGTGGCAGCTGAGTGCTCTGCTTCAACAAGATCTTTTCAGTTTGACAGAGGCGTGAGAAGTTTCCTTACTGCTTTTACTCTGAGTATTTGCTTGCAGAATGACTTCAGGCGTGTGGTAAGGATGAGAAAACAGGCCGCAAACTCTTCTTTCTAAGCCTAGAAAACTTGCTCTGACATTTATGGACAGATGATTTGTGATAATGAGCTAACACTTTGCTGATATGCAGCCTTAACCTCAGTTGTTTCTCTTAGTATCTCTAAGACCCTCTTTCACAGAATAATACTAAATCATAGGATAATACTATTCACTATTCAGTTTGGAGATATTTGGAGATATTTGAAAAAATAATTTAAAAAAAGTTTTAAAATTTATTCAGGTTGCTTTCAGGGATCTTAGAGGAAATAGTGAGGAAGAATGGCTTTTATTGTCCTCAGCAGGCAGGTTGCATCTGGTCCTCCATTTCTTATCTGATTTGAGCTCAGTGGGTATGTCTGAATAATTACTTGATTGTTCTTAACAGAGGATATTGTGTAGGCGGGAATTATTTTGGAATTTTTTTGGAGAGCAGGTAACTGCTGAGAATGATGCTTGAGAAGATGAGGAGTCAGACTTTTTTCAGAATTCTGACTTTTTTCAGAATTGCCAGGCCTGGATTTCTTGGTACAGTGCATTTCTCGAAGGTGGGCACCCTCAGGTTTGGTTCTGTTTTGTTTCCATGGCTCTTCTCTCTTTACTTTTTGGTCGGCAATCTTTTAAGGACATTCTCACCATTAGTTGTGCAGAGACCTTCTTTGGATCTCTGACAATTTGAAATGGCCTTTTTGTACCCATTCCTTGATTCTCTGCTTTCAGACTTTGACAGAAAAAAAATGTATTTTTCCTTCCCCAGCAAGCTAAAAGTCTTGCTTCTCTCTTCAGTGTGGGAATAAAGTGTTGGATATAATTCACATAAATTATTTGGTGTAAATTAAAGGTAGTTGTAATTATGATTATTTTGTCAGCACTGCAATGAAAGTGCAGTTCTTACAGTGTAATTGTACTGTGTAGGTGTGTATTTTGGCTTTGTTTTCAAACTCCTGCTTTGATATTGCTACAGTGAGACATGACCTGAGGTGTATTACTGCAGCTATTGCACAGATCTTAATGAAAGTCAGTAGAGAAAGTGATCCACCTGAACTGTTGCTTCAGAACTGTTTTGTTGGTTTTATTTTAGGTATTTCTTACTTGCTGTTTAGTAGCCACGTATGTAATGAGTGGTTCGGTTGTGAAGTTATTGCAGAGGACATTTCCGAGGTTTGAAATGACTTTTCTGATGCTGCAGGACTCTGCTTGGGTGCTGGCTGTGCTGCGTGCAAGCTGTACCTGCACAGAACACAGGGCAAGGTGTTACAGCAAACAGTGCATGTGACACTGCTAAATGCATCAAAGTGCAACTGACAGCCGCAGCTGTAGTGCTGTTCTTTCTCCCTTAGGTTCAGCATTTTATCAACGTTTATCATCTGTGCATGCAAAACAAACGGCTCCTTGATGTACAATACCACAGAAATGTAACAAACATTGACACCATAAGGTTTGTCTTCTGAAAAAAAGAAACCACCACACCGAGTTCTTGCTTACGTGATCATTGCATTTTCCTCCTCCAGCAGATTTTTCAGGAAATAACACTGAACATATGCTCCAAGGATGTCCCTCTCTCTTATAATAAAATGGGGTGGACAGGAGTATACAATCACCTCGCTATCAGAAGAGGACACAGTGTTGGATCTGAAGCAATCTCTTAAAGGCCTTACTGGAGTGTTACCAGAGCGCCAAAAATTACTTGGACTTAAAATGAAGGGTAACTATTTGTGTTTATTATTAGTTTTGGGTGGGCATGGGATATTTAAAGAGCCTCCTCTTGGCTTAGTCAGGATGTGTATTAATGTAATGTGTATTAACTGAGCATCCACCACCCAGATCTAGCTTTTGAATGAGCACACACACAGGAGTTCGATACAGCACCGTGTGCTTTGTTACTGATGTATCTGAATGGGCATTCTTAGTGGCTGATGTGCAGCAGATGTACCTTAAACATTTTTAATTGTCGTTAGCCAGGCAAGCAGCGTGCCTGTGATGGAGGATGAGAGTGCAGCCTGGGGTATTCTTGTGTTTTATGGGTAGCTAACTTCAATTAAGCATGAAATGTACTGACCGTTTTCTAAAATCTCTCTACTCAGTTTGAAAAGAAAAAGCAACAAACAAAAGAACAACAAAAAAGCAAACAGAACTCTTATTGCATTATAGGGAAACCCGCGGATGATGATGTTAAGCTTGGAGCTCTCAAGTTAAAACCAAATACTAAAATCATGATGATGGGCACTCGTGAAGAGAGTTTGGTAAATATTTTACTTGCTTATTAGCTTTATAAGAGGGAAAAAAAAAAAAAAAAGATTGTATGTCTCCTCATTATGATTTTAAATCATTGAAAAATAAATACTTCAGTAGATTTCTGGTATTTATGTAAACTTTTCTGTAGAACTTGGATAGCATTAAAATCCTGTATTTTAGGTTCAAAGTACAAACCTACTACTGTGATATTCTCACTGACTTCTGAAATCTTAATCATCGGTATATTTGAGCATTTTTTCTACCAGTGAAGTAAAATCACGTTTGTTAATTTCCTTTGTCTGTAGCGTACACTCACAGAGTCTGGATCTGCACAGTTCTCTTTTAGTGATCCCAGTTGTCTTTTATTATTATTCTGCTAGGAAGACGTCCTTGGGCCTCCTCCTGATAACGACGATGTCATCAATGACTTTGATATTGAAGAGGAAGTTGTGGAAGTAGAAAACAGGTTAGGAATTCTAGCTGTTAAAAACCAGTCCTGTTATGGAACGTGCAGTTTGCATTTGAATTAACTGTAACTTTTTGCACTCTTGTATTAGGGAAGAAAATCTACTAAAAATTTCTCGCAGAGTTAAAGAATACAAAGTGGAAATTCTGAATCCTCCCAGGGAAGGAAAAAAGCTGCTGGTGCTAGATGTTGATTATACACTATTTGGTGAGAACATGCAACTTGTGGGGTTGGTTTAAGAGGGCAATTTATTTGCCAGTTCATGTTTCTTCATGTTTGATTTACAACTATACTTCAGTAATGTTGGCTTGTGTTGCACTACGTAACTTCTGTTTTGTAACATTTGAGGTCTTCTGCTCATGTTTTAAGAAGCATTGGCATTTGTAAATGTTGCCTGTTGTTGATTTTTGTACAGCAACTATTCATTTTCTCTAAGATGCTGCAAAAAGTAGTTTAGGATTTTATCCAACAAACTCTTCTCTTGACCAGTGTGTAGCTTGCACATGATGATGGCAGGACAAGGTAGTGCTGTAAAATAATGATGTCTGTAGCCAATTGATTCCTCTTTTGGGGATGACAGAACAGCTTCAGATTGACTTTCCAGATCAGTAAACACATACAGAACTATGTTTTACCTGAAAATTCTGTCAGACTGGTTTTCTGAGAAGCCAGAATTTTCCTTGTGACTTCATTTTCTGGGATGTCGGTGTGTCATGGTGTCATGGCAGTTTGACTATAAACACTACATATCAGCTTGCCTTTTTTCCTTTTCTGTAATTTCCTTTTGCATGGCATTTCTTTACAATCTGAGATGAAAATTCAGCCTATGACAATTTACACTTTTGTTTACCTGTCTCCTTCTAGCTGAATTTAACAGCAATTTTCTAGTTGGAGCAGGCAGTATTTGCATGTTTGAAATAAGCTTGGTATATATGTTCACAAGATTAACTGGACTAAGTTGGCAAGAATCTCTGAACAATACCTGGGCTGTCAGAAGTTTGTTAAGATGAAGAGATGAATTAATTGGCCTGACTCTTTAGACTCATTAAAGATATTCAGAGCTACAGCTGAACTCACAAATTCCTGTAAAGATCAAGAGAGAAATATCCCTTCTTCTTTGCACCTTTAAAGTAGGAACGATGCCTCACTGTAAGTTCTTTCCTAATTTCAAAGTTCTTCAGTGCTTCTCATATGAAACATTTCAAGTTCCTGGGTGGACAGGACAGTCCTACTTAACATCCTACACTCTATAATGAATTTCTGCTTTCTCTTGTACTTTTTAGACCACAGATCTTGCGCTGAAACTGGGGTAGAACTGATGAGGCCATACCTTCACGAGTTCCTGACATCTGCATATGAGGATTATGATATTGTAATTTGGTGTAAGTTTCTGTACTCGGTGCTAAGACTTCATTACAAACTATCATTTGGAGCAGAGACTCCAGTTGGGAGGTTTTTATATCACTTTTTAGTGTGAATCACAAGATGTAAAGCAGTACATGAATGTTCAGCTGTACCGTATTCACCAGGAATATTGCTGTTATGAACACATCTAATAACAGTATAAAGCTTAATGTCCGTTTAGTGAATGTCACTTTGTACAAACAAACAAATGCTTGAAATAACACAGTTGTAAAATCAACATTCAGACACTGCTGGGTAGCTTAGCTCTACAAATAATTTCAGAATAATAAGCCATAGCAATAAAAAACTGGAAATGGACCAAACTCACATGTCTGTAAGGGTGGCTGTTGCTTTGCTTTAGCACAACTTCACTTCCTGTCTGACAGCTGGAGCCAACATAAGATTGAAACTTGTTTTGCAAAACAGCTTTCATAATCTGAAACAATGCTTCCACGTATTCTTTGGTCGGTGGGCAATGTTGGCACTTTGTCCTTTTTCAACCTTATGAATTCTTACAACGCTCCCAGGAGAAAATCCTATACAGACACTGTGGTTCCTCAAACCAGATGTAGGCTGTTCTATGGCTCTCAAGAATGTAATTCACTAACAACTGATCTAGAAAATGTTTTTAAATACACGCAGTGCTTAATCTAGGTTTCATTTGAAAGTTAATCTTTTCCAAATTAAAATAAACTTCCATAAAGGCAGACTGTCAGGAAAGCAGTGAACCTGGAAGCTGTGACAAGGATGGGTCTTTCTGAAATGAAAGTCTGTAAAACAAATGGATACGTAAACAGTATTTTGCTTCTTTTTTTTTCTTTTTTAAATCGACCAGTGACATACTGCTAAATAATTCTTTGGCTTTTGTTTCAGCTGCTACTAATATGAAGTGGATTGAAGCTAAAATGAAAGTAAGTTGTTCTGAAAAGGTGCAGTTTGTTTCTAATCTAGCTTACTGTGCATCGAGTTGGGTTTATGTTCATCATTACAGAGAGATTTAACGACTGAGGAGACGATCAAAACCCAAGTGTTCTAAATCTTTGTAGTCACTCTAAAATACCTTTGACACAAAACTAGATAAAAATCTAATTTTAGAACTCCACGCAAACTATCAAAGCAGTAGGTACTAAATTTAGCAGAACTAAGCACAAATCAGTACTTGCTGAAACTTAGTCACATAGCCTTCACTGTTGTTTCATCTTAGCTCTAATTATAGAATTCTAATCTTAAGTATAACACAATTCTTTAAGAGAATGGACAGATGTGGCATGCTGGAATAGGGTATCAAGAGAAAACTCTCTTCATATTCATCCTGTACGTCTTGCAGCTGTGTGATTTTGTTTCTTCCTCTGCTTTATTGAAACATCTGTAAAAACTCTTCTTTCAGTCCTGGTTTCTTCCGTACCTAAATTGGGCAACCAGCCAGTTTTGCACAGCTGACCTAATGGCAAACATATTGACAGCCACTCTTGGCTGTAAACCTAATGAGCCTACTAAGATGTGCTGCTGTACGTTTGGTTGGTCAGTTGTTTTTTGTTTATAAATCAAAGCTTGTTTCACAAAAAAATCTCCAATTTTCAACTTTATCTCACTTTTCCTTTTTAAAGACTTTTTTCAGGCTGTAACATAGCAAAGAATTTCTATTTCTATTTCAAAACAGTGATTTGCAGTGAAGCAAAAATCCTGCAGAACGATCTCAGAAATGAAACCTTTAATCAGAACTCTGAACTGGGATTAGAACAATTAAAATTGGTCTTAAGACTTGCAAACACTGTATTCTATACCAGTATTCCATCTCTGTTTATGTTTTATCTATGAATCAACTTTATTTTCTCAATACAGGTACTGTAACTACAGTTCTGTAATACCAAACTGACTTTAAGCTAGGCTAGGTTTGGGGCTCAGATACTCTTGAAAGAGCTTGCAGTTGTTACCATGCAGTTAATTCTCTGTCTGAATCAAAACCATTGTAACACAGAGGTAAGAGCAAGTGTGCTGAAATAGGAAGTTAATCATTAACTGCGCCACGTTCCGTGTCTGTAATACAGGTGAGATACATCACATCTTGCATGTGGGGTTCACCTTTTAAGGAAAAAACCTTTGTTTTGCTGTAGAATCCATTGTAACAGCAGGATTAAATCTAACAGGAGACCATTGTTCTAAACTGGGCTGTTTACCCTGCATGGTCACCTCTCCAGCCCTTTCATGTTATCAATTCACAACCTCCCCATGCCTACTGCTTCATCTCAGTTGAGATTCCTAATGCTAGAGACCACAACTGTTTCTTCTCCTTAAACTGACTGCACTTCTACAAGGATCACTTTTTGTCTGGGAGCAATGATCCCAGCAATACTTGACATTGAAGTGTTTATTTTAAACTACAAAGCAGAAACAGCATTAAAAAGAGAAGTGTCAGATAACTATGTTTAGTTTCTTATTCTCCATCTATTTATGCCCAAATTTCAGATGATGTAGAACAGCTATTTTTCAGGATGAGAGGACGTTATCCCTGGTATTCAAACTTCTCATTTGCAAGATTCACTTTTCCACGTAAAAGCAATCAGTGAAGTGTGATTATATATCTGCAAGACAACTGTTACAGTGGGTATTTTCTCCACATTGTGCAGCTTTGCACATTATTGCTGTCACATATATCAGAAATTAAAGCAGCAATGTCTGTCACATAGTAGGTGTCAGTAGATTTTACTGTTACTTCCCAATTCTGAAAAAGATTTGAAATGGAAATTTTGTCCACTCACCTTGTCTAAGGTTTGGGGTTTCTTTTTAAACCAAAGTATTTTTACTTTGTTTCAAGAATGATCAAATCCTTCAGGTCTAAACAGAAATATTTCTTATGAACACTGACCATGTAGGGCATGTGCTGAGGAAAGGATAACAGTGAACTGCTATTATGTTGTGGATTGGCTGCGACTGGTTACAGCTTAGTGGAAAAAACCAAAGAGCAGAACGTGCATGGTTGTTTTCATAGGTATAAACATTGAGACACACAGAACTTTTGAAAGACTGTGCATGAAGGTATGGCCAAAAGCTCTCTGTATTTTGCCTCTTCTGTAAAGTTGTTTTTATGCTGACATCAGATGTTACATTTCTGTAGCAAACACTACAAACATAAATTCCTGTCAGTCTTTCCCTTGGTAGAATAGCATACTCTTGTTATCATCTGAAGCTTTAATGATTAATCATTGTGATGCAGGAGCTTGGTGTGAGCACTAATGCAAACTACAAGATAACCTTTATGCTGGACAGTGCTGCCATGATAACAGTGCACACTCCTCGAAGAGGACTGATAGATGTAAGTGCAGTTTTTTCCTCATTATTTTCTACGTGCAGAGTACATGTTATCATACTGCATGGAAATATTTAACAATAAGGTTGTGCTGAAGTTTTCATGCAAGAAAACTAACAATATCTGAAGCACAGTTGTTTTTTTTTCCTATAGAAGTCCTCTACAGTTTAATGCTGTAAGTAGTTCATATGGACAAGACTGCTTTACATCAAATAATGACTACTTGTAGATCTCTTTACATCTCTTATTAAAGCCCAACTACATGATAATTTTTCAGTCCATTTGAGTATGGACTTAAATTCCTATAGACTGATACTTTGATCTACTACATACGATCAGATTTACCAGGGTTCTTTTTACACCTCATTTTTGCAGGTGAAGCCTCTTGGTGTTATCTGGGGAAAATTCTCGGAATATTACAGCAAAAAGAATACAATTATGTTTGATGATATCGGCCGGAACTTCCTAATGAATCCACAGAATGGACTCAAGGTAATGTTAACTGGAAATGTTATGTGCTACTATTTTTTTTTATAATTTAAACAGTACTTTCTCATATTTTCTGTTTTATATTAAAGAGACTTGTTATCTCTGTTAAGTCTATTAAGACTGTTCTTAAGTAGCAAAGATGCACATTTTATTTATTTTGTTTTTTATTTAGATTGCCCTTTGGTTGGACAAGCACTAGCACTTCCCTAATTGCAGTTTTAGTGTTGATTCCCTAAATGAGAACTCCAAAGCACTGAAATTGTTATTCTGCTTACATTGTACCTGCAAACTATAATCAATGTGGACTTTGTTGACAGGCAACATTAAAATGTGATGTTGAATCATTAAGAGTGGTTATGTTCAGAGAACAAATCAAATAACAAGCTGCTGTGCTTCATGTTAGCATGTCAACACAACAGCAAGCGTTTTGTTCCCCAGTGGTAATTAATACCTGGAGTCCTTTGACTGCAAAACAGCAAATATTTCATTTTATAAAATTGTCAACCAGTTCCTGCTCCAAAACTTCTAACCATCAGTGCTGGCTCTGAATGAGAATACAACTTAAATTCCCTGGTGCAACAATATGCACTAAAAGAATCTCTGCAAGTTTCTTGTAAACAAATTCAAAAATGGAAATGTAAGATTGTGTTTCTTTGAAAATATCCTTGATTTGAGGAAGGTGGCAATTGTTGATACCTGTAAGCTGGCACTAATTGCAACTGTACAAAAATTATGAGAATCGAGGATCGTGCTGGGAGAGGATTGGCCAGAGAGCTCCCTCTAGTTCAGATTGCAAGGATGTTTGTCAAAATGTTAATAACAGCTGCAGACAAGAACACTGAATCACTGAAACAAGGCACAGGTAGAATGTATTCCAAGCTTAAAGCAGTTGTCAGACAAGCTTTACTTCTGACATCTCTTGTCACAGAAGCTATGAATGTAATCAGACGTGTTTTGTTGAGAGAAAAAAAAAAAAGCATCTGGTTTCAAAGATGCCACACAGCTCATAGCACAGCTGGAACCCCCTCATTTCTCCTGCAAAATATCTATGAAATCATGTTAAAAAATGTGACAGTCGATCGCAGATCGATTTATCTTTCTGACTGACTGGGAGGGAAATGCTTGAAGAAATACAAGATTGACAGAACAGATTTCATCCTGGTGAGCATGCAAGACAAAAACCCTGAAATCCAGATTGCATCAATAAGAAGACAAATTGGAGGTGACTGCTAATGGAAAAATTTTTCCTTCTCTTACCTAAAAGAAGTTAAAATTTGACGTAGCACTGACAACATTTTGACTGTGTGGTAAACGTTCTAGAATTGTAAGCATTTGACTCACTTGGAGCAGATGATGATAACCACTTCTTTTTACTAGATAAGGCCTTTCATGAAAGCACATTTAAATCGAGATAAAGACAAGGAGCTTCTAAAGCTCACTCAGTACCTCAAAGAAATCGCAAAATTAGATGACTTTTTGGAGCTGAATCATAAACACTGGGAAAGGTAAGAAAAAAGTCAAAAATCTTTCTTCTTTCTGCTCCTGACCCCACTGCCTTTGGCTTACTGTCTTCTGTAGAAAGACCAGAAACAGCTGAGCTGGTGAACTTTGACATGATTTAAAGCTGCCAATGTCATTTAGTTTGAGCAGGATTTTAAAAAGGCTGCAGTGCTTCGGCTGCCTCTGTCTGTTTCTGACAGAGCAGACTTTCTTTTTCCTACTACTTCAGAGTTCAGGATGATTGAAGCAGTTTTGCTTCTTAAAGGAGAAAAAAAAAAGAAAAAAAAAAAAGTGAAGAAACCTGGTGCTTGAAAACTTCCTTATTTCCACTCCTACAAAGTTAGGCTGCCAGTTCAGATCGCATGTCCTTTGCTGCAAGGAAGTTACTTCTGAAGGCTTGTGTTGTCAGGCTGGCTCTCAGGCATTACCCAGATGCGTGGTACTACAGTATTCACCAGCACTGAAATGTGTTACGAATCCAACTTCTCCAAATGCTTAAATTAAGCACTACCATCCTAATTCTTGCTGTAGAATGACCAGCTGAAGTATGTAGGTAACATTATTATGCTTGACTGTATGCATTAGCCTGGATCTTCAATACATGTAAAAAAGAGGTTGGATGATGTGCTATTGGAAATGCACCCATTCAGTGCTTAAAACAGCAGCCTTGCAAACTTAATGTTGTTTTAATTTTTGTTTCTGATTAGAACAGAAAGTCAAATGCTAGATTTTAAAAGCCCTGGAACTCACTGGATGTTTCACAGGGTCAGTTACATTACTTAGATATTTTAGGGTACCTGCAAAGTCTGCAATGCATCATGTTGGATTGTTCCATCTGTGGTGGTAAGCAAGCTATGAGATCAAGCAACAAGCATTTTAGAGCAACCCAAATTCTTGGAAGGGGCTGGTGGAGAACTGTTCTTTTCAGCTTTTATTCAGGTTCTTTCAAGCCCTGAATGCATTTGAAGGAGTCCCATATCAAATGCATATGCCTCAGAGGTTGTAATAACTACATTTCAGCTGTTACAATTTTCAGCCTCATGGAATTTAATATATTTTCATTTCCTTCCCCTCTCTTGTTCAAAACCTTATACAGTTTAACTAAAAACATTGAGTCATTCCAAGACAATCTATCATGAAATTGAAAGGACGTGAAGTGAGATTAAGTCATAAGCAGCATCGATCACAGTTTAATTTCTGATTATTAATAATTAGATTTTTGGTGAAAAAAATCATAGTTTGTGCATAAAAAGATGTACAAATATTTGTGTCTGCTCATTTTGTGTGAAACTATTTTTGCTTCTTTCAGGTATCTTTCAAAGAAACAAGGACAATAACAGTAACAAAATCATTTAGCACTGAATCAAAGGGAACTTAACTCAGATCATTGGACTTTTCCTTGCTTATACGCTAGAGTATAATAGTGCTGGACACTGGACACAATGCCAGAACGACTGCTATACTTGGTCTTCCAGTTGGGTGGTTGTGGGTTATTTTTAGTTGTTGTTTTGTTTCATGGTGGGGTTTTTTGCTTGTTTTCTCCTAAAGATCACAGCAATAAGCTCAAAGTGGGAGAAACAAGTCAGTTACTTTTCCTAACATCCAGTTCTACAGTGTTACTACAGATATTTTTCTCTCCTTTTCTGCTGAATTACAACCATAACTGTTAAAGACCAAAACCATTCTGAAACTAGGAAAAAAAAAAAATTAGACCAAAAAAGTTGGGTAAGGAGCCAATTTTGACAGTGTATGAATTGTATAAGCCCTTTATTCCCTCTATCTTTAGAAACAGTCTCCCTCACCCAGTCCAGTATTTAAATCTATAAATTACAAGTTGTCTAAGTTTGGTATGTATTAGTATGTCAGTGTTTCTCTGTGCAAGACAGTGAGATGGGAAGGCACCACCTCTGTGGCCAGTTTCTCCCAATATGTGAACTTGTACCATAAAGCAGTGTTAACTGGAAAACAGAAGACTGAAAATTGAGGGAGATAATCCCACTCCTATCTGGTAACTGAAAAGCAGTCTGCCTGAAAAATTCTCGTACATCAGACAAAGGGTTGAGACCTCAGATGGGAAAGTCACATCCCTAACAAAGCATGAACAAAACCCTTGTTCTCTTCTAGCTCAATCTTGTCAAAGTGCAAACACTGTGTTTAAACACAATATCCAGCCATACTGTTCTTAAAATATCATTTCCTTGCGCTGCTTATGCCTGCACTATAGAAGTGTGATGTGACTGCTGTTTGGCATTACCAACACTTGTGCATCATGCAGTTCATGTATTTGAAAGAAGTCTGACCCTTTCAAATAAAAATGGTATATATTGTTCTTAAGGAACTATAGCAGTTGTGTAAATAATAAATACCTTTTTCATAATTTTGCGTCCTGTGCTCTTATGGATTTGTTTCACATCACAGAGAAGCCATTGATAATCTTCAGTTTGAGGTGCTTCTTCAGAATCCAGAGACACAGATTTCGTATCAGTTGTTAAATGAGAGACCAGTGTGTGCTGCTGCAGATGAGAGCACTGGTGTTGAATGGCAAAGTGCGTCGCTGCACGGGAAAGGAACCTTGACAGCAAATGTCAGCGTGTCAGGACTGCAGACACAAATGAGCTGTTAAGAGGAGCACGTTAGGCTCCGGCTCAGTGACCTGTCAGAAAATATACAGTTTCTTATCTGCTGCTCTCTGTGGTTTAGTGCCAACTCAAGCTGTGTTTTAAACTAGTAAACCTGGAACCTGATGGATAAAAGTCTTTTTTGGCAAGTATGGAAGGTGAATTGCTGAAGTTTTGTCTCCTAGAGCTGATTTTTGAGCTGGATGGCTGACTCACTTGTGTACATAGGTTGCTCCAAAAGTAATGCTTCCTATTTATTTCCATAGAAACTACAACAGCTAAAAAGAGCACAGTAACACTATTTGATAGAGCAAATTCTCACCTACAGAACCACTAGCTATGCATTTTCACCAGCAACAAACCAGAGCCTGCATACCACACTCATTAAAACCTGCACCAGCAGAGGTGACCCATTGTTTCACAGCTGCCGTGACAATGTTGTTGCTAGGAAGATGTTGTCCATGCAGTCCATCTTTCATCATCCCAAACAGATGAAAGGCAGAAGGTGCCTATATGGCAGGGGTGGTAGGACAGTCCAGCCAATATGCTCCATGGTCTTTAGACTAGCATGGGGCCTGGTGTTATAATGCTACAGGAGAAAAGTCAATGTCTTCTCTGGTCTGACTCTGGAAGTCGAAGCCTTCAGCTTAGTCAGCATCATGCTTTAGCAGTCAAGAGTTGATGATTTGTCTGTGTTCCAGGAAATCTAGAAGGATCACTCCTTTCCTAACCCAAAATACAGTGCAGGTCACTGTACCCACCAAAGGCTGTATCTTGAACTTCTTATTCAGTGGAAAATTCACATGTCACCAGTCCATGGGGTTGTGCTACATCCAGTGTTTGGTCTCCATAAACAGTCAGCAAGCATCAGTTAATGTCAGTGGGTGCCTTTTTTTCCCCCTCATGGAAGAATTCAGTGACACATCTTTACTTATACACACAGATACCATTGTGTCAGCATGCCCCTCTACTGCCATCACTCACACAGCAACAAAACATAACAGAATAATGGTGGGAAGGTTCAGCCTTGACAGCCGTACCACCAACATCCATCTCACGGGCCAACATAGTAAAATGGGAGGCATTACTTTCGGAGCAGCCATCGTAGTCAGAGCATAGATAACTCTGAGGTTTGAACTGTGAACGTCTACAGGACTGAAATACGAAGTACTGCACTAGGGCATGCTGAGCCACACAGCTGGAGAAGACAGAACCAAGGAAATGCGTTTAAACGTGCACTCGTGTCTTGTTCAAAGATGGTGCACACATACACACACTGTACTGAAGTTGGGCCTCCTTTCTTCTGCTCTGTACATGGAACTTGAAAAAAAGATCTCATTTTTTTTTAAATAACACTAGGATTGCATCCCAGAATTCTGAAGTGCTTAATAATCTGAGACAGATGTGCATTCCTCTTCCACATACCTTGTAAGCTGATCTGGAGTACATGAGAACAGCCTGCACACAATGGTAACTCATGACTGTTACTGACAAATCATTATGGTTGTTATGACTGGTATTGTTTCCCCTATCGTTCTGTGTTTGAAGATTGGTCTCACAATTTGAATGGTTTTGAGTCCACAAACCCGTGTACTTCACTGGCTCTCAGAAATGCTGCAGTTTTCCTCAGCTGAGAGATTGAGATATACGAAATCATAAAGCTGTGCGTAAGTCAGGTGCTAACCTGATGTTCACCAAATCCCACAGCACCAGAGCGAGGGCTCACTCGTGTGAATTGAAGCAGCTTAAAGCCATTATAAGAGTGGCAGGTAGTGAAACCCTGCAATTTGTTGCCAATGGTTGGAGTTGAGGCAGGTGCTATCAGCAAGTTCAGAAAGGAATTCGGCTCTCACGTTTTTATGGTGGACATTTCCAAACCTCGCTTACATTACAGAACATCACCTGATTTTGTGCCAAACCAGCAATATTTACAGTAAGGAAAATGAATACTACTGTAATTAGCCCACAAATAAGGCTGTCATTGCTTGTGGGCTCAGGAAAACAGCCATGCTGACATGGCTTCTCTGTTTTGAGAGAGAAGGCAGTTTGATCTACTTGCATTTCCAAAGCATGGATGGATGTTGGGAACAGCTGTCAATGCTCTGCACCCCCTTAATGGTCAGTTCCCATTTTTTATTATATTGGGGTCTCTGAGAAATATTTGATCAACTGTTTTCACAATCTGTTAAACAAAACAGGATTAAAATAATCAAAGGAAGAATGCAGCTTAATGACAGAGTTCTACTGACTGTTCTGTGGCTCTGGAGGAGCAATAAATAGACCAGTCAGAATAACCCAAATATTTTCCTGCGTCAGACTGTACCGGACTCTCAGTACATGTCAAGTATTTTGTATGGTGTTCTATCTGATTATTCATACCAAAAGAGACAGTCCATTTGGAAATGAAGTTATTTCTCTAAGCTCTGGATATCTGACAACTTTAATACCTCACGGTGGCATGAATGCCCATCACCAGAGCTACACAGTGACAGCTGTAGCCAAGAACTGAACTGCAAATTCAGCTCCACAAATCCTGCTGCATGACTGTGAAATTTACAGCTAGTTGCCAATTTTTATTCCTGACCTGACATGTGACTGACAGCAAATGGATGCCAAAAGGTGAAGATGAAGCCCATGCGAAAATGGTTTCAGAGGGCAATGAGAAGCACTCTTGATTCACTAAGGGTATTAAAAGCCAGAAGCTCTGGGTGAAGAAGTGCAAGAGGGCAGAATCCTCTGACATTTCAATACTGACATTGCAGCAGTCATGTTGGGTGCTACCCAGAATGGATGTGGGTGACCACTGCACCCAGATGAAGTGGCCGATGGATTGAAGGAGAAAGATTTGAGTGGAAAAGGTAAAGTTGATGAAGAAAATACAGGACTAGAAGACAAAAACACTCATCTCTCTTGCAGAAGACACGACACACCTTTCAAACACCATGAGTTTCTTATGTGGGTCATGTTTAGCAGTGACAAACATAAGTAGCAGAGCACTGTACTGATATGCGCACTTTAAAAAGGGCCATTAATCAAGACATTAAGTTTGAAGTACAAGCTAACCTAAACGCCTTGAGGTCTGGAAGATCTGCCTCATAATTAGAGAGGAGCTATTTCAGTTTGGTTCAGTTTTTGTAGAGAATGGTGAGAAATGGCCACTGTGGCTTACAGCACTGTTTGATCCCAACTCCAGACCACACTGCCTGCTTCAGACCCTCATTTCCCACAGCCCAGCTGTACTGTCCATCCCAGATCCCCTCTGCTACAATCCCCAGTTGTCTTTAGATCCCTGATACACACAAGAGGCCTCTATCTCACCATCCACACCTCAGTCCTCCCCAGCAGCATTCTGCAACAGGATTTCAAACTACTTTATACACTGATGAGCTTTCTCATACATCCCTGAACTTCATTACTTGGGCTTATTCATGAGATGTGCACATCTCTGTGGATTCTTTGATGCTTTTGACACTGTGAGCACTCAGATGTTCCTTTAGTTCTCAGAGGTGCAGAGCTCAGCACATTTCCTTGCCTCACAGACACATACAATGCCACACCACTGATTCCCACATCTCTCCTGTGGAAGTTTCCCCCTCAACCCATTTCCTATTGGGAAATAACAGCCACAAGTCAAAGAGAGCTTGTTCTCAAATTGCATAGCGCTTTTAGCACTATGGTGGTGGGCACAGCACAGAACAGTGCATCATCGACACTTGATTGAAAGTTGTTTTTTCCTGTCAACTGTCTGGCTGGAAATTGCACGTTCACTCCACTCACAGAGCACATTTCCCCCCCCTCCCCCAGGGTGTTTGTGTATTTAGATATAAAAAAGAGCAGCTTTTGTCATCATGTCAGAGGTCCCCTCACCTTTTACAGCTGCTTTGCATGGCTGTGTGTTTGTATGCCATTGGCGTAGCAGTCTCTGAATGCTCTGCAGGAGGCAGTGTTATGGCATTGTCAGAGTGCTTTGATTTACGCTGTGCATTATTGATGTGTTGCAAGCTAGGAGCTCCCTTGGCAAGCTTCTAAGTTCTTTTCTCAGGTGTTTTGCTCTTGTATGGGTCATACTGGAAGAGCAAGCAGCAGCACAGGAAGCACATATTTAACAAGTGTTAATAGAACTGTAAGATATGATGCTTCCCAGGGGAAATTGAGCTGGCTCTAGTAAGCCTTGCAAAAAGCAATACTAAGTCCTTACACTGCTCTCTATATTCTGTCCACATTTCACTACATATCTGGGTATGCAACGTCTGTGAGCAGTGCACACTGCAAGCACCAACAGAATCTCAAGCACGTGCCCCAAGTGTAGCTGATACCAGTGGGACTGTTGGGTCCCTCTGCTGTCCTAGTGATGGATATTGCTTCAATTGGGACCAAAATGTATACTTAAAAAAAAAAAAAAAAAATAGATTGGAGATGAAAATGAGACAGTGACAGCATTCGTTTTAAATCTGATACATCCCTTGCAGATGTGTCTAGACAGAACAGCTGTGTAGAAATGCCTTCTCCATAACAAACAGTAACATTAAGAACAAGAGAATCCGTATCTAATCCTGAGCTGCAGATATAAGTGGAGTTGTAACTCGATCTGAACAGTATCAGTGAACAATAAATGAACTGGGACAAACACATTCAGAGCTACTAAACTGCCTCATTTCAATTGCAGCTGGAAGAAAACAGGCAAATAACTGGAAATCCTGCCTTCCTTAAACAGAATCAAAACACTTCATTTTGTGCGTTCCCACTTCAAATACTCCTAAATTTTAAGAATTCAAGTAACCTTAAGTGATTTTTCTCCCCTTAATCTGTTATGATAGGTTTTGTTGGTTCACTGAAAAGTACCCTCACGCTTCCCCGAAGAGATGTTTCATTTTAGACAAGATGAGAGACCAAGTTTAGGCAGGTTTAGTTCTATCACCAATAAACCACAGTGCATGGGTTTATGGAATGGAATTCACACAGCATCTGTGCAATACTCACGCAACTGGTCAATATGAACTCAATTATTAAACTGACAACTGCAATCTGATAACGTGAAGACGACTGTGTCTGGTATAAAACTTCCAGGTGCTCTAAGATACCCGCCCAGTTCAACTTACATCACCATTGCAGAGACGCTTGTTGCTCTCAGAGGTGTGGAAAGAAGAGCTGAGTGCCAATACCAGGAGTGCTGGGGCTCAGTGCTGGTCCTGGAGCATCTGCATGGTGTTAGGATCTGAACTGCACAGCTCTGCGGTCAGAGAAGAGCAGAGTCAGGAGAGGTGCCCAGTCTCAGCCTGCAGCTCACCCAGTGCTGTGCTGGTGAAGCTCACAGCCACTGAGATGAGAGCAGCAAAATGATCTTGTGATACAAGATAAAATATAAAGTCCCTTAAAGGATAGATAATCAATATGGATAATTGCAGATCCACAGAGCACAACTCAGCCAAGTACAGGGCATGCTTCCAGAAACTATGGAAGGAAAAAAATCAGTGGCACCTTGAAAAAAAAAAAAAAAAAAAAAAAAAAACAACAACTCAAGTCATACCAGACCAGCGCCAGGTTAGACTATTAAGGCAGCAAGCAGGGCAAGTGGAGTGCTGAGCACTGAGTTCCCAGCAGCAGCTGATCTCTCACAAGGCTCACTTGAGCAATGCTTTAACGAGGCTCAGGCAGAAGCCGTGGGCCAGGCATGGGATGAGCGCTGTAACCAAGTGGCTGAAGCCCTGACAGCTCTGGGGGAGCTGAGCCCTTGGAGGCAGGAATGTGAGCCTGAACAAGATCATAGAATAGAATGAACATAAACAATATTAATTGAATAGAACAAGGGACCCTTCAAGGATCAGTGAGCCCATCACCTCATAGAAGCACCCAAAATCCAAACCTGAGCACCGTCCAAACACTCCTTCAGCTCCGGCAGCTCAGACTGCACCCACTGCCCTGGGCAGCCATTCCATGCCCACCGCCCTTTGGGGCACCACCTTTCCCTAGCCCCAACCTGACCCTCGCCTGACGCAGCTTCATTTAGTCCTCTGGCAAAGTCTAAGAGCTCGGCACTATGATGTTTACCACCGGACAAAACTTATTTTCTACCAGGCTGCCCAGCTCGCGCTCCAGGGGCGTCCCGGATCCGCGCAGCGCCGCTCGGTCTGCGGCAGCACCCAGCGCCCAGAGCCGGTACTGCACCGGCCGTCCGTCACCACGGGGACGGGAACCGGCACCAATCCAGGCCCCGGGGGGATGTCACCGAACCCCGAGCGATGCTGGGGTAGCCATCGGCCACAACGACGATCAAGGAGCTACCAAGCAAAGAGCATCTATCGAAACAGAGCCGCGGGACGAGCAGCGCTTTGCTGGGGCAGCTGAGCGCCACACCGCCCTGCACCGAGCTGCTTAATCCACAGCAAGAGCCGCTGGGCTGCCCGCTCCTGAAGGATGTCCCGAAAAGCACCACCGAGGGGCGCAGCGGCCCTGGGGTCTCCAGGTCGCCAGCAGGGGGAGCCCCATAGCCGGCAACGAGCGGAGTGCCGCTGGCACACTGCGGGATGCGCCCTGGGCAGCGCAGTCACCGCCGATGTTTTTGTCACATATTACCCTGCAGAGAAGGACGCAGAGCTCTTTGGGAAGAAAGGCAGAACTGTTACAGCCAGCCCTTCCCGCAACACCAGCATCTCTCCTAATTAACAGAGCAGTTTTAGACCAGAACCACATTGTGAAGCACCTACATTTCCCACCTTACCCCAAACACTGGGCACAGGGGCCAGCCCAGCTGCATCCACTAATGCTGCTCCTTAGGGCCAGCCCCAGGTTGCTCAGGGCAGCACCCCAGTCCAGCAGATCTCAGCTGTGGCCTTGTCTTTCAGACCCGGACTGAGGCTCTATCCCTGCTCCCTCCAGGGAGGGTTGACCTTCCTGAATCTCTGGCCCCCTCATGCCCTATAGGTTCAGAATATCTCAAAGATATCACTAGAGCTATAAAGCAAATACTTCTTTAAGTGACACCCACTTTTCTAAGAGCATACATCTTGCACCTATCTCCCCTATTCTCCCTTCGTGTATTGTGGTAATACACATACATCATTATAAGCCTGCTCCAGCATTTCTAGAGCAACATTATAGGACGCTAACACCAGCCACAATTAGCGCAGCTACTTCAACGAGACGCTCTTACACCACACTGCTTATTCTGGGGAGAGGAAAAACCAACAAACTCTTCCACTCCCATTCCAAAACACAACCCCCTTACCTTCTCCTTGCTCTGGAGTCCATAAAAAAAACCAACCCCAGTGTTTTCCCTGGGCCTCTATTTAACTTCACCACCAACAATGGGGTGGAGAGGTCTGCTGGCTGATTCACAGCATCTGGGAACCCTCTCATCCCAAAGCTCAGCTGCTGTCTAATCCTTAAAGGATCCAACACACACAGATACCCTTCTACTCTTTCCTGCAAATGTCAATTTTGATATCTTTTCGGTACCTTGCAATAGAGTTCTCCCACCTGTCTCCTGAGCAATCAGTTCTCTTGGCCCCACAGCTCTGCCTTCCCTCCCATATCCAGTGATAGAAACATAATGAAAAATGGGAGTTGAAGGCTGGAGCACTTGCTGAGGCAGGTGGGCTGAATGGTGAGATGGACACCTCAGGAGGATGCCGTGGCTCTTTAAGGGGGTTCCTGACCAGACAGAGCTGGGCTCCCCAGTGGTGCACGGCTGGGAGATGGGGCAGTTGCAAGGGAAAAGGTAACAAATGGAGAGAAGGCAAAAAGTCTTCACCATGGTGACAGTCAAACTCTGGGACTGGCAGCTCAGGGAGAATGCATGTTCTCTGCCTTCAGACATCTTCTAATCTGAATGGGACAAAGCCCTGAGCAATCTGCCCTGACTTCAGGAGATACTCTTCCATAGTCCCAAAGTCCCTTCCAGTCTGTCCCAATCCCCTGGGAACTGGAACAACAACCAAATGCTGAGCTCCCTGCCCAGCTGGGAACACTGCAGCAGGAACCACCACCCCACATTATCCCGCAGTAGTTCAAAAAGCCTTATCAAGAGCTGTGAATGTCAAGGGAAGAAGTAGGACAAAGGATTCCAATGAGTTGTGACAGGGACACACGGCTATGCTGGGGAGGAGGCACTGGTGCACAGCAGTTAAATGGGCCAGGAGTCAGGGCACACCATGATGTTAGCTGCATCACCAGCAGAGCAGAGCTTGTGATGGAGATGTGGAGGTGCTCCTTCCCCTTCATCAGGGTGCTCAGCTGTAAGCAGTGCTTTTTTTCAGTGAGAGCAGCCATGCAGAGATGTAATTCTTCCCTTATTTCACTGCAGAGGGTCAGGTGATGGAGCAGCCACCGTGTTGCTGGGACAGTTTTCATCCAGCCTTGGCCCTTGGTCCAAGGAACTCCCTCCCCAGGGAAAGGAAGAGCTGCAGAGTTGCTCTGTTATCTAATAGAGGAGAGATCTCAAGTGTTTCGTGACTCACTCATCTTTCAAAGCTGTCAAAAAAAAAAAAAAAAAAAAAAAAAAAAAATCCCACAACTTAAAATGTGGAGGAAGGAAATTGAAGGAAAAATACCAGCTGAATGCTTGGTTTCTGGTTCAGTATGTGCCTAAGACTGCAGCTGGACACAGCCGAGAGCTCAGCCCAGAGAGTTCCATGCACATCCCAAAGAATCTCCCCCATCCAAGTCAGAGGGCTGCCTCCCTGCCCTTGTGTTCACAGGGTTACAGCTAAGTGACCCCAATCTCCCTGTGTTGGGGGCTGGGCACAGCCATGGGGGCACTCACAACACTCCCTGTGACAGAAGGCGCTGTGAGGGCTCTCCCCACCTGGGCAAATTGCTCCAAAATGGCTGTGCCATTAGCAAGAGCTTCCTGGTATCATTGTGTTTTCATACTTCCAGATGCAATTGCATTCCATGATTGCGGTTATGAGTCGTTGGGTGATTGCTGAGATCTGCTTTGCATGTATGTAACATCATCTGCATTGCACAACACCACGGATCCCCATATGCCATGTCCTTGCCTGAGCCCATCTTCTGTAGCGCCTGCTCCTGCTTGTTAAGGGGAACAGCTGCTGGAGGAAAGAGAAACGGAAGAGACCACCAGCCAGCTCCTGGGAAGTTTACATGGCTAAGCCCCTCTGGGGCCAAGGAGAGCTCTGGTTACACTCAGTGCTTACACCACCAGCTGAGGCAAGGAGGGGCAGAGTCACCCTTCTCCAGCCTGCCACAGTGTTGCTGGGGCTGGTGGTTGGGTCTGGAGGGGTACAGAGGTGGTTTTATTTGCTGTTTGCGCTGAAAGGGTAAAATGCAGGCTGATTATTAAACAGGGAAGTCTCGCTGCTTCTGTTCTCTTGTGATCTGTCCTCGTTATTTCAGCCTCCAGATTAAAAAGGATTAGGCATGGGGATATACCATGAGGCTGTTGGAGTCACCAAGAGACATCTCAGGCACAGAAATGTCCGATATCCCCCCCTCATTAATATTTCTCTTTCCATCTGAAGAACTGTACTGAGATACAGCACTATTCCGTAGCCACAAGTTGGCTCACAGGGTCATTCCAATTGAAAAGGGGATGCAGGGCTCATCCTAATTCAGACTGTAGAGAGGATGATAAAGGTCCTCCCGCAACTCACCGGGGTCCTTGGTGATCAGTTGTCCTCAGGCAGGAGGTGCTTTTACCTCCCCTCAATCTTATCGTGTTCTGGCCGCCTGGCTGTTATGTTTACTAAAGAAACATCTGAATTTGGAACAAAGCAAATTGCAACTCTCCTTGGCTACAAAATATAATGTCCCAATTCACTTCAAAGCCTGCAGTGTGGCACCACAGGCAAGCACTTAGCTCTGTCCAAACACCATCCAGGAGCTGAGATGCTCAGTGTAAAGGTGTTTGCAAAATGAGTTGGCTGACCTCATGATAAAATCTAAAGCTCCCTTTGAAACTTAAGTGTTTAACATTAAGTGAGTAGAGTCCCATTGATGTGCTGCCAACGTTTTAACGAGGGGATGCCACAAGCATTTCCCTGTGTATGTTTTGTACAGCGAATGGGGAGAGACTGTAGACTTAATTTTCTCTGGTTGGCACAAAGAAGGATTTTCCAGCCAGCATCGAGGAGAGAGAGAGCAGCAGTGTGAAAACTAAAGAAAGAAATCAAGTTTGTGTGCAGCTGCAAACGAATGCTGGTGAGTTTACAGTCTTTGAGGCAAAGTGCTCTTTTAGGACAAACAAGTAAAGTGAAGTCCTTGTGTTTCTGCCTAAAGCCAGCCTCCCCTGCCACCTTCCTGGTGCAGGCTTAAATGCAGCAACACTCCTCAGCCTCATCCTGTCTGCTTCTGGCTTCCCAAGCAGATGAGGCATCCACAGCCACACCACTCGTAGCTCTCTGCCACCTTCATGCTCACACCTCAGTGAGGGGGACACATCTGGGTGGCCACTGAGAGGCAAAGTTGCATGCTGTCACCCACCCCTGGGACAGTCGAGCAAGGCGGCCATTTGTCTGTAGGATGGGATGGAATGGCATGGCATAGCATGGAAGAGCTGTGGCAGTGGCAGGGAGGGCAGAGCTGTGGGAATCATTGCTCCTGCTCAGGCAGCATGGTGCCTCCTGATAGGAATTCTATGATTCCATGACTCTAAGATGATGATATAACAGCACAATGCAGTAAACATTTCAGTTGCTAGCACAGCTGCATGAAAAGCTTATCTGGGTGTTACGGAAAAAGGAATCCAGCCAAAAAGGTGTGCTGAGTTTTATTTTATTGAGCAGAATGGCAGCGACAAGGACAGCTGCTGCTGTGCCCAGGCTCCTGCGTCTGTGGCGGACGAGGATCGGTGCTTGGTGCTCAGACTCAGCACTTCCCCATGTGCTTCAATCGTATCTTCCCTCCACTCCTCCTGTAAAAGGAGCAGCATGGAAACAAAGCAGTGTATAGCATCCAGCACAGACACAGCTGGGACAGGGAGCTTGTCCGTCTGAACAAGATCATTTGCCCGACTCTGGTGCCTCACAGGGAGCATCAAGCCATCTTTCCCTCTTCTCTAATTTCCCTTAGGATAAGGCAGCCTTCAGAGTGCAGACTGATAAGGATAAATCAATTTTTGCAGGTCTTCAGTCCAGAGGTGTTTGCTCCTATTACAGCTCCTTTAGAGGAGACAGGAGAGGAGAAACTCCAGTCCTTCCTCTGAGATTCTGTGTACTTTTCCACTAAGTCCATTTAGACTTTCATTTCAGCACTTGCCCTGTTCATTGTAGGGGTGTTGGACCAGCTGACCTTTAAACGTCCCTTTCGACTCAAACAAATCTATGATTCTATGAGTCTAGGACTTTCCTCCAATAATTTGGCATGCATAATCCTACATTCCTCCAGACATTTCAGAATCCAGAGGTGTGGACAGGGAGAGCTTCAGCCTACGGCATACAGAGGAAAATGAGCATCAATTTAGCCCATGCAGAAGGTCTAGGCAGGTTCAATGGCCTCCCAGGCCCTGCACCATCTCTCTAAGGCTATGAGCATCATAGAAAGCCTAGAAATGAATCAATATTAAGCTGAAATATAACCAAGCATACTGGTGAGGAGCTGACATTTGAACTAGATGAACTTAGTGGTCTTTTCCAACCTTAGCCATTCTCTAGCTCTATGATTCTATGGCCAGGGATTGCTCTGTGTGAGGGGAGCAGCAGTGTGGGGCTGGAAGTGGACCATCCCTGTGTGGGTCCGTATCCCACCACCCCCACTTACAGCACAGCCTTGCAGAAGGCACACTTGTTGCCGTACGTCACGCCATCGGTGCCACAATGAGGGTTGGACTCCCTTGTGCAGAACACACTCCTGTTTAAGAACTCTTTGCAGATCTGCAAAAGAAATCAAAAGTAACAACCACAATAAACCACTGGGTTTCACTTTCCAAGCAGGAAACAAGATCGCTAGTGTGATCTTCTTCCAGCCCAGAGGCCCAAAGCAGCAGTGAGGCATAGCCTGCTTACTGAAAAACGAAGTCCTGTCACAACTGGCCGAAACAGGGGAAATCCTGCCCTGTGGCTGAGGAGGGAAGCTGTCACCATCTGGGGGCAGCCCTGGTGTCCCAAGGACATGAGTTGGTTCACCTGTGCACACAGGGAGAGCATCAGCACTGATGCAGCCCCACATCAGTGCCCGACACCACGCAGCTCACACCACTGCATGGCCTGCAGCTGCCATACACAGGAGTCTGGGCATGAGTTGGTTGGACTCGATGACCTTAGTGGTCTTTCCAACCTTAATGATTCTATGAAGTGAGCAGGCATTTGGACAAGCCCCAGTTACGGATTTAGTTTAAAGGAGTATATCACTCCTGATTTCACATTCGTTGCATGGAGGAGCGAACAGACAAAAGCATTACTGCAAGCCAGCCCTGCGCTGGATCAAACCGTGGGGAGCACGTACTAAACCAGCTAAATCATCCCCTGACTTGTTTGCTACTGTGGCCATAGCTAACATCTCTGTGCTGTGTGAGCACTCCCAAGCACTGAGGCACCTTGGCAGGACCCACTTCTCCCAGCAAAACCCAAAGCAGTTCAGCATGCACCGAGATCTGTGAGAAAAGCAGTCTTCTAGAGCCAGGAGAAAATGCAGATTCAGAAAACAGAAAGAGCTGCACTAACCTCTTCAATGTCTTGAGCTGCTACACCTAGAATTGAAACAAACAAACGAAGGTTTTATACACATTAGCATTATTTTCTGAGAGAACTGAACCCAAGTCACAAACCCCTTTACAAACTGCAGCACAAAACACACCAGGTTTTCCCTCCTCTGCCATTCTGTGAGGTGGAGGAGGGGTAGGAAATACATTATCGGAATTGCTTTTCAGTATTTTGCTATTTGAAAAATGTTACTAAAATACCATGTAATCAGTCATTCAGCTGCTAACTGCACCGCAGACACATAAACCCATCTCCCTGGCAGGCAGCCACCACCAGGGATGCAGGGAGCTATGTCAGAGCTGAGCCTCTCTCAGCAGAGATTTTAAAGCTTCATTGAGTCTTATGGCTTTTAGGCTCTTGCACCTCTGAATTACAAAACTGGCCAGAACGGTAACAAAAGCACACAGGGGAGATGGAGGAGGAGACCCTGCAGTCAGCATCAGAGCCATCTGCAGCACGGCACAGCCCTGAGGCTTCTGGAACAGCCTGATCCGGATGAGATACAAAGGGATAGCCTGGCGTGATCTGGGGCAGAACAGGCAGTGCCAGACAGTGACAGAGCAAAAATACCTGCTGCAGACACAGGCTCTGGGCTTGGAGACAGTCAGTCCATCCTCTTTGATATTTCCAGCCTGCAATCTTTGCGTGGGGCCAGGTCACAGCCATGGGATGGATCCTATGGTGTCTGACAGAGAGTGGGCTGCACGCAGTTCTGCAGGAGCTGGAGCACATTGCAGTGGGACACCCCTCGTGGTTAGGGTGCAAGTTGGGAGCACTGTAGCATCACACTCAGCGGGACCAGTATCCATGACCCCACTCAGCTTCTGCCTGCTGTGATGCCTTTCAGTGTTTGATCCTTGCCATTTGTGTATCTGTCACATCCTCAGCTAGGCTGAAGGGGGAAGCAGCCATTAGGGCTATTTGCATATTGTTTACAAAATAGCTCATTAGATAATTTTTATAAATATTACATGCATCTACACAAGACTTTGTGAGAACGTCTCTTGGTATCTGTTAATTTTATTTGAGATCACAGAGTTTGCTGCTATTCTGCCTGGTGTTGGAAAGAAGCTTTAGCACTGTGATGGAACCCAGTCCCAATTAAGACTCAATTAAAGACAGATGAATATTTCATAATTAATGATGTGTACAAAGTAATTCACCTCTTTTCTCCATGCACAGCCTGCAATTTTCTCAAGTGAATTCTTTATTCAAATTATTCACAGAAAAACAAGTATAAATAATTCTTGATCTGCAGTCTTCAATAATGGCCACCACAACGCTTCCACGTTCGGATCAGCTGGACACGAACAGCCCATGTGCCCTACACATCCTAGACCATCAGCCAGCCTTCCCAGACCAACAGAGAGATGTGTAAACCTCAAGACAAATAAACGCTGGATCCTTTCAATTTGCCCTCTTTGTTCTGGTTCCTTGAGGACATTTGAATTTAATTTTTAAGCTTTCCTCTGCAATGTATTTGGAAGCTGAAGCTTTCATCTAATTATGCTGCCACATCTCTGAGGAAAACACCAACTACCAAATGCTTAGAATCAAAACAGGAGCTGATGACCCTGAGGTATGAGTTTCTTCTCTAACTGGTTCAGCAAAACTCTGCAGCAAACATTTCCACCAAAACTCATGATTACACTCTGCTTTGGTGCATTTGCTGAACGAGCTGCTTACAATTTGCTCATTCTGTCTCCCAGTGACACCTCCACAGTGTTATTCACTGCGGAGGCACACGAGGAATGGAAATACGTGACGCGAGCAAGCAAGTCCCACAGATATTTTCTACTTGCTCAGCTTTCTCTTCAAGCCCGTCATCCAGTGATCAAGGCTCCCCGAAGTTGCTCTTGTCATAAAGTTTCTTTCTAGGCTACAGAAATATAACTTACCCGAGAAGAACGACAGCAGCAGCAGCAGGCTGAGGAGCACCGAGGTGCCTGTTGCCTTCATGCTGCTCTTTTAGTCCCCAGCAATCGACCAGTTTGGGAGGTGTTGTCACAGCCACAAGCCCACAGCGTGCTCGTAGCCCTGCCTCTGTGTATTTATGTACCTATCTGCTGCTGCCCTCATTCCTCACCTTAATTGTGAGAACTTCTCCACTTCGTTTCTAGAGCCATTATTGGTCCTGGCCGTGTTTATGGTGCTTTAGGAATGCCGCCCTGTCCACATCAAACTTAGAAAGGGCTAATTACATGAGTGATAAACTTGGGCCTGTAATATCTTTGTGTTGGGTTTTTTTTTTTTTTTTTTTTTTTTTTCTCTGAATAGTCACAGGATTCTCACAAGGGTGAATTTTCAAAGTGGTGATTCATCGGGGAAGCTGGTAATTTTCATTCTCTGGGTCCTCGCTGAATGCCAGCTCCAAGGCTTTGAGCACAGCGTGATGACACTCACCAGACATTACGAAATAAATCACAGCATGAGAATGTGTTGTCTGTGAAACCAATTATGCGTTGTTCTCTGGCTATTTTTGAGGATGGTTTTAAATTTGTTGGGTTGGGGTGGAGAAGCACACCGGGGCTCTCATAGCCGTGTGCAGTCCCACATAGGACAGCCACCTCTCCTCCCTGAACTATTTAAACTATAGCTGTCAATGTTTTCCAGTTTTACATTCACAAACATATGCTAGGGCTCTATTTCCACAGCAAGCAGCAATTACAGGAATTTGGTGGGGAATCAGGAGACTCACTCTATTTCCAGCTGATTCTGTGTAAAGAGTATAGAATCACAGGATCGTTGAAGTTGGAAAAGACCACTAAGATCAGCCAACCATCAGCCCATCTCCAACCATCTCTCCACCAAGCGTAGCATTTAGTTGCACCACTTGCTAAATATCTCTTCAGATAGGCACAGCCTTCAAAATTTCTGCAAGAAATTTTGTTAAGAAACAAGTGTTATGGGAGCACTCTTTATAGACAGATCTTCATATTCACTTCCCCAGCAAATTTTGTAACTGCAACCTACTGTATGTAGCCTGCTTCAGCAAGGGGTTGAACTCGATAATTTTCAGAGTTTCTCTTTCAACCTCTACGATTCTGCTATTCCAACAAAATTTCACACAAGAATGGAAAACAAACAAACAAAAAATGCACTTCAATATATTTTTCTAGCAAACAAGGATTTCCCAAACATCCTCAACTAGCAAGTGAGAGTTTCTGTAGGAGAGCAGTGCCATGACCGCCCTACACCTGGGAAAGCATTAGAGTTTGCAGCTCACTAGACACCATAAAACCCACATAACAGAGGAACCGCAACTGACAGGTGAGTTCTCAGATGTCTATTAGGGTGAGCTCACAACACAGCTTCTCATATAATTTACAAGCCCGTCAGCCGCAGTGCCATTCAAAATCATGCTTAGTTCTGCCACTCGCAGAATTCTGTGTTTGCCTTTTCTAGCCCCAGACTCTGCTCGCTGCCCCAGCACTAATACCTCAGCTCTACAGCTATCCAAACGTTTCATTTGCTACAGCATAGCTGACTGGGAAAAGCCTTAGAAAACGTACCAAAGGGACCAGTGCTTTGCGGGCTGGGAGGAAGAGACTAAATTAGCAAAGTGGTGATTATCTTTATCACTCCTCTTTGCACTTCTTATAACCTATGAAGCGGGCTGCTTGCTGCCATAGGTTGTGAAGTTCAGCCTCTCTGATTTCTCAGAAAATTGGGAATGGAACGGGACCAGACAAGACAAAGGCACCTGGGATTTGCCTTACAGAGGAATGGCTGGGCAGAGCTTCACTCTTACCTAGCCAAGTATTTACCTGCACTGGGCCAACCTCTGGACTTACTTGATAAAACCTTTTCCATTTTCTGAAGAGTTTTTGTCTGTACAGCCACATGCTCTACGCTTGCCTTTTGCCCTCCCTTTCCCTGTAAGACATCAGCCCTTCTTTGAACTTTTCCAAAGCCTTTTTTTGCTCCTGAGCAGGTACCAGGCTTGCTCCAGCACACTGTGGAAGAGGCCTACCATGGGATCTTATTGTTGAAGGCACCCTCCTGCTCTGACCAAAACTCTGTGACAATTCAACAAACCTCCTGGCCAACGAGACATTACAGCTGAGCTGTGTCCTTCACTAAAGGTCTCTGCTCACTTTCAGTAGTGGCTTACGCTATTTCTTGGGTTTTTTTTTCCTTTCTAGGCAGATTAGCAGGGAGAACACTCATGGCTCTCCAGCTTACCTTTTCTCACCAGCAGGCATAGAGCACACTGTGGTTTGCACTACCTGTAGTAATAGAATAAACATTTCAAAGTTCCATCCACCTTCCTAGGATGGAGCACTGCCCTGACACACTATTAAAGGACAGCTTCTCATCTTCTGGTGGGAAGCACCCATAAGATTTCTAGGTCAAGACACAGTTTATTTCAGGCAATAAAGCCAGAGAAAAACTTGGAAGTCACAGATTTTGTCCTCATTATCAGCCTGAACAGCTGAATGTCTTCCTACGTAATGAGAGAATGGGAGGTGGAGAAAAGAAGGAGAAGGTGACATGAGTGGAGGCACTTGGGACTTTTCGCCTGTCGTTTGCATACTCATTCCTTGACTCACCCGAAGAGATAGCGCATCACTGTGCGTGCTCACATGCATCACCCATACATCACCTTTCATTGCAGATAGAAACTACCTTGGATCTTCCAAGCTCACCTTCCGTCCTTTCTTTCCTAGGCCTGAAGAATCCCAAACCTTTTCCTGAAGAGTCCTTTCTCTTTCCTCTGCCTCAAACACTCTTAGTACAGCTTTTCAGATATCTTTTCCAAGAAACCTGAGCCCAATGTAGTTTCTCCTCTGGTCCTCATTAGGCTCATTACAGCCTTGCCCAGCTGGTTGCAATTTTCTGCTGATCACCACACTCTCAAGGGACACACCCTTCAAGGAAGCAACAGTTCCTAATTTTCTTCCTTATGAGATATAGCCTCCTCCCTTTGCCATAAGCCTTCTTATAACATGCTGCCAGACTTGCCCATTGCCCAGGTGTATCAAAGCCATGTTTCCTCCATGCCAAGGCTCCCAAAAGGACTGCTTCCTCCAAGGCTCCATGCTTCTACAAAGCCCCATCCTGACCCTTACAACAAATCCATTTATGTGCTGTAAGACACATAAATTGGGGAGAGCAGCAGTATTTTATAGCAATGTGTTTCCTCTTCTGTTGGTTTGGAGTGGGGTGACGCACTTTTGTGAGGGCTTAGGCTTTTGTGTGATGGGTGTTGCACTTTGGTCTTTAATGTGGTTTATTTCAAAACTTCTCCTGCCTGACAGATAAGTGCCTAAAAGCCTAAAGACTTTTACCTCTGCCCTGGAAAAAATAATAAAAACAATAAATAAAAAAAACCACACCAGTTCACAGCAGTGAGAGTTGCTGGCTTTGATTTACTGATGGGTCAATTCAGAAAGCAGCGTACAACAGGGAGCAGGGAAGAACATGTTGGAATTGCAGGCTTTGGAAGTGAAAGATGAATGAGGGTAAAGGTTGTGCTCCAGCACTCAGCATTCTCCATGATGCTGGAGAGACAGAGATCCATGACTCCTCCTGCAGACAAAGGAGGAAGCCAAAATCAGTGACATGGAAGGTGGTTTTATAGCCCTGATGGTGACACTGCTGACTTTACATGGACAAGGCAATGCCCCGTGCAGTTCCAGTTACACCTTCACCTCTCTCCTGATTCCCCAGGTTACACGTTCTGTCATGTTAAAGAGATCTGGGACAAACCCTGTAATTTTGGATATTTCCTATAGTTAGCATTCAAATTGCTGTCACAAGGAGTGCTATGAGCCTGCAAATGAGAATCTGAATTTAGTGATGAAGGGAGGATAAGGCTCACCTGTGTTTAAGATCTGCAGTGTTTGGGGAGGGCACAGCAGAGGGAGTGCTGGGGTCAGGTTGGGGATGAGGACAGATTTACCATGGGGATAACGGGAGCACAAGGGCTCCCTGGCAGCTTCTGCCTTTGTACTGCAGCACAGCAGTGGTTTCATGGCTGCATGGGGAGCACTGTACTTACAAAACTGCAATGCAGAAGTGGCATTTGTTCCCATATGTTATGCCGTCAGAGCCGCAAAGGGGCATGTACTCTTCAGTGCAATAGAGATTGGTGCTCTTGAATTCACTGCAGTCAATCTGTAGGTAATGGAGCAAGAACATATTGAGAAGCCTTTGTTTGCTGTGTTTTGCTACATGAGTGCTTTACGTTTATGTCATGGCAAAGCAAAAAAACATTTTTTCAGTGCAGGCCCCTGTTATTCTAGCAATTCCTCAAATCCTAATGCGCTTGCCCAGCAGAGCACAAAGTGAGAAGTCAGAGGGAAAGATTACCTAAATCTACTCTCAGAAGCAGTGACACAGCCAAAGCAGTGCTCCCCAGCTGGCTGCCCACTGCCTGCTCTGCTCTGGTTCAGCAGCCAGCAGAGCGGCTGCCAAGAAGCAGTGTGTCTCAAACGGCACGGTATGAAGTCTTCCCACCCAGTAATGACAGCTGATGCTGTATGAGCCCCACACTCACCAGGAGAAGCAAGCACAGACACCATCTGAACTATGCTGTCAACGTCAACCCCTATCAGGAGCTGTCCAGGTGAGGCTGATGCTGGAGCCAGGGGTTTTGTTCAGTGTCCCCTGAGCCTGGCATACTTGAGCTATTTTCATCAAATCCTTCTTCCAGGACAAATACACCAGCACAGTGCAGACATTGCTATTACATAGTTCTGACTCATTGAATTTGTGTTGTATAATGTACTTTAACAACAGTTCATAGTGCAGACTTTCAAGCTTTACCTCAGGGTGTTTTCCAGCAGTGAGCAGATCTATGTCCTCTCCATTCCTTGGGGAAGAAAGCAAGTTGAGAACTAACCAGCACAGCACAGCCACTCCAGAAGCCTCAGTACTCCCCAGACACCAAAGCCCAGATCCCAGCACTCACGCCACTGCTGAGCAGAAGGTGCACTTGTTGCTGTAGGTGACCCCATTGGTGGCATAGAGCGGGTTGTATTGCTGGCTGCAGGCTGTCCCCAGACCACCAGTTGCTCTCATGTAGCCAGTGCAATCAACCTGAAACAGCCACAGAACAACACTTCAATCTGTGTAATGTTGCGTGGTGTGAGAGGTATCTCCCATCCCCAGACTCATGGTGAGTGGGGCTGTATGGAGATGTGAGCTGCCAGCCCAACACAGTGCGGGCAAGGGAGACAGACAAGTGAAATTCTACCTTTGAGGACATCAGTCCAGCAGGATCCTGGAGGGGATGGGTTCACAAAATGGGTTTTGTTGGTGTCATCTTGAGGCTTTCCACCCCAAATGCCACCACACAGGATCTGTGCCTACCATGCCCTACATGGCAGCAACTGCTGCTGTGAAATGTCTGCTCCACTTGAAAATGGAGCTGACGCTCACCTCGGTGTTCCTGCCATTACTCTGAGTGTACTGAAGTGAAAATTGTAGCATTATGTTAAATTGCACAGCCGGAGTGTTTCTTTACATTATCTCTCTAATCTAAAAATAGAGACACTTCTCCACATCGTGGTAGCTCCATGTATTGATAAACAAACCTCAGGGTAGATATTCTGATGGAATCTTTTTTTTTCTGTGACAAAATTATGATTTAGTCAAAATCCAGACTTCCTTGGGGAATTTCTTAATTTCAACAAACTTCAATTTAAGTCTAAGGGGAACTATTTCAACAACACCAAAGCATTACTGAAATCAAAAGATTCTGTTTTGAAGTCAGCTGTGCTACACAAGATGACATCTCAAAACTCACCACTGAAACAGATTTGCGTTGTTCAAAATGAAATTAACACACATATATATGTATCTTGAAGACCTGAAATTCTCCCTTTCTATTACATTTCCGATGGGTTTGGAGCTGTACATTTTGAACACATAACTAGTGCTGGGAAGGGATTCTGCCATCACTTTACACAGTGGCTGAGCTGGGACCGTACCTTCACACACCTCCCGTCGTGCTTCTTGTCAACCGTCCGACTCCAGCTAGGAGAGAAGGAGAGGAAGGGTTAACCTGGTGGTGCCATGGAGTCACCTCAGTCATCAAGCCTGTCCACTCCCAGCCCCACTAATTAATCAGACTCAGGAGTTTTGACAAGGAAGAGACACAGCCTGCACGTTGGGAAGGCAGAAACAGGAGAAATGAAATCCACCCGTGATTAGTCACAATTCAAAAGACTTTTGGCTGCCACCTGAGCCATCATGGTGGGTAATCAGGTGATCCGTACTCACAGGATTCGTCTACAGAGTGAGCACTCGTTGGGATAGGTGATGTTATCAGTGCCACACACAGGCTGGTAGATCCTGGGACAGGCAAGGTTCCCGCTGCCTGACAGCCGGTACTCACTGCAGGAGGCCTGGGAAGAGCACAAGTGGGACACTGCTGAACGGAAAGGAAGGGTCAGCTCGTGTCCATCATGTTTTCCATGCATAGCCATGCTACAGGTGGACATTTTATTCTCTGTCATTCCTCCATGGTGAAGAAGTGGGAGCAAATCACGGTGTTCCTTACAGTATACACGAGCACAGTTTCGCTACTGAGGCTTTTGGCACAGCAGACACACACGACTGACAAAAATGATCGGTCCTTAGGGAATCAGGCAGGGGAGATATGGAGGCAGTTAGTGAAAAGCTGTGCAGATTTTCTGCTGGCACGCTGTGCCACGCCGGCTCCCACTCTGCATTATTAATTGCCAGTTCTTATCACCAATGTGGCACGTTATCTTTCTCTGACAAAGATGTTTTCTTACTTGCTGGGGGAAAAATGTCATATAATTCCTGGGGGCCCTTTTTCTTCTTCCTTTGTTATTTTATTTTCTTTTCTTCTCCCTCAAGACTCCTTAGGATACGGTGTGAGTATGAATTATTCATCTATTCATAGAAACCACAACTAAATGATGCAGAAGATCTACTACTCACCCATTGCTGACCAGGAACAAGATCTGAAAAAAACGGAGATTATAAAATGCAAAATGTTGCAGCATCCTTGATTAAAATTCCTCTGGAATTATCAATTTCCCTACAGAGTCATCACATATATATATATATATATATATATATATATTTTATCACTGAGAATTACTTGTTTCCTAAATATTTTATCCAGTTCAAATAAGCAAGTTATATCCTATGATTAAAAAAATAGCAATTTTTGGTAAAAATATTAACTTTGACTCACTAAGGAAGAAATAGGGTATAAATTTTCTCTCTTGAGCACTATGAGACTTAGTGGGGATAATGAGTTCATGTCAGATGGAGGCATCCTGCTAGAGTTACATAAATATTTGCACATGGATAAAGATCATTAAAAGAGAGCTCATGTTTTACCAAACCACCACTTCTCCAGCAGGTTGAGCTCCCTTTTAGGATTCTAAAGGCATCCGGAGCCACATTTAGTTCAGTAGGAATAGAGATACAAGCAGAGAATGTAACAAAAACAACTTACTAGGAAAGGAGCTGAGAAGCACTAATCCAAGGAGGGCAGCAGCTCTCATTGCCTTCACGGGCAGAGATGGCTGTGCAGCCTGTTACTTGCAGACCTGTTGCTCTTGAGGTCAGCAGAGATATTTCTCTGCCTTCGCACTCCAGACTTTATACATCCATCTTCTAACCTTATGAAGTCATCAGCTAAAGTAATTATTTGCTCTGTAAACTAAAAAAAATGTATTGATTATTGAGTTGAGCCCTAAAGAGTGGTTGTTTGTTAGAGAGATGCGCAGCGGAATTAGACAAAAATGTGAACTACACCCAGCTTGTTAAGGAAGGCGCCCTGCTGTACAGTGAGTGATTTATGCTGCCCAAACAACAGCACTGTCTCAATACTAGATGTTGTGAAATTACGTATGGAAGTTGGCAAAGCAAAAAAGCTGATTTGTTGAAAGCGTTTGAGCTTGTGCATGCTACATTACACACGCTACACCGTGTTTGGGCTCCAGAAGACTTTTATGGCACAGCAGAATTGAACGTCCTCCACTTTTACAGAAATGAAGTCTGGGGCTTGGCAGGCAGCAGCGTCTTTTGAAGATGCTGAGGGCACAATGAATACCTCCACAGTCTCCTTTGTACTCCACTGGTGCACTTGATTTCTCACTGAGGGGACTGAAACAGTCATCACAACAGAAAAGCGTTACCTAAGACTTCACAAGTTTAAGAGGCACGTCCATGTAGAAGGAGGAATTATTCATCTGTTGGCAATCAATGTGAACCCGATTAAGAAACAATGAGAATAGCAAACCTTAAAGCTGAACGTTCTTTCATCTCACTGGAAAACAAGAGGTGTTCTGTGCAGATGAAAAGAGCTTGCTTAATGCTCAGGTAATGCATAAAACTATTGCAGCCACAACAAACAGAAGATGAGTCCACACATCCCCCCTTCTATTACACCACAATAAATTTACAGCGTCACGTTCCCTAAAACATACCTTTCAGCTAAGTGAAGAACAGAGGTTTCACTAAGTAGTTCAACACTGTCACAGATATACGGCAAAACAAATATCTCATAAAACACATTTTTGATTGAAGGTTGTAATGAAAGAGAAGTGAGGAATGGAACACATTTATGCTTTAGAAGGAACCTGATCCACACATGTGGCCTTAAAGGCATCCTACATTTTAAATGGGGAACCAGAACTGTTTTTCTCATTATCCTGGGAGGTGTTCAAGCCTTAGCATGGGCACATAAATCATAAAAATGCAGCTGAAAGCGTAAGGAGCTGCAGTCACAAAATAGAGCTTGTAGGCTTTGGCCTGTTCATGTCAATGAAATCATTTTCCTGAAAAATAAATGAGTAATGTTCTTTGGAGCTCATTCACAAATATCAAGAGTTGAAGGGTTCCTTTCAAAGCTGTTTCTGTTGTATTCTTAGCATGCTGAGCGACGTGACTGTCAGATTTCTTGAACTGATCAGAAGCATATTTGGAAGGCAAACAGTAATCACTGAAGCTTTAATATTGGTTTTTCCCCAGGGACAAGAATGCCTGAGCTGAAAAGGAGGCTTCCTCAAACTTTGCACCAGCCATCAACAGAGATCAAGGAATGGCTTAGGTTGGAGGGGAGCTTAAAACCCAGCCCGTTCCAACCCCTGCTGTGGTCTGGCTACTCCCACCAGCTCAGGCTGCCCAGGGCTCCATCCCACATGGTCCTGTGCACCCCAGGGATGAGACATGCACAGCTTTGCTAGGGAGATAGCATTGCTGCTTCTGCAGAGAGGCCACAGGAGCACAACCTATCCCTTCTTCAACCTATGACCCCCCATCCAGGTCTGACAGCCCTGGATCCTGAAACCTGTGCTGCTTTTCTCTGTTCTCCCAGGCTGAGCTCCATCTCCTTCTTGGAGAGCTTTAGGATATGGTGGAGAACGGTGTCATCCTCCTGTGTGGTCAGCACCCGTCCTTGATTAATAAGCTCCTTCTGGGAGACCTTTAATCCTTTGAATGCCTAAGAATACAGCTAGCCAGCCAGCCCTGCACCAAAAGCTCCATCAGAGAGAGGTAGAGGAGCAAGGACAGAGTCTTACTACAGGGCCTATATACCAGGATGAGATAATTGGTAGCGGTTAGGGCAGGGCAGCTGGGTGAAGTGTTACGTGGGATTGCATAAAGAGCTTGATTAATAAGAAACAGAAGGGAATGGGATAGAAATAATTGCTGATCAGCAGATGGGTTGACGCAGGCATTAGGAAGAATGAAAAACAACTGTCTCAATGCATTTGGAGGAGTGAGCTTCAGGAAATGCCATACACATGTTGCAAATGGGAAGAGGAAGATGAACACACCTGCCCAAATCCCTGTGTGTTGCTGGAGTTTCATGATGGTGGGTCAGCAAAGTGAGCTTGAGGATTATTTCTAGCCTTTTTTTCTAAAGATGTGAGATCTGCTGAAAAGATCAAATAAAACTCTTTCAGCTATTTTAAGTTCCAAGATGGTAATTGTATTCAAGAAGATTATAGCCACATGAGAGGGAAAACACTGGCAGTCACACGATGCATTCCCTTGTGCTTCAGTAAATTTCCCGTAACCCTGGAAATTCTCCCCAGTTCCCAACTCAGCACCTTGCCATCATCAGTGTTATTTCCTGAGAATCTTCTCCTCTGCTTTTGAGATTCTCCATCTCAAAGAAATCCATAATCTGTCATGACCTAAAAAAGATTTTCATTAATTTTCCCTGCTTTATGGGCTGCGCTGCTGCAGGGACGAACGCAAGATGCATTTCCTTCCCCTGCTTCTGGACCCACTGCAGGATGGAGCAAAACACATTGCTGTTACTGGAGCGATGCACACGGGGGCAGGACTGGATCTCCTATGAGGATAGGAATTCAATTTAGAGCGAGTAAAGCCCCTGCTCTAAGCCGTGCTCTTGTGATATTTCTCCTTGCAGCTCAGCTATCTGATCGCTGCCTGCAAATCTCCTGCTGCTTAAGCACAGATGATATCTCAGGGAAAAAAGGGTGTCTGGAATTATTTGGCTTATAGCAACGAGCTCAGGATCTGGCCCAGCACATCCCAATCCCTCAGCTCCATCACTGCAATAGCTGTGACACAGCCAGACCCCAAAACAGCATCTCCAGGCAGTTTTATTTTAAAGCGTAATTTTATTTTTCCCCACACTGACAAACCATTTGTGCTGATGAAGCCCTAGGGAAAAGCTGCATCAACAGCAAAGTCTAGACTGGCCCGAGGTGTGTTCTGGCCGGCAAGTAGAGAAATACATAAAACAGAAGAACTGATATAAAATAGAGCAGAACAAAATAACTGCATCAATGTGTTAATCAGTTTGCAGGGTAATTGAATGGCATTTCCTAAATTCACTGTCACCAGATAATGACACAAAGTGCTGAGGTACCACTAAGGAACCGTGCCATAAAGCACCTCGGCCGGCAGACACTGTTTTCTGCCTGGAATTTCCTGGAGGGAGAGTTAGATTAGTAATGATGAGAGGATATTGTGTTATATTGTGTCAGGATTTTATTGAGCAGCAACAACAAAATAATGATTGTCAGCGATGCTTGCGACAGAACTTTGCCCTCCTCATCATCCTGCAGAGCTGGGCCTGGTGCAGAGGTGGGGGGAATTTTGGGGTCCCATGCTGCTTTCCACCACCTCCTCAGCAGTGCAGCTCCATGGCAAGATGGAGATTTGTCCCATCTCGGCTCACATTTTCCCCTCTATGACCTGGATTTTGCTGTTCAGAGGACATGGCCCCTGCAAGATGCACTTTGAAGACTGCTGGGACCTTGAGAGCAACTGGGATCATCACTTGTCTCCAAGACAGGAAGGTTCCTTGAGGCCCTCCTCATCCTCGTCACCCTCCTCATCTTCACTTTCATCCCAAAGAGGGGCTTGGCACTGAATGGTTGCAGAATTGGAAAGAAGCTGTCTCCCTTAGGAGAGCTGCTCTCTGCTCTCTGCAAAGTGACACATTGTCACTTAAGATCATTAACTATTTGACTGTGAGCCCGCTGCCCGTACAGCACGCCGCACTGCCGGCACTTTGGTGTTAATGAATAATAAATTAACGCTATGACTCTGAGCCCTTCCTTTCATCAGCCAAGATTTCCAGGGGCCCAAGGATCTCAAAGGATTCTCTACAAGCGACAGCTGACGTAATTAACTACAAGCAGCAGCTAAGTGGTGGGTGAGGTGATAAACGGCTGTGGCAGCTCCTGTGTGCGGTCCTCTGAGCATCACGTAGTGTACCGTATCCCACCCCCGCGAGCACCGTGAGCTCAGATGCAGGCAGGCATATCTGAGAATCACAGAATCATCAAATGGTTTGGGTTGGAAAGGGCCTAAAAGCCCATCTACCCTAACCCCTACTGTGGGCTGGCTGCCCCCCACCAGATCAGTCTGCACAGATCCCCATCCAACCTGGCCTTCAGCTCATGTCCAGGGATGGGGCACCCGCAGCTCTGGACAGCAGTGCCAGTGTTACATCAACCTCTGAGTAGAGAATCTCACCTAAATCTTTCCTCTTTTAGTTTAAAGCCTCTCTCCCTTATTCTATCTCTATCAGACCATGTAAAAATTTGCTCACCTTCCTGGTTGCAAGCTCCTTTCAAGTACTGGAAGACTGCAATGAGGTCTCCCCTCAGCCTTCCCTTCTTGATGTTGAACATACCCAGTTCCCTCAACCTTTCTTCATAAGAGAGGTGCTCCAGCCCTCTTATCATCTTCATGGCCTCCTGTGGACCCGCTCCAACAGTTCCACATCTTTCTCATGCTGGGGCCCCAGGCCTGGATGCAATACTGCACGTGGCTTCCAATGAGAGCAGAGCAGAGGGGGGCAATCACTTTCCTCGCCCTGCTGCCACCCCTCTGTTGGTGCTGTACAGATGGGAAAATATCCCATCCTCTGCTTCGGGAGGCAAAACAGGTGGCTGCAGAAAGGCTTCCCACACCTATGGGTACCCACCACCACTTTATTTTCAGCTCCTAAGGGGACAGACAGTGTCTGTACAGGGTGGCCTGAACATTGCACTGGGTCTCATCCCCAGCAGAGGTTTTCTTTTGAAAATCTGGAAGAAAGCAGAAGCTCATGGCCTTTTGGAGGGGTTCATTTCTTCATAAATCAGACAATCCATTATTTCTCCTGGTAATTTACCCATTAATAACCACACCCCAGGACTGTTTCAGTGAAGCAATCACACAGCATCTTTAAAATAAAAAAAAAACAACAAAACAGCAGCATGATACGTAGTATGAAAGCAAGACATAAATGCTGAAAGATTTTTTTATTGAGCATAATTTCAGGCTTTATCAGGAGCTCTCAAAGTTCAGAATGAGGCTTTGTGCAGCATCCACTATAGGGGACACAGCCAGGGAGAGTCCTTCTGTCTGAGCTGGAGCCTGGTGGGCTGTGATGTGAGCACTGTGCAGGGCACAGCAAAGTGAGAGCCCAGTGAGTTCTGCAGAGAAAGAACTCAGGACCTCAGAGGCAGAATCTCTGCACTTCTGCTGTGCATCCATCCCTCTGCTTAAGGATACATCACAGAGGAACTTAACCAAAACAGAACATTTGGAAAGCTGTTCTAGCTATTTCCTCTTATTACTAACATTCAAAGACATGATAAAGACTTAATTTAAAAGAAGAACAAATAGTCTGTAGGAAATAGACTGTATTTGCTGGAAGCGAGCTCTTCAGCAAATTAGCCAATGTGGAGATTAAGATCTCTGCTAAATGTTGTTTCTTTATACCTGAAAGAAAGGAATCCCTGGTAAACCCTCACGCTTTAAAAAAAAATACTGCCCTTGCTAGTAGGAAAACAAAACAACCTTCCATCTCCAACCAGTCCCCGAATTTGATAAGACAGTTGAAGTTCACCACTTAGTTAGCAAAGAGATTTATTTTCATACACCCAGAAAAGCATTGCAGAATAAACATTTGCTGGCATATGTTACACCGTAGACCCGCAGTGTGGGATGTACTCCTGAGAGCAGAAATTGCGGGGTACGGCGCAGGCACTGCAGTCGCCCTGTAGATCGATGCAGCCTTGTGCTCACAAAAATACCCTCAGCAGCAGATCTATCAGCAGGGCAATGCCAGGAGACCTCCCCCCCAGCCCTGGGCTTTCCCCAGTACCGACCATCAGCAGCTATCAAAGAAGAGCTTAAGGACAGGGCAGGAATAGTGCAGTACATTCCTGCAGTGCCCTCTGAGTCTCCAGTGATGTAAATCCCATGTAAATATCTTCAGTGCTGCTGCAGTAACCGTGACAATAACTTGGACACCAACTGAATGCTGCACTGTTTATTTTATTTTATTTTTTTTAAACGATCAGATGAAAGTGGCCATTTCACTCGGTAATATCTGTAGCAAATATTGCTCAGACCGTGGGATGACTCAGGGCTTTCAAACGCTCAATCACAATGCGATTAGTAATGATTTATATGGAAACTGCTTTGAGGAAAGAAATGATGGAGAAAAAAATTGAAGGTCTGTCGCTTACCTTCAGTGCAGTGGGATCTGGAAAAAAAGAAGGGAATAGGAAGTGTGACACAAATGCAATTCATCTCCTCCGTTAGTGTTAAAATCCGTGAGTGCATGTCCTGAATAAACAACTTTCAATTCGGTCTACGACTCTCAGACAAAAGGAATTTCAGGCAAAACGTGCCACACTGAGGTTTACAACAGCGATTCTGTACTGCATTTTTTTCTCATGTGGTTACAGCCTGGGTGGAGAAGAATGTGCAAAATGAAAGAGAGGAAGAGAAAGCAATTTTCTGTGATTCACAGGATGAGCAAGGCCAGGTACTCAGAGATAAGCAAGTTGCTGGGGAAGCAGGGCCGCAGAGCTGGCACGGACTGGCAGCAGCTCCTGCTTGCAGCTCACAATAGCACCAAAATAACGGGAGGGCTCAGCGAGGTGCAACTCCCCTAACGCTGCTGCAGCCGTTCAGCCTCTCCAATTGCATCTCAGTTCAGGATGACTGCAAGAGACATTCGCTTCCATTCAGTAAAATAATTTGTGATTCTGGAGTGTTTTGGAGGTTCGATAGTGGATGTCAGAGTCGCCGGGTGGTACCACGTACATGTCACTGCTTTCATTATGCATAAACTAGCACTGAGCGCGGAGCTGTTCCCACAGTTGTTCTTACCCACTCAGTTCTGTTGCTAAAATATTACCCCATAAGTGATAGTCTTTGATGTCAAGTCTTTTCAACACCATCTCTCTAGGAGTAAATAAGTCCTTGTAGAACACAGCTCTTTCCAGTCTGAGGATGTTTGTTGTGTTTTTACAGCCGGCACTCGACGAAGCGCAGAGCAGGAGCACAGCCCCTCACCTGGGCAATGGCAAAGAGCAGAAGTGCATCGTGCTCATGGAATGTGGCCCTTCTGCCCTTGGATGGCAACCTGTTCAGTGTGTGCGTGGCTGTGTGCATTCACGTTTGTTTTACCCACCCTTACTCTGAAATAACGGGCGTTTATGCTCTGGTGTCAGGGTTGTAAATCTTGATGGCACTTACAGAGGTAAGCCACAAAGAATGCTTCTTTATCAACAGCAATCACAGGTTTAAATATGTGAAGTATGCCCTTGGCTTCATTATTTCCAGTGAAGTGTGTGACAGGTGCCTGCTGAAGGACCGTGGAAAATTCCTGTGGGCAAAAGAGCAACTGTACAAACCTGAAGAGAGAATGCTGCTGGATTTCCTCCATGTGCATGTTATCAGTGCTTATCTATATGCAGTGCTTTCTCAATGTTCCTGGCAAAATGTTGTTAAACTGAATTGAATGTCTTCCAGAGTGGAAATTCTTAATTGTTGTGCTTCATCCCGATAGAATCATTGAATCATTTGAGTTGGAAGGGATCTTTCAAGGCCTTCTGGTGCAACCCCCTGCAAGGAACAGGGACAAAGTTCCATCAGTGCTCAGAGCTCCTCCTGACCTTGTCTGTCTCCATGGATGGGGCACCACCACCTCTCTTGGCAGCCTGTGTCAGTGGCTCACCACCCGCATTGTAAAAAATGTCTTTCTTATGTCCAGTCTAAATTTCCTCTCTTCCAGTTTGAAACAATTTCCCCTTTTTCTATCAATAATGTGTCATCAAGTCATTGTAAATCCAGGAAAACTCTGAGCTGGGAGAGAGAGCAAGTGGGGGACCAGGGGCTGAAAAGAGTCCTGGAACTGGACAAGCGATGGAAGAAGATTTATGGGCATTTGCAAAGAACTAACAATTGCTATTTTCCCTAAAAGCCATTAGCATTGTGGGGTAGATTTGCAGCAGCAGACTGATAGCCTGATGATGACAGAATGATGTGAGGCCCACAGCCTGGATCCCAGAAAATTTCAATCCAAACTGGAAATCACTCCTTCATCCATCTACCCATCTCAGCATAAATCCTTTGTTTTACCACCAAAGAATCCTTCTTTTGAACGACCTCATTCCATCAAGGAAAAGAAACGTTTAAGGGAGGAATTATTTTTTTGTAACTTTTATTAAATTTTCTCTCATGTGGATCAAGAAAACATCAGTTCAATACACCAACAAAGGACAAAAGCAGAATAAATTTCACGGACAATGAGCCAATGACAGAGGTCACACTCAAAAGCAGAGGGATACTTTGTCCTCAGACTGCAAAACACTGCTCAGATACTCGGGCTGAGGAAAGACCAGTAGGCAGAAGCAGAACCAGACCTAGCAAGGCATTCATCTTCAAACACTTGGTGATCATTAAAGGACAAGATGAGAAAAACCTTGCAAAGTCATTTGGAGGACCCAGGCACGTAGGCAGGGCAGACTAACGTGTCCGAAAAACATGCACCTCACTAGCAGCTGTGCCCATGGGTATGGACCATGGATAGGAGGCGATGGGATTGGCCCTGCATTTGGCCACCACTGCACCCTGAGCTGCTTTCACTGCTAATGCTGCACAAGGAAAGTGCGCTGCTTGTATCATAGGGGAGCTCAGCCAGCATCAGCAGTTTGTAGCAATATTTCAGCTGTCTAAAAGGGTCTGAACACTAATGGAGGCTGACTATCATTTATGCGCAAAGTCACACAGCCGAGGTTTATGCATCTGTATTTAATTTTCTGCCTTTTATGACAGGGATGGGAGGAAGATGTTGTTCTTGTTATACCCCAGAGCCACGAGCATGGAACATATTCAGTCTGGTGTCACCGTCCAACAAATCAGAAGAAAACATTGCATGAGACAGAGCATTAAACAAGACAAAGAAGTGTTGCTGATTTAGTTTATTGAGAAAGAAAATCAGGAGTGAGCTGAGCTCCCCAGAGTGCGAGATGAACCGAGGTGAGACCTCTCGCTGGGATTTGCCAGTGGGGATCCTGTGGTGAATTCTCCCAGCATTGATATTCAGCATTTTCCAAAATGGCTTAAAGTGAGAGTCCCGTTGCTTTCCCTGAAAGCGAGGAGAGGAAGAAGTGGGTTAGACACAGAGCCACAGAGCCTGCTGCGCTCTGTCCTAGAGAAGGCAAGAGATGGGATCCTGCCCAGAGCCCAAGAACTGGCAGGCTCAGCATCTCCTCAGCTATCTGATTATTAAGAGATGAGTGAAATCATTTAACCCCTTCTGAAAACTATAATGAAACACCAAATTCGATTTTCTTTGCAGCAAGCAAGGAAAACTTCCCTTAAGGTTAATGATGTTCAAAACATCCATTCTAACAAACCGGACATGCTCTGGTGAAAAATAAAATGAATGGCTGGCGCGATGCCTGGTGTTCTTTTCTGCCCCCAAATCCTGGTCAGCAGTCAGCAACAAAAGCAGGAACTGTGCAAGCTGGTGCCTGTAGGAGGCAGCCGACGACATGAATGCAACCAGGGCTGTACGTACACGACTGCATTGCAGAAGTTGCACTTGTTGCCATATGTTTTGTTGTCGGAGCCACAGAGAGGTCTGTATTCCATCGTACAGGCAGGCTTAGGGTACTCGCTGCAGTCAACCTGCAAAAACACCATTGTGATGTGGAGGATATGAAGGAGTCGATAGCTGAAGAGCTTCAACCCCTCCCCAGCTACAGCTGCAGTGCCGATGATAATGATCTAACTAAAAATAATTAATTTCCTTGCACGATCTGATATAAACTGGATGTCCTTTCTCCTATGCTAGATTTAATAATATAAAAATAGAGCATAATTTCCTGTGTAAGAGATGCATATCACAACCTGACTGCTGCATTTCTGAGCTGCAGCAGCAGCTCGCTCCGTGAACGTGCTGTGCTTACAATCATGTTGCACCGTGTTCCTGACCTGTTCAGGAAATTAAATGGAAAAAACACTGGTGTCTGGAGAAGAGGCAGCACTGATACCTTTATAATGGTCCAGCATCTCTCCCACAGGCTCAAAGCAAAAATCAGCACTTATCTGGGTACATGGAGAATGGGATTTGTTTGGTTGAGAGATGGGTAGTATATTTGCTGAGGGTCATTGTTGTGGGGGGAATAAAAGAGGCAGGAAAAGAAAACAAACAAACACACTCCCCAAAAAACCCAACAACTACCATGGATACATGTCCAGAAAGAGGCTGGAGAATTCCATGGGAGAGAAATCCACTGAGGCTTACCAACTACACAGAAATCACACCTGGCTGAGGTGTGTAGCTGTAGAGTGTTTGGGGAGATCCATATGTACTCAGCCCACTCTTACTCCTTCCTACTCAATTCTTATGAATGCTGAAAGAGGGGACTCTGCATCAAACCATCACGGGTTTGGTGGCCCATTGGTCTGACCCCCTAAATATATTATCAGTTCCTATTCTCAGTTCTGATCTCATGGGTTATTTCTGCTCATGGTCTTTTACTGATCCCTTCCTGTGCAGTCGTCTTCTTCCCTTCCTGACTTTACTGTGGTTAATGTGTATTGCATGTGTAGAAAGTGAAATCTTCTCTGTTCTGAAGCACAAGTGATGCTCCTGAGGCTACTGCAGATGCTGGCCATGTTTCCTTTGACATCAGTGGGACCAGAACCTGCTCCTTCATTGCGCAACTCACACTCACTGCAGCAAGTTCCTTTCTACATCCACCATCATGCTTCTTGCCAACGCTGGTCCCCTGCTCTCTGAAAGGAAAAAAATCCATGTCAGGGAGCTGTGGCTGCATCCTGCTGTGCTGAACTCCACATCATTGCAGTGCTGATGGGCTGCAAATGCCCAGCCTAGTTTGTGTCCATACCACTCAAGATATCAGCCCTGCAAGCACCCCCACCTCCCTGACATTCATAGAATAACAGAATCACTTGGGTTGGAAGTGACCTCAAAAGTCATATATACTTCCTCCAATACTTCATGGGACTCAGAGTCCTCCCTCCCCCCACCCTCTACACAGGATGGTACCTGATGGTCCTGAAGACAGGGATGCTATTGGTCTCCAACACTCTGGTTCAACACACCAGGTGTTATGGGAGGTGGTACTATGTGCCAGAGTGTTGCAGTATTGCATGATGCAAAGGACAAGAGGTGACAGGCTGTCATGGATTAGGAGCTAGCTTGTTTTACAGCATAGGTGCCGCAGAGGTTTGCCACAGTCCTCTGCAAGGCAATGTGAGCCACACAGACCCTTAGTTAATACAGGACAGAGTGCTTCTCTTAAGTCCCCACTCAGCTCTCTACTTCTCTCTCAAGATCAAAGGCACGGTTCTCTTTCTAATTGCAAAGGAAAACAGCATCTGGTTATCAGGAAGAGGAGGGACAGGGTCCAAGAGCCATACAGAAAAGGCATAATTGGAAAACCCAGCGCTCAAAGAGTGGCTGCCAGGGGTGCAGGACCCATTCCTGCCAAGGGAGCTCTGCACAGGACTTACACGTTGTGGGCACACAGCACACACTCGTTGTCGTAGGTGACTCCATCAGTACCACAGACAGGGTTGAAGGCCTTGTTGCAGAGGATCATCACTTTGCCTTCCTCATTTGTCGTGTTGGGATACCTGCTGCAGTCCATCTGTGGAAGGAGCACAGAGCAAAGCGCTAGTGAGGGCTTACAGTGACCATGTAGACCAGTGGAGTGCGTGCTTTGGGCCTCCTAGAATGCCATCTCAGCAGGAAAAAATGCTTTTTTTGTGTTACTGTGATGAAACTTCACCTGAAGATGATCAGTACAAGATTCTGACATCTCACATGCCCTCTTACTCAGCATTTAAATTATTTATTGGGCAAGCCAATATGCAGTTTTGACTGCACAAAGGATGAACTTGGTTTCACTTACAGGAACAGCTTCCCTGCATTCTCCATCGTGCTCTTTGCTGATATTGGTTCCATATTCTCTGAAGAGGGAAAACAGACATTAGGAAGCTCAGCAAAGACTTCTTGTTACTGGGAGTATGTTCCTAATGCAATGAGGCTGAGTCTTGCTAAGTCATCTTTGTATTTATATATACATATATACATTTGTATTGGAGAGGGTAATGCCATGCTGCCCAACTAGCCAGCACTGAGTGGCTGGCAGGGATTTCAAGACTCTGAAATCTTCAGGACTGTTTTGGACCATTCAAACTGGAGCATCTCTCCATCCTTTTGCTTCTTTTTGCCAGGGTAAAATATGCCCCAGGGGCTATCATCTGCCTCATCCCTGAGATGGAGGAGAAAAACCTGAATAAATTACATCAACAAAAAAGACACAGTAACCAAAGTGATGTCTAGGCAACGGAGTGTCACGCAGTGGTACTCAAGCTTGCTCTGAAAGAGTCAACGTAAGTGACATGTAACAGATCACTGTTTGTTGGAAAGGGGTGCTGTCAGGAGCCCTAAGCACAGCTGCTTGCTTGCAGGATGAGCTCTCTCTGCAGTACACACATGTTGTAGGCACACAGCAAGCACTCGTTGCTGTAAGTGACTCCATCAGTTCCACAGATGGGGTGGAGGTCCTCAGTGCAGACCAAAACGTCTTTGCCTTCCTCATTTGTAGTATTGGGAAACCTACTGCAGTCCACCTGACAAAGAAACACACAGCAACGGGACAAAGTGACATTCTGTAGTTATATCTCTCATTTTCAAGGGGCACTGACCAGAACCATCCTCCTGTCCATGTAGTGGGAGAGGACTGGGCAGTGGGTTTACAGCCATGCAGCTCCCTCTGTGGTAAACCAGCAGGGATCTATCCTGTCCTCCAGGCACCGTTTTGCAAAGCCTGAGAGTGCAAAGCCCTCCAGTGTTCTTCCATTGTTATTCATACAAACATGTTTATTCAAAAGAATGAGTCTAACAACCTGGGGTTTGGGAGCTGTGGTGCCTCACAGTCCTTTCTTCTTTCAGTAGGCTGCTTTGGGGTTGGTTTTATTGCTATGGTCTATAGCCATCAGTCTAGAGTTGATCATACGGATGGGGCTTTGAACAATCTGGTCTAGTGGGAGGTGCCCTGCCTATAGCAGGAGGGTTGGAACTAGATGATCTTAAAGGTCCTTTTCAACCCAAACCACTGTATTATTTCACAGACCATATGATCAACTTGAAGCTTAGACCAGTTCAGAGTCGATTAGAAATTAATTCATCCAACAATTTTATATCACAATTCTATATTACATGCAGCATAGATGTAGAGCTCAGAACTGCATAATTTAACATTTTACACTGTGGGATCTGATTACAGTGATACTAATTAAGAAAGGGGGAAAAAAAGAGAGAAAAGAGAAAAGGAGGACAGAAAGAACTCTCTTACTTACCTCAACACCAAAGGCAGCATCTGGGGGAAAAAAAGGACAAAAATGTAAAACAAAGGCAGTCTGATCATTGGGACCACAGCTAGCTGAAATGTACATGCAAAATTCCAGCACAGAGAACCAAACTGAGTGACTTCCACTGATTCAATTATTGAACTAAGTAAACTATGTATGACTTTTTTTAATGCTGATAAGCATAATTTAGTTTCTTATTGCTGACTGATGAAACGTGTTCTTGAATAGCTCCGTTCTTAAAAAAAAATTAAGAGATAGGGTAGATTTATTAATTGAAAAATGGATATCTTTTCCTTCCTTATCTATTTACACATCCGTTTTGTCCCTAGAAAACATCTATCACATATCTGAAAAGAAACCTGAGTCAATACAGATAAATGCAAATGCAAATATTCACATACAGGATAAGCAAACATACACAGCATCTGTTGTCAGGGATATACATTTTAAAGAAGCTGAGTGTAAGAAATAAACCACACTTGTCTTTGACTTTGTAATTTCATGAGATGTAAATACGGAAGGAGAACATCAGATCCTGGCTTGTTTGCATCTCTTGTTTCTCCATTAGCAGCAAAAGCATTGCAGGAAAGCTGCCAGGTTCCTGCACAGAGCTTGCTTGTGCTGTGACAATATTTTCCTAGTTCCTGGAGGTCTGACCACCTCGTTATGGCCTCGCTTCAAGCATTTATCCATTCTCTGCAGCAAATGCAAGCAGCGTAACAGTGCTGAGAGCCTAAGAATTGTGTTGGGAACACAGAACCCGACAGACACCCAGCACAGCAGTAATCCATTTAATACCCGTGTACCGAGGCAGCCTTTGCAGGTGCTTTGTAGGGAAGTCTCTCCCTGATGGTGACAACCACGTTTTGCCAAGGAGAGTCAGCACTGGCAGGCACAAAGCCTCTGCAGCACTTTGGGAGTTACTCACCTGGGAGGAAGCCACAAAGCGCAAAAGAGAACAGCACAAAGATGCCTGCCATGGCCATAGTGAGGTACTGCCCGGGTCTGCAGGCGGCTGCCGGTGCTCTGCTCCTGAGATGGTCCCCCGAGGCTGCCTGCAAATATATACAAACACGGCGTCTGAGCTGTTGGACTGGAACACGGAGCAGCCAGCTGAATCTGTCAACGGCACAATGAGGCTGGTAATATTTATTGAGGTCCTGACCTCCAGGTAATGGTCTGCGTCTCCCAGGCAATTGATTTTGGCTGGACACTTGGATAATAGCTTGAGACAAGTGTCACATGCTCTCAGTGGTCAAAATCAAACAAACAGCCTTTTGGACAAAGGATACCTCTTAAGGACTCTGGCAGGACCCTAAATAGCACAGAATGCTGAAGGCAGTAAGGGACATGTCCTTCGTTCGTTTCTGCATCCTCATCTCTCAGCAGGGAGCAGCTAAGGCTCAGGACCATTGTGCCTGCAGCTCTGCTTTCCATGCAGCTCTGCATTCTTGGATATTCACCTCTAGGTAAGAGCACAGGCTTTGCCACCAGCAGAACTGATTAACCACTGCCAGGTGAAGCTGGCAGCGCCGTATCTAACCTATGAAGTTAATGGTATTCAGCCCTAGTTTGATAAAAGAAAGGGTTTCTTGGTGCTTTCACTGCTTAAGTGTAGAAGAGCTTGGTAGAAGACTTGAAAGCAAGGTAAATTCTGTCAAATACCACTAAAAATGTCACTTGAACCTTATCAGCAGGGAGCACTTATTTACAGACCTAGTCACAGTTAAGCGAATTGACTCAAAGTGTTCTGCCAAAGCATCTCAAGAACAAAGCACACTGAAGTTCGGGGAACTTATTTACATTAGGGCACCAGCTTTGCCTGAAAGTACAGTTGTCCTTTCCTCCCGCAGACATTTCAGAAAATAGAGACAGGAAAACTGGGACAGGCTCTGTCTCTCACCTCCAGCCTTCACACCATCCCTCTCCAAGTGGCTCTTTCCTAGGATGAAGTCTGGAGCTCTGCTGTTTTGGTATGAGTAGTTTTGCAGCCATACCTTTAACCTAATTTTCTTACCATGAATCCTTTCACAGGTCCAACATGGTGAGAATACCTGTAATATTTGGCCATGGGAGATAAGCACTGACACGTTCTGAAGGATGCAGCATGGCTGTGCATATGTAGGTTACATTTCTACATGGAAATACAGGCACTGCTTGGGGAGCACTGATCTCCCTGTGGCTGATCAGCGCAAGCCACAGGACCAGCACCAAGAAATCCCTCCATTCTCTGCACAGGGAGCAGAGTCCCAGCCTCTTCCAGCTCCGGCTCCAGCTGGCCCTGCCTCTGTCAACAGCATGGGAAAACCCTCGGCTGGTTTGGCTCATGCTGTAGGACAGGTTGCTCAACCGTTAGCTACCCCTAGAAAGGATTTCACCTGCAACCCTGCCACTGATCTCCTGCTGCAATCCACTTAATTGCAAACTCTTAATCCTCGAAGTCAGGTGCAGCTTATGGCTAATCGCTGTTTGGCCACAGGGAAATGCTCTTGTGTGCAGAAGTCAGCATGAGGGCAGAGATGTGTGAGTAAGCAAAGGCAGGGTCACGTCTTACAGTGCCACGTTTCATGGTCCTGAACTGCAGAGGGTCAGCAGGCTGACAGCAGGGCAGGACTTGGCCTGGATACAACATCCTTTCTCTCTTACCTAAGGGATTTCTTGGTTTACATTTTCCGTTTTCTGGTAGTGGTGGTGGTGCTTTTTCCTAAACTACTATTGATGTCGTATTCTCTGCAAGACTCCATACTGAAGGTAGGACTTTCTTGGCTAGTAACATACTGACAAATGAATTACAAAACATTTGATTATGCTTTTCCCAAACATTCCTGGGCTTTGTCACATTATTTTGATTAAAACTTCTGTTGTAAAAGGAGAAAACAACAATAAGTAGTCGTAGCTGTTTCATGAAACTGCTTCAAATCACTCCAACATGCCTGCTTAATGTGACTCAAACTGCAATTTCCATCTATCTTTGTCCTTCTGGCCATAGAGGGACCACTATCTGACTTGAGCCACAAGCCCAGAGAAATCACTGCAGAGCCCACAGCAGCCCTGTCCCTCACCTCCTGCCCAAAGGCACTGTTTGAAGTAAGCAACAAAGCAAATAAAAATCACTGATACGATTAAAACGTATCTCTAGGAAAACATATCCATATGTTTATGAACTTATTAAATAAAGCTTGATTCAGGTAGAACTAGTAAATGCTTTTCTGAAACGAAAGGACCCCATGCAGAACTTTGTACCCTGCAGGGGAAGATGACACAGTTCCACATTACTCTGGTGGTGAATTAAATGTTCCAGGCCCCACTGCAAGGACAGGCATTGACACATGAGCACACGTCCTGCAGAGCCCAGCAGGCTGCTCAGGACACAGGGTGGGAAGAGGGGGTGGGGAACACAGCCTTCACCTTAGAGAAGGGGAGAGTATGGGGATCTGCAGCTGCTTTGTGGGGTTAGGGAAGGCTGAGCTAAAGGATGACGTTCTGTCTGAATATGAGAGAATACTCCTCTCCACGAGTGGCACAGGATGCAGAGTGGCCACATATCTCCTCCATTGGTGGTACAGGTGATCAGGAAGGCACACAACATCCTGAGCAATCTTTGAACCTGGCCCTGCTTTGAGCAGTAGTCAGGCTGGAAACCTCCAGAGAGCCTTTTCACCCTGAACTGTTTTATGTGCACAATGCTCGTACAGTGCTCTCTCTTAGGGATAATTTCTGTTAAAGAAGGAACATAGAATTTCTCCATGACCTGGGAAAGCAGCCCCAGAGCTTTCCCACAGCTTTTGCTGAAGGGCCACAGTAAGAGATACAGGCTTCCACAGCACATTTCTACAAGTAATGGCCAGAAACCATCTGCATACTTAAAAGAGCACAGTGCAAGCATTGCAACCCAGGTGTTTGGATGAGGCACTTTGTGCTCCCCGCCATCCAGCAGCATGCAAGTTCCCAGCACCAGCAACAGGGAGGCGGTGGCTGTGCCCCTCAGATTCCAGGCAGCCACTCAAGTCACCCAGAGCAGTTCTGCTGAGAGAAACTTACAGGCAAAATGAAGAAATGCCTATTGACAAACAAGCAGGGCTGGCAGAAACCCATTCAGTACAATTGGGATGAGTAATTGCTACAAACTACTATGCAGCAAAGATGAGTCCTAAAAGCTTTAGGAAAAATCTCTTCATTTCTGGGCAGCTGCATCCAACAGCTTATGGAGGGTGAGGTGTTCAGGGCAGCACTGCGGCGTGAAGGCAATGGGGAGACAGGTTACAGCCTCCCATGAAGCACAAGGATCATCTCTGCACAGCAAGCTGCCAAGTCTCATTAATTCAGCACAGGAACATGCCTTCAGTGCTCACTGCCCTCGGTTCTGTTTTGTAAGATTGACAGAAACATCTATGGACCACAAAGTGTTTTTGACAAGGAGGTAATTAACCTTCGCTGTTTACGTCTCCCTCCACTTGGTGAGGTGTGCATTTTGGGGAGAACTGGCTGCAAACAAGTGGTGCTCCAGATCTGAGGAAGAGAAGGGCTGGAATAACTATTTTTCTGAGTCCTATCTGGACTTTATGTAACAGAGAAAGAATTTCACTGGGTACAGATAAAGCCTTAGACTCCAGACTTCAGGATCAGCGCTGTTCTGTGAACATTTTGCTTCCCTTGCACAAAACACAGATGAGAGGAAGCAACCAGTGGTGCACAGTCATGGCTCTCAGAGGTGCCACAGTGACTCAGAGCCATCCTGCTGCCCAGCAGCCACCCCGAAAAAAGGGGCATTATCTCACCCCCCACGCAAAGTTTCCTCCCTCTGGGAAACCCCAGAAAGAGGTAATACAGAACAGGAGCAACGAGAGCAGAAAGCTGAAACGTGCTCCTGTATCTCAGCCAACACGCTGGCCAAAATTCACCTGGAAAACAGTGTTTAAAAAAAGACAAATGAAGCCAGCTGCTTGTGGAAAGAAAAACAGGAAGATCCGGATTTGCAGTGAATGATGGTTTGCTTTTTAAGAAGGATCTTGTAAATAAAGAAAGCAACAAGGGGATTTTCTTTCCGAGGGAGAAGGTGCGTAGCAGTTTCGTATTGTTCAGAGTGGCTGAGAGTGAAAACACACAGCTCTCCCTGGTGGGAAAGAGAAGAAGGATGGAGTGAGAGGTAGCATGCATCATGGTGCTATAGCCTGGACAGCTTGCCGGAACAGAAGGAACTGAATGGAGAGGGTTTCTGTAGCTGACAATTAGGACTATAACCACTGAACAATTGTTCCTTCGTTATTAACAACAAAAGAAAGTGGAACAATCTAATTTATCCTGCAGAGCTGAGTGCTAATGAGATCATGGGCTGATTCCTTGCAGCTGGGTACAGGCAAAGCACCATTGGTGCTGACAGAGAAAGGCTCATGGCGGAATGAGAAGGTTTTACTATTTATAAGTGACAGTTATAAGATAGAGGTATGCAGCAGGACTCATTTCTGAACCATTGCTTTGGCAAAGTAACACTGTTACTCACTTAATATATTAATACATGCGTGATGACTGCTGTGCTGTATATGATCATATGGTCCCTGCACCTCCTGGCACCATACACCATTTGCAACCTGACAAAAAATCTGCTATCAGGAGAGCTGAACGTGCTGGTATCCACAGAGGCTTTGTGAATTTCCTTTTCTGGTCTCGGAAAAGGTTATGCTGTGCTCTTCTGATGCTGCTGGGGAAGGTTGTTTGTGCATGCTTCCACAGAGAAGAAATACTTCTGCCGCACGTCTCGGATTTTGCATCTTTTTGCCTCCCTTCCCCTCATACATTTGAATGCAGCCTGTGGAGAATAGCAGTACTAGGAAGCTAGCGTTAAATCGCTGCCAAATAAAATGTCAACAGAAGGTGCACGCATCGCTTCTGTCCATCCGTCCGCTGCCTGCTCAGCATCCGCTGACATCATTTGGAATGCTGCCACCGATGGCATCCGCTCCTGCTCCCTGGGGGCAGTGCTGCTGCTCAGCCCCTCCGCATTTCTTGTCACTGCACGTCCCACATGCTCTAAAAGAGGGAAAGTCTTCCATTAGAGATCCAGTGTGCCCGTTTTCTCAGAGGGTGATGGATGCTGGGAATGTAAATAAGGCCCGCCAATGATGCGAGTGAAGGAGAGTTCACCCGTGTTAATCACCGACAGTGAAGTGGTGTTAGCATCTCTGATACACACCTATAGCAACGGCAAACCCATTACAGCTGAATGAGCTGCATCATCTGGGCTTCCACTCCAGCTGATTTGTTTTCTCTTCTAAATCTTCATGATTTCCACCCGAGCACCAACAGCATGGGGAGGAGGAGGAAAGGCTGATGAATTGGAGCAGCACAGGGAGGGGCTGGGGGCTGAGGGGCTGGGACTTGGAAGGCACATTCCTTCCATCAGAGTGACACGTTGCAGGCGTAGACCCCACATCCATTGATTAAGTGAAACCATCTGTGCCACAGGTCTGGTCCAGGGTCCTCAATGCCATCCTCTGCAATGGCCCCCGACTGAGCCTTAAAGGGAAGAAAGAAAAAGAGTTTAAAGCCACCCATTTCCAAAAATTCCTCATTCTTCAAGGGGGGTGAATGAAAGTAAAGTTTTGCTTCTATGAATGAAAACTAGGCAGCAAGAAATAAACCATGAGGACTCCCTTTGTTCACTGACTCACAGCACATGTGAGCTTGTAGGGCTGCACCTCAGCTGGTGGAAATGCAGAGTCCCCTCCTAGGCTGAGCAGCTGGGTGCCAGCTGGGGCAGCCCCTCTCACTGCTGCTTCACTCACATCTACTTTCCAATCAGTGCAGAGCATGCAGCCAGAGCCCAGAGTGTGGCAAAGAACCAAAGAAAACGGTATCAAATGATAACAACAAGAGAATGAATATCTCTGAGTGTGAACATAATGAGGGATGAAGTGGGTGGGTACCAGGATTATATTCCTTTAAATATAGATGTCTGAGGGAATGTTTTTGCCATCCCCAAACTATTTCCTTTGCTAGCAGTTAGAGACCTGTGCAACGGATGCAATGAGTTTGCATAATTATTTCTGGATTTAATTTATCCGAGGAATATATAGTTATAAAAACAATGCCACTAAAACCTTCCTGTGAAATGAAAACAATTTCAGCAATCAGTACATCATTCTTAAGCACCCATCAAGCTCAGCAACAGAGAGTTTAGGCCCATCCACGCACCTCTTACAAATGCAGCATATGGAAGTAGAGCTAAAACAAGGCAAATTATCAGCAGATGTAGTTTTGAAACCTATAGCTTTTTTGGTAAAGAGTCTGAGTGATGTTTAGGTACAGAGACTGTAGATGATAAGGATTTTCTTCACATCAGATGGAGAAGTGCTGATATGTACCATGCTGATAAATGATGAGAAACCTTACAGCTCAATACAAAAAGACAATATTACGTACTGCTTTCTGAATCCTACTATTCAATCAAGAAATCAAATGATTCCCTTCATTCTTCCTCCTCTTTTTGTTGTAAGAAAAATGACTGGAGACTCCAAAAGCATTGATAAGGCTATCAAGATAACTTTGACAAACAAGGAAGGGGAGAAAACATTTATAACTTTAAAATATTGCCTCTGCAATACACATTCACATTCTAGAATCGTAGAATGGCTTAGGTTGGAAGGGACCTTAAAGATCATCAGCTTCCAGTTCGTGCCATGGGCTGGTTAGTCACCACCACATCAGGCTGCTCAGAGCCCCAGCCAACCTGGCCTTGGGTACCTCCAAGGGTGGGGATCCATTCCAGAGATTGGACCATTATCAGTGTAAAAGATATGGAACTTCATGCATCCTAGCACTACTCAGTCCCTAGAGCCAAGGGCTGCACCAGCTGTGAGCACTGCACGGAGCTGGAGCTGCTGTGCTTCAGCAGTGGATGTTAGGTGCACAATGTTGAACATATATCAGAAATTCAGGGCTTTCTCCTTCACTGCATCCTTACCAGAATCTGCATCTGCAACTCTTTGTTCATGAGAGAAGTGTAAAAATAAGAGTTAAAAAAAAAAATAACAGTGCTGAATCCCTGCCTTTGCAACCCATCTTTTAGTGCTTTTTCCCAAGTTACAAAATAAAAAAAACCAAAAATCTTACTTTGACAATTGAACGATCTAGGAGAGCAACCTGTTCAATTTGAAACTGCTCAGGTTTTCGATCCAGGTGAGCAAGAAAATCACCACTGTGCACCCAGGGAGCAATGAGCAGCAGGCTGAACTGTACCAAAGCCCCCAGTGCCTTCCTGCTGGAGAAGGTTACTGGATAGATCTGCGGTCTGTCAAGCACTGAGCTGATGAGATGATCTCCTGCACAGAAATCTTGTCCATCCATCCATCCATCCATTTACAGCCAGCTTCCAGCCGAGTCAACTGTTCTGTAAAACCATCCTTCAGACCTCTCAGTGACACTATAGACCTTATATTGTTCTCTCTGTCTCCCAAGCCACCAAAATTCAATGTTTCCTCTTGAACATGCTCATCTTTCCCTGGCCATTGCTTCTTCACCAACGTGATACAAAGAGAAATCATTCAGCTCTCAGACCCACATTAAGCAACCCTGGATCAGCTGAAAAACAGCACTGCAGCACAGAAAAAAAAAGTTTTGTCTGTGAAAAATTGGCTGCCCTACTTTTATAGAATGATATTACTTCATGAAACACCCCTTAATCCTGGGTGAATATTTAAATTCCAGTATCAGGCTTTTCCCATTTGTAGTGGTTTATTCCATTTTGTAGATTTATATGAAACCTTCTGCCAAATACTGCATGGAAACTGTGTCTAATGGCCACTTTGGGTTTTCCCCTGAATTGCCCAGACAACTTCTTTACTTTCTGCCTCTTTGAGTTCATGTTTGCCTTCAGCATCATCAGACTACGTGTTTCACAGAGCAGCATTTGGCACGCCTGCCCCCAGCTAATGTCATTGAGTAGGATCTTAATAGCTTTACTGAAAAGGCTGCAAAAGCCGATGTGAGAGCTAAGCCCAAGCCAAAGCCTACCAAAGCCACAAAAAGTTTATTCAGATCTTATCCCTAAGAATAATCAAGCAACAGTTAAACTAGATTAAAGCAGCTTGTGTTCTACAAAAACATCTGAAGAGCAAACGTCAAGAAGGTTATATAAACCAAAGGAACGTTTACATTAGGACACAGACTCAAGAAAAGCACAATAAGCCATTGTTAGTTACAAATCATCTTGAAAAGTACATGCCAGCCAGAATCTAATAGCATGGAGGTGCTACGGCCCTGTTCTCTGATACAATACCAACAGTATCTCCAAGTTGGGAACGTTTGCCTTCAGCCTATTAATCTAGCCTCACAATTCAGCGAGTGACTTTCCAAACTGGTCCAAATAATTGTGTTTCTTTGGTAAACCACAATGGCACTGCTGTGGAGCTGGAGGTGGTGACTCTCCCTTTGCTGGCAGAAGGGTGGTCTCCAGGTCACCCTACCTCCCTGTCATCCATACACACACAGTGACAGCTATTGTATCACTGGGTACCCGGCTCTTTGGCTGCAAGAATTAGCTGAAACAACCAACTGTTGAGCAGAACTGCTTTCCTATGATTTGCCATTCAATTAAAGTCAATCACAGGCAATCCCCTGAATCCTTTTCTTTCCCAAATAGCTTCAGAACGTAGTGATTGCAGTGATTTAGCAGGCCTGTCCATGCCACATGGGCAATTCCAGCTCACAAGACACCAGGAATGAAGTTGTTCTGTTGCATTAATAGACTAAGACATAAACTCTATACACAGACACTTGGGCTCTGCAACCCTAAAGGGAGCCTGGCATTCCCCTCCTGTATTTTATATCCTATACAGCATGTGTCACTGAGGTCATTGTCCAGTGGAGACAGGTTGGGATCACCTTTGTGACAGCAGTTGCTGTCCCTTCCATGGGGCAGGCTGCATAGGCAGCGGTGGCAGCAGAACCAGGACAAGGGGAATTCACAAATAGGCAGTGAGTTTTCCTTTCTAGCCAAATGCAAGAAAACTCTCTTTGTGAGAGCAAACCATCCACCTCATCTTGGGAATTACCCTGTGGGTGGGATGGACCATGCTCTTGAGGCAAATGTCTCCCTGCACTGACTACAAAAAGGGAGCCCCTGCTCAGGTCATACCAAGGTTTAGGAGAAGCTAATCCTGCCAACGTGACTGTGAAGATTAAGGAAATGTCTGAGAGCTCTAAGGGGAGCCCAGGCCCCTTTTTGAAGTTAAAACAACAGGGACACATGGCAAGAACTTTACCCATATTGGCTGTCAGAGCCAACATCAACAGAATCACAGAATCACAGAATCACAGAATCACAGAATCACCCGGGTAGGAAGGGACCTCAAGGATCATGTAGTTCCAACCCCCCTGCCTAGCAGGGCCACCTAACATACACATTTAGATCAGGTTGCCCAGGACCCCGTCCAACCTGGCCTTGAACACGTCCAAGGACGGGGCATCCACAACCTCCCTGGGCGGCCCGTTCCAGGGCCTAACCACTCTCCTTGTAAAGAACTTCCCCCTAACATCCAACCTAAATCTTCCCTCCTTCAACTTGGATCCATTTCCCCTAGTCCTGCTGTTGTCAGCCCTTTTGAAGAGTTTACTCCCCTCGTGGGTGTAGGTTCCCTTCAGGTATTGATAGGCTGCAATGAGGTCACCCCGCAGCCTTCTCTTCTCCAGGCTGAACAAGCCCAACTCCCTCAGCCTGTCCTCATAGGGGAGGTGCTCCAGCCCCCTGATCATCTTAGTCGCCCTCCTCTGGACCCTTTCCAAAATCTCAATGTCTTTCTTGTACTGAGGGCCCCACACCTGGACACAGTACTCCAGATGGGGCCTCACAAGAGCCGAGTAGAGAGGGACAATCACCTCCCTGCCCCTGCTGACCACCCCTCTCCTGATGGAGCCCAGGATCCCATTTGCCTTTCGAGCTGCCAGAGCACACTGCTGGCTCATGTTCAGTCTCTCGTCCATCAGGACCCCCAGGTCCTTCTCTGCCGAGCTGCTCTCAAGGACCACCCCTCCCAGCCTGTACGGGTGCCTGGGGTTCTTCTGGCCCAAATGCAAAACCTTGCACTTTGCCGTGTTGAACCTCATTAGGTTCACCCGAGCCCAGCTTTCCATCCTGTCGAGGTCCCTCTGAATGGCATCCCTTCCTTCCACTGTATCAACCGCACCACTCAGCTTGGTGTCGTCAGCAAACTTGCTGAGGGTGCACTCAATTCCCTCATCGATGTCATTAATAAAGATGTTGAAGAGCACCGGTCCCAAGACAGACCCTTGGGGGACACCACTTGTTACCGGCCTCCACCTGGACACAGAGCCATTGACCACCACCCTCTGTCTGCGGCCTTTCAACCAATTGCTTATCCATCGGGTCGTCCACCCATCAAATCCACTTCCCTCCAATTTGGAGATGAGGATGTGGTGGGGGACCATGTCAAAGGCCTTGCTCAGGTCCAGGTAAATGACATTGGTCGCCTTCCCTTCGTCCACCAATGCCGTCACTCCATCATAGAAGGCCACAAGATTAGTTAGGCATGACCTTCCTTTGGTGAAGCCGTGCTGGCTGTCTCGGATCACATGCTCATTCTTTATGTGATTGAGAATGTTGTCCAGGAGGATCTGTTCCATGATCTTCCCAGGCACGGAGGTGAGACTCACCGGCCTGTAGTTCCCCGGGTCCTCCCTGCTCTCCTTCTTGTATATGGGAGTGACGTGACCCTTCCTCCAGTCATCCGGGACCTCACCTGACAGCCATGACTTCTCAAATATGATGGAGAGCGGCTCGGCAACCACCTCAGCCAGCTCCTTCAGGACCCTGGGATGCATGCCATCCGGCCCCATAGACTTGTATTCATTAAGTCTAAGGAGGCACTGTCGGACTTGCTCTGCCCTTACAATGGGAAGGGATTTACCTCCTTGGTCCCCACATAGAGGTTTGGGGATGCAGGGCTCAGGGACGTGAAAAAGACTAGAATCCTGGCCAGTAGTGAAGACCGAGGTGAAGAACTCATTCAGCACCTCAGCTTTCTCTTCATCTGTTGAAGCCAGTTCTCCTTTTAAATTTACTGAAGTAGGTACGCCCGTTTTGGCCTGTCTCTTCTGGCCAATGTACCTGTAGAAGGTTTTCTTATTGTTTTTCACGTCCCTTGCCAAGTTCAGTTCTGCCTGCGCCTTGGCTTCCCTGATCCCACGTCTGCGAGTCCGGATGGCATCCCTGTACTCTTCCCAGGTGACACAGCCTTGTTTCCAGAGCTTGTACACCCCTTTCTTCACCCTCAGTTCTCTCAGCAGGTCCTTGCTGAGCCATGCCTGTTTCCTACCTCGCCTGCCCACTTATTCAGAAGAATGGAGACCTCTTCTGCTTCCAGGAGGGCATCCTTGAAGAGCAGCCAGCTCTCCTCAACAAAGAAGAATCAAAGAAGAATCAGTGTGCACCACTGTGTACCATGTTGAGGAGGAGAAAGGGAAAAAGGCATGAAATGTGACACTAAGGTAAGACAGATAAATGTTGCCAAGTGAGTTTATTCACCAAAAAGGTGTTTGGAGAGCTTAGAACACAAAACAAGCTGAAGGAGAACTGTTGGGGAACATTGGTCCATGAAGACTCATGTGCAAGGCAGGTTGTTTCTCACGCTGGACTCCAGTGCAGAGTTAACATGCGCTCATACTCACGAGGTTGAGAGTCCTATTGCTCTCCCTAGTGAAAAGAGAAGAAAGAATTAGACACAGAATAGACTTTGTGCTGCGGCCTTGTTCCTCTCCTTACTAGCCCAAACGTTGATAACACTGACGGAAGATAAAGAACAGTCTCAAAAGGCCAACTACTTCCTTTCATTATGAACATCAAAGGAAAGATGACAGGTTTCACACATTTGAAACACTCCAGCTAGTTTGGTGAAGTACTCTCCCCATACCCTGATGAGCTTGTGGGACAAAACTGTATGCTGGTGAAAATTAGAAAAATGTCATTGAAGTTAAATAAAACAGGAAGCCACATACAGATTGGCAGAAATGGGTGCTTTGCATTTTCTCTCAAAAAGCAAAAAAAAAACACCTTGCACAAGTCATGGTGCATCAGAAATGTCTAGCACACACCCATAAAGAATTAGTGAAAAACACCTTACAAAATCAACCCTGCATTTGTAGCAGTTACAGGAAGGGTTTCACTCCTATACTTACAGGTACGCATTGCAGAAGGTACACCTGTTGCCATATGTGTTGCCATCAGAGCCACAGTGGGGTATGTATTCCATGGTGCAGATGGGAGAGACTTGCTGGATCCCATGGCAATGTTCCTGCACACACAAGGAAGACATGAGTCTCTGCCTGGGATCAAACAGAATTTCCCCAGCACAAAGAGTGAAACTGGAAAATCACGGCAATAACCAACTCAGTTCCTCCTGGTGAGGAATGAGACCTCACACTATTCCTGTGCACTGCCATGTCCATTCCCAAGGGATGGATGGCAGATATTCTACAACCAGCGTGACGTTCCCAAAGGACCTCCCCAGGGCTGCACACTGCTCCCCCCGTTTTTGACGTGGAACAGAGGACAGTCCCCTGTGATTCTAACAGTCATCCTATCCAGCTCTTTGTTCCCATCCTTTTCCACTCGCCTTTGTTATATCCTCTTCACATCTTCCATTCTTTCTCTTGCCAAGATTGGTCCGCTGCTCCCTGGAGGAAGGAGAGATGGACGTTAGCAGAAACCCTTCCCATTCACAACCATGGTATAAGAGCACAACCTTGTTCCCATGTGGTACATGGGACATTTTCAGATTAATTAGCTAAGCATTACATGAGCAGCATTAGCAAGAACATGCCCTCAAAGACTAGGGATGTGTCTTATGGAATAGTGCTTTCCCAGGCCGTGAACCCCTTTTCTGGGTCTCTGGGGGCAGTGGGCCTTGATAAACACCCATCTCAAACACCAATCATGGCAACAGGGATAAGCAGTCAGGACCCATGCAGCACGAGGTTTTAGACAGAGCCCTCACATGTTACTCAGCACTCAGAGATGTGTCCAATCACAGCCATAGTGGATCCCCTGCAGAAGAACGAGTACTCACAGGTTGTGAGCGCACAGCGTGCATTCGCTGGCATAGGTGACGCCATTGGTAGCACAGACTGGATCGTAGATCATGGTGCAGGCCATCAGCTCCCTGCCATCCTGCATTGTGGAGGTTCTGTACTTGCTGCAGTCAAGCTGGGAGACAAAGGCAGCAAATACTCTGTATAAGGGAACTCAGGCACAACCCCCCTGCTTACGCCTCTGCCTTTCAAGATCTGCCACAGGATGGGTTATGGTTATGTATTGACTCATTCTTCATTGAAAACTATCAATTTTCTGTCACAGCCTCATGCTGGAGAAGACTGAATCAAAGCTTGAAGGCGCGTATCACTCATTCAGCTCTGCATTTATCATGATGCCCTTAGAGCTTGCTGAACAACTGGGACACTGCAAAATGCAGCTCGTAAATAATCTGCAAAACAAACTGCTATGATTTATGCACTTCCTGCAAGAGAAGCTCAATGTGACCAAGGAGTATGTCATGGCCCACAGGAATTGAGGAGATGTGCTGACATGCCTTTTGTTGCAAGGGGCTGGTTCTGTGTGTTGCAACCAGCCAGAAGGACAGACAGCAGTTCAAAATGATTTATGCCATTTGAAGAACCGGCCTTGAGTTTTAGCTATCCCAGTTTCTCCAGTGTGAGCTCTTCCTCAATGATTTATGCATCTTGGTCTGAGCACAGAGCATATCCAGGAAACAAAGCAATGACATTTCATAGTCTGTTTGTATAGAAATGAAATATCTGACTCACAACGTTGACTCTTTCAAACACATGATAATGAGATGGCTTTGTTTTTCTATTCCCCAGTGAGCGTAAATAGTTTAGAGCAAGCCACATATAGCTTATCTGGTATTTTTTACAAGATTCATTGTTGGTATACATTACAGTATATCACATTTACAATAAAAAGTAAGAGGGGCTTGAATCCTCTGATACATTAGGTATAAGCATCCAAAATGCAGGTAGTTTTCTAATCTTTGTAGAACATCCCTTTGCACAGCACAGGTATCCAGAAGGCACCAAGTACCTGGAGGTGCTCTATGTCCCTTTCCATACTGCCAGAACAGATAGCTACACTCCCATGGCAGGTATGATAGGCTGCTGTGGGAAAGACATTTCTTCCTGTAATGCCTTAAATCATATAAGCTACCTGTCTCATAACTCATTCCTCACCTGTCTTCTTCTCTTTCTTTCCCTGACTGCATGCAGAAAATGCACAGCGTTCCTGCTGCCAGGGTTGATGTTAACCTGCAGGAAGGATGGCAGCAGGAGGGCACAACACAGCATCACCAAAACCAGCCAGCATTGTGCATGTTAGGCAATAAAGCATCACCTCAAGATCCTGTTTTCCTATCTATCACTTACCTCAGGAACTTCCTCTCTGCACCTCCCATCATGCTTTTTGGCAATGCTGGTTCCTAATTCACTGGAAGAGAGAGAAAACAGAGTTGGCAAAGCTCGACACGCAGCCATGGTGATACATGAGCGGATGACCTGCAGGGCTTACATGTTGTGGGCACACAGAGCACAGTCGTTGCTGTAGGTGACACCGTCAGTGCCACAGATCTCCTGCAGGATGAAGGGGCAGGCGGCAATGGCTTCACCATTCTTACTATTGCCCAGGTACTGGGTGCAGTCAAGCTGGGGAGAAAACAGTAATGATGCTGAGTCAGCTGCTGGGAGACAGACTGCTTCTCGAGCCACAGGAAAATCAGGGTTGATATCAGTTTAGTCTCCCATTATAAATGAATTAATTGTAGTTGGGTTTGGTACTGTTTGCTAACAAAGGGAATGCAAAGAAATAGCAGACCAGAAAGATAATCTTCCTTATGTAGTGTATGCCCCAAAACAAGCATTATTCGAAGGAATTTGATATGAGGAGTTCGGCATTACGTCTGGTTTGACATTAGGTCATGCCTGACTTAACTAAGCCTTAGATTTTGTTTCTGCATTTTCAAAACAGCAACAGGAAACTGTCCCACCAGCCTCTGCTGCAAAAATCTTCACAGTGTTTAAAAACAGTTCCAATACTTGAGGATAAATAAGCAAGTATCTACTGACAGCACTGGAAGTCAGTCTACACTAGAGAAACTTCTGACACTTCACAATTGTTTTGCATACCTTCCCCTGTGTAGTATCTCTTATTACCCACATTCCCCACACATCCAAGAGCAAATTATAGCAAAGACAGCATTATAACAGCGTGTCTTTACTATAGAAAAGGTACAGCATTCCCTTGAGATGCACGAAGTTATTTTCAGTGTTTTAGAGCTGCTCTGCATAAGCAGAATAAATGTGCTGAGATATTATCAGCACATATTGTTACCGTGCATGTTTATAGAGCTATTTCTGCATGCATTCTGTGAGCAGCCTTTTCTTGGCTGACCACAGTATGAAAATTTTTTAACCTGTCTGCTGCAATGGGAATCCCAGCACTGAATGAGTACACAGGCATCTAACACAGCTTCTGCTCTTCCTCTCCTACTGTGCTAAAATGGGCTCTGACATTTCCCTCCAGAGACCTGCAGTATTGGGACACTTCGTCACCCAAGTCCTGGCCCATTCCCCTTCTCTGTGGCCTGAATGGACAGACCCTGGTTAGCAACCTCTGCACCCACAAGGCAGGAATACAGGAGACAGCACTCATCTGACACTTACCGGGGTGCTACGCTCCTTGCATCTTCCATCATGGCTTTTCTTAACCTCAGTCCCATGTTGTCTGAAAGGGAGAGGCTGTCATTAAGGAGTGTGATTTCTAAGCAGGAACAGCCTTCTCAGGTCTACTTGTAGCAGACCCATTCTCTTTTTCCTCTGCACAAATGCCACAGCCCTCATAGGATGCTCAGCTGTTAGCTGGCTCTCCCACAGCTCCCTGAGGATCACATCAGGGGGAAGCCATCTGAAGTACTAACATGACTAGTTGTTCCAAAGTAAGTCTTGTATGCTGCACTTACACATTATGGGCACAAATGCCACACTCATTGTCATAAGTAAATCCGTCTGTGCCACAGACTGGGAGCAGAATCCTTGGGCAGCGCACCAGGAGTTTGTCACCACCGATTCTTCTTGTTGGGTATTGATCACAGTCAATCTGCAAGAAGTAGAAGTGTCAGCCCTGGAAAAGTCCTTTTTTCAAAGACAAAACTTAGCATTGCCTCCTGCTGCTCTCCGTGTCTTTTATGCTGGGATGCTGAAACAACACTTGTGCTACACTTCAGTTCTCTCAAAGTCAGTCTGAGTCAGCTCTGCAGAAACTCTCTTATGCCCAGGAGGAGGTATATGGCACTGTATAATCTGTCAGATGCCAAATCACCAGGGCAAACAGCTCAAGCAATCCCAAATGCCAGTGAGCTTCACTTCTGATCTAAAGGGGTCACAACCTACTGAAACAGTTTGCAAGATATGGCAAAAAAGAAAAAAAAGAAAAAAAAAAAAAGATATATCATCTCCTTTTCATTCTGCACTACAGAATCAAACAAAAGAAGGCAAGAAAATAGTAAAGGACTTTTCTGGCAACACATTTAGAGATGATCCTTAAAAGAAGACCTAAGTTCTTCCTGACCAACTTCCACATTGTTTGCATGTTGGATACATGTTGGCACATCCCAGAAGACACGTGCAGAGAGACAGGCTTCAAGCCAGCTCATTTGCAGAGTAGATGTGGCCTCAGAAAATAGTTCAGTGGGTTGAGGCAAGGGGAGAAATACACCTTATGTTGTATACTCACATCAGGAATCTCCTGCCTGCATTTTCCATTGTGCTTCTTGCTGACATGGGTCCTCTGCTCTCTGAAAGAGGGAGATAAAGTTAAGTAAGCAGACACTTTAGCTCTTGGTTTAAGCACTTGCATGCAGAATGAACCAGACATAGCCTAAAGCAGATACCTAACAGAGGGCTTCGGCCTCTCCGGGTGATTGTATTGATACAGCTACATTACTCTGCTCGTTAACAAGCTCATCACGTCTTCTCATGTTATTTAAAGCAACATTCTGAACTATTCCTTTCTCTGCTCAGTCACTGCCCAGCCCACAGACTAATCCAAGGAGCTGTGTTCTGAATCTTGCAGATTTCCCCTCACGATCACGAAGAAGGCATCAGAACAAAACGGTAAAAACAACAACAAAATCCAGTTCTTAAGAGACTTGAAGAAACAGGCATAAGCAGCAACGTAGAAGGAAGCCTACCAGCATGGCAAAGTATTGCTGGCTACTTTGGAGGTGTGGGATATGAGCAGCACTTACGCATTGTGGGCGCAGATCCCGCATTCATTGTCATAGGTGAAACCATCTGTGCCGCAAACCGGGCTCAGGATCCTTGGACAGGCTACCAATGTTCTGCCATCCTCAGAGACTGTGGATGGGTACTTACTGCAGTCAACCTGTTGAAATAAGGAGAATAAGCCCTCCCAGAGCCTGTGCTATGCGGGAAAAGTCAGTGTAACACTTTTCCGTTCTGTATTCCAGGCTTCCTAGTTTTTGTGACAGGGAAAGCCCTAATACATTAACTAAATTATCTATCAGAAATGGCTTTCGGAATGCTACCCTAATTCTCTGGGAGACAAGAAATAGCACCTCTCTTAGAGAACAAAGCCTTCAGGCAGAGGATCATTACAGACTTTTCAGTCCTTTTCTCATCAACACAACAGTCTTGAATTAGGTGGGAAATATTTTTCAACAGCTGGAAATCTGATTAATACTGTTTTGGTTTGTGTTGGTTTTTCTCCTTCCTTCTCCAGTGCTGTGATTACTTAATAATTCAGATTCCCTGCAGTTAAGCATGGCAGCTGAAGTGATAAAGGAGGAATCTGTTAGAAAACGGGCTCCCTGCATCCCAGAATTTTTGTGCTGCAATGTACAAGCTTTTCTTCCTGAGGCACTGGACTCTTACTCCAGTATAAATATACAATAAGCTATGCCCTATAAATATGTATGCTTGGCTCTCTTATGAATCTCACTTTATCTAACAAAGCTACCAGCACTGGAATTTTGAATGCTTGTTACAAAGGGTGGAAATGCTTGTCACCTCCAGAGAGAAACCTGCCAATCTGCACAGCACAACTCACAGAAAATCTGGGGCCTCTTCCTTTGCTGCTTTGTTTCAAAAGCCACCCTCACCAGGCAGGAAGCAAGAGCGTGTACCAGAACCCCTGGCCAGCCCTGTCATACATTTTCTTAGGTAAATCAATGGGATTCTCTCTGTTAACAGCCCTAGGAGATGGATTTGTATTTCTATTACACTTACTGAGCCAATCTCCAGCTTGCATTCTCCATCATGCAGTTTGGAAATGTTGGTGCGATGTTCTCTGAAAGAAAGAGCTGTTTTGGTTAGGAAGCCCTGAGAAAAAGCTAAGATACTCAGGCAAGAAAGCAAAGTTGCACCCATCATGTGAGGCATGGCTGAGAGGTCTGGATGCAGCCCACAGGTGGTAGCAACCACTCATGAGCAGAAAATGCATGGTATTTCCATATCATACAGCACTGAGCAACACTTTGATCTATTCATGCCTCTGCTGTGGGTTGTCCTCTGTCTTTTTCATGATTCCCTTCATGGGCACAGACTGAGAATGGGGAAGAAATTTGCAGCTGGCTGGAGAATTACAAGTAGCCAGCTTCAAAGAGTCTCACAGTAACGTCTACCCTAAAAAAGACTTAGAAAGTGTTTTACATAAGTGTTTCCAAGAGACTTAGCTATTTCTAATTACCCAGAAAGATGTTCTACAGAAAAGACTTACGCATTATAGGCGCAAATCCCACATTCATTGTCATAAGTGAAGCTATCTGAGCCACAGACTGGTTTCAGAATCCTTGGGCAGGCTACCATGACGTTGCCATCTCTTACAACTCGGTGGTACTGAGTGCAATCAACCTGTAAGAACAGCAGGAATGGAAATAAATAAGTAAACAAGTAACAGGCTGAGCAGAGAGCTGTGGGTGCCCCATCCCTGGACGTGCCCGATGCTGATTTGATTGGAGCCCAGGCAGCCTGATCTGGTGGGGCGCAGCCAGCCCAGGGCAGGGGGGTTAGAGCCCAATGATTTGTAAGGTCCCTTCCAACCCCATCTGTTCCTTGATTCTATGAAATAAAATTCTTTGCGGGCACCAACAGAGCAAGACCTTGTCTTCCCGTTGGACTTACTGTAATGTGCCTTGGCCTGCACTCTCCATCATATTCCTTCTCCACGTTTGCGCTGTGTTGCCTAGAAGGAAGCAGACCTGTGTCAGAGATTGCAGAGAACAGCCACCACCCCCGGCTGGAGGTCAGCACCCTGGTGCTAACTCGCATACTCCTCCACACAGCCCACATTTTGGGGACAGAGCCCTCAGTTCTCCTGCCCCGCAGCTCCCCTGGGCTTCCACAAAGCTCACCTGTTGTAGAGGCAGATCCCACACTCGTTGCTGTATGTGGAGCCATCTGTGCCACAGACAGGCTTCAAGTTCCTCGGGCAGGCTATCCAGCTCGTCCCATCCTTGCCAATGCCGCCGGCATACAGACTGCAATCAACCTGTGGAAGCAGCACAACGTCAGCCCTAGGGTCAGCGCCCACAATGAAAGGCAGCCTGGCAACCTCCTGCCACCCACAGCTCCAGCCAGGACAAACACCTGAGGCATCATTTGGAATCTGTTCAGGCAGTCAGGAGATAGGAATCTTCTGATCACGCTTTCCTGCAGAGGACTGGGGGAGGCATGACATGAAGGAAGGAGAGCTGTGGGTAAGACAGTGCCTAACGAAGGCAGCTGGTAATTGGGAGCCTGGCCATGCTCCGCAGCCGCTCAACTCAAAATCTGATCTTTTCCAATCACACTGCAGTCTCTGGTGATTTGCAGGAATCTCATAACTGCGTAGGAAGAACCTGCAGACAAATGCACCACACAGACCCTGCTGCTTTCCTCGCTTTGATATGGGTATAGGCAGGAACACTATACTGTATGTCTTACTGTATAGAAAAAGATACCAGCATCATGTCTTTGATGCTTTCAAGCTTATCATCTTAAGACAGCTTTCCTCTCAAGGAGGTAACTACTGCTCCTTGACTTGGACTAACTCAATTATATGCAAAAGTTAACATAATAGGATCACATAATTCTTTCTTTCTTCATTTTAGTTCATGAACAGAAAATAGTATAAATGGGTGTGTTTTACTTTTTCGTGACTTGGCAATATCATTCAATCATGCACTGGCAAGTATTATTTGAGCAACCAGGCTTTCGTTAGATTAATCCACTTGCGCATCAGGTAATTATATACTGTTCTTGTTTGACCAGAAGCCTGGAATAGAAAAGAATAAATGGAAAAAAAATCTGTAACTCACCTCAATTCCAAAGGTAATATCTAAAAGAAAAGCGGAGACAGAAAACAAACACATATTACTAATATGCAGAGATGTCATATGCAAATCTTTTCATGAAACAGTTACATGTAGAGACTGTCGTTGATTGGCTTATTGGGTTTAAGAAAATGCAATTTTGCATTATGCCAGTGGTGTACATTCATAACATGAATCAGAGGTTATTAAATGAAGTTCCATTGCACTTTCAGTAGGAGGCCACGTGTGTTAGCCAGTTCTTAAGATGCTTCAGGGAAGAAATGCAGGTATTTTCAAGCCTGCACTGAGTTTAAACTCTTCTGCAAGACTTTGTATTTGACTTCCAAGAGCTCAGACATGCACATTTCAGGTGACTGTTGACCACTAGCACTGTCCTTCCCACAACAAACTTCTCAGTTACAAGGAACAACACAGAAAATTTACAGATGATACAAAATGCAGTGTTTGTGTTGCTTACATGGACACAGATGCCATTTCACACAGCTTTGCTTCGCTGTTGTACTCAGTGCTTCCACGTGCAAACTCCTGCCCTGCACTTAGCACTGCTCCCTCAGCAATTTGCTCCTATAAGCCATGATGAAAACAGTCGCCTGTATAAGGTTTGCTGAAGCCTGGATCTTGAAGTCTAGTGTTTTGTTGTGCTCTCAGAAAGAACATTCCTTCATGGAACAAGTTCTCTAACACATTACTACACCCAAATACTCTCACAGATAGCCTAGTCTCTCATCTAGCTATAGTCACCTATGTGGTATAGTAGGAAACACTCACCTGCAAAGCAGCAGAGGGCCAGAGCCACTTGTACAAAATGCTTGGCAGTCCTCATGGCAGAGCGACTCGATGCCCACACAGCTTGCTTGCTCTCAAAGTGGGAGAGGAAGGGCAGAGGTAACAGCAGGAATATATAGCGTGTTGTCATATCAAATGGTCCCACCTTGTGATGTAACACCCAATCTGTCATCAAGACGGGAAGCCAAAAACGTATTTACCCAGCTCAGGGTTTCTAGCTAATGATTGACGTGGGCACAATTGCCAGGAAGGGGCCTTTTGTGTGTCTTAAGGGGAGCCAGGGAACAAGGAACATCCCATGGCCCCTCTGCTCCCGGATCTGCCCCGGTGTGCCGCAGCTCTCATTTGCCCTATGGCTGGCTACACACAGTCAAGTCTTCCTCTTCCTCTGCCATTTTAACTGAGCTCTGAACGGATAGCAGAAGCCCTCATTATTTAACCTCAGAGCGTGGTTTTGTGCTCCTCATCACTGCATTTCATCTCAGCTTGAGCCCAGGCAATCACAGCCTAGAAGGTCACCCCATTCTCTGTGGGAGAAATCCTGCTCTTCTGCTGTTTAAAAAAAAAACAAAAAAAAACAACAGCAGCAATCTGCTCTGTGTGTCTGCTTTTTATGCATTAATGCAAGGAACAAAAATGTGAAGTTTGGTCCTCAGATCCACTTTTCTGTCTGCTCACTGCTAACTCCTGTGGGTACCCCACCTGCTCCTCTGCGGTACACTTCCACATCCCCCATAACCTCACCCTGACCTCCTTCACCAAGCCTAGGTGACACCACCCCACAGGGCAACAGGTCAAATGTTTTTGCTGCCTGGGTAGACTAGATCTACTGTACTTCCTTTATCTAGGAAGTCTGCCAACTTTGTGAAGATTGATATTAGCCCATGCGTGATTACCTTCCAAGCAAGTTTACTGTGCACATTAATCATTCCTTTATACTTCACGTCTTCAGTTTTCTTCAAACATCTCCTGAAGGTTTGCCCAGTACTAAAGTAGCATAGCTTGGATGGGTTCTAAATGAGTTTTTCTCCTTAAGTAGATTTTTATAAACTGTAAAGGTTGAACACAAAAACAAAACAGTTTTCTCAACCAGAATCCTAGCTTTGCCAAGTTTTAATCTTTCATATTTTGTACTCACTAATCAAAATCTCTATTTGCAGATCTACTTTCAGTGTGATTTAAACAGAGCGGGCTCAGGTTGAATCATCAGGTTTATTTTCTAAGGGAAGTACATCTCCAACACCCCTCGCACTTGAAAAGCAAACCAACAATAACATGATTTTTGGGATTACTTAGTGGAAAACTCTATTTGCTCTCACATCCAGTAGCTCTGCTAATATTAGTACTTTGCAGTATGCATCCACAGAGTTAAAACCTCCCCAGATATCAACATTTCCAGCCAGAACATAACCATTTCCAGGTCTGTCTATTCTCATACCGTATCTGATATTCAGCTCTGATATCTCCTGCCTTGTTCCTTATCTCAGTATCACCAAATGTCAAGGACTCCAAACCTTTGGACCAATGTAGCTCTCAACTAGAAGGACCTCTATTCATTCTGATTACAATATCCATCTCTCTGTGCCTATTGCAGCCAAGACTATCATCAATTAGTGCTTCCTGGCAGAGGAAAATGTGTCTTGACAGCTTAATTGCCAAACTCTGTAAAGCCTGTCACGGTCAAGAAAATTCCTGCCAATGTCCACAAAGATGACACCTGAATCTTATCGGCAAGGAGACAGTATTTGCAAACTAAATTTGCAGTTAAAATAGATTGACTCAGCATGTTCTATCAAGATCACAGCAATTGTCTTCCAGCTAAGTTATTAAATTCAAGGAATGTTTGCTATAGGATACAGATTAAAGGGACAGAACAGCAAACACCTGTCAGTAATGTAGGGAAGGAACTGACATCTAGAAAATATCGCTGCAGCTGTAGCTATGCCTTTGCTAAGGCAAACAGCACCGGTCTTGGGGTCTCTGCATAATGCACAAGCAGCCCCATGCTGCAGCCCTGCAGGCAAGCTAGCTGCTCTGTGGAGCAATTAGGAAGAGCTTTTTCCATCAGCTATCCGTCCATCTCATCCTCTTTGCTCATTTTCACTTTGCCAGCAGCGTGCCTGTGCTAACAGCAAGGTGTTTCTTTTCAGCCCTTCAGCATCAAGGTAAACTGTGAATTTTCATGTGGTTTTGTATTTTGCAGTTGGTTGTATTGACATCTTACTGCCTTCAGTGACCTACTCAAAAAGAGCGCTCATACCTTCATGCTGGGGAAGTACTGTAGACCTCTTCCAGCTCTTTGTCATGTACTGCAGACCTGGTTGGAGGGCTGCTTAGCAAGAAGTCTCCTGCAGAAGGCTGAAGTAGGGCAGGTGCCAAATGTTGGACAAGAGCTCTGTGTAGAAGGGAGACTTGTAGTGCAGGGAAATGTACCAAAAGGGGCTAAATAGGAGCCCTAAAGACCTGAGAGAAAAGCCTGTTCATCAGACCCCAAGTATAAATCAGATGGACCACAGAGCTGAACCTGTGATAATCCAGGGAGACAAGGCTGAAACCCTCAGGAATCCGTATGCTGTGGTTGCTTGGAAGGGTTCAGCATCCTAGGGACGTACGGACAGCCACGAGACAGCTCTGCAGCAGACACACGGGGTCCTCCTACGCAAACAGTGTCAGGCTCCTGCAGAGGCCGTACCACAGCATCACACTTTCATGCAATCATCGCTTTCCACATCGCGCTGCAGCATGCACAGACTGCTGCTCTGTTGGCCATGGGAGTTGGTGGGCAGAGCTGCTAGACTGCAGGGATTGGGAAATAGCAAGGGAGTACAAGGTCTGCAAAGGGTTTTGCCAGAATCAACAGTCCTCAGAGCAGCATTTGCATGCCCTTAAGGATTGCATAAGTACCTGACACCTTTTATGCAAAAAAGCAGGAGGCTCAAGCCCCTGCAGGGAGCAGTTGAGCTCAAAACCCAGCTGTGCCTGGGAGAAGTTGAAACGCTGTGAGAAGCAGGAGATTCGTGAGAGGCCTGGAGGCTGCCAATTCATAACACCAGTCCTACAAAGCCTTAGAAAACACTGTGAGCCACATGGGGTCAGTGGGTCTTGGCAGAAGAAACATCTGTAATAAAGTGCAATTTACAGCAAACTGAAGACTTCCCAGAGTGCTGATACCTTTCCAGGTTCATAGAGGACTGCTACGGTCTCTTTACAGTGTTAAAGGGCGCCACAAAGAGTAACCAAGAGCAAAACAGAGGACAGGATAATATATTTGGAGCACCTCTTGATCTTTTTGCCTCCTCCTTCTTAGGAACCCTGTGGAAATGACACATTGCATCGCTCACCTGGAGCCCTTCCTGGAGGTCAGCTGCTTAGAGCACTGCTGGGGACAGACATCGCCTGCAAGCCACCGGATCAAAGTGCAAAAGCAGGCCCTACAAGAGGAAGGAATGATGGAAGAAGGAGCAGTGGGTAAACCTGCTAAAAGGAAGGAGTTAGCATTGCTACCTATGGTAGGCTCACTAACTACAGCACAGGCAGCTTTAGCACACACTGCTGTGTGCCTTCTTAGCAGTTTTGTAATCTGATTAATAAACCCTTATACCAGCTGTGATTTCTGTGCATAATTTCTGCTGGTAGCAGGAGAAATTCAGAAGGTGCTCAAATCCAGCAGAAGAGGCTACTAGGGCACCCTCCTCATCAGCTCATTGGTTTTGGAGGACAATTAATGCAGGTTTTATGGATGATTATTTCAAAATCTAAATGCTTGAAATCACTGCAAGTTATAATAGCGCTCTCAAGTGCGCCGATTTTCATTTGCAAGAACCTATTTTAAGCCTCAAATCGTGTACTGCTTTTACAAAAATCACATAGAGGTCCCTGCACACGATTTTAGCTGGAATCAGTGAGCAGACATCGTTAGTGCACATTTTTACCATCTCATATTCATTCTTCTCAGAAGGTATAAATAACATTCAAGGATTCACCCGCTCAAAGGCAGAGGAATCTTGCATCCCTAGAAACAGCTAAATTGGATCCAACTGGTGACTTCTGCCATGCATAACTGTGAGGTGGGATTTTCCCACGTAGAAATAAGTAGCAATAACATATTTCTAAACCACAGTGTTTGCATACATTAAAAAAAAAAATAAAAATTGGCACACAAAATATTAATCTTGTGTCAAAGCCTGCTGATAATCAAGCTATAGACAGATAAATGTGATACATGCGGAAGTACTTTATGAGAGTAAAAAAATCGATTTTCATTAGCTGCATTAAGAAAAAAGAGATTGTGATAACTTAATTGAAAAAAAAAAAAAAAAAAAAATCAATATCTGTGGAGGGAGCCAAATTAATTGGCATTGAGTGAAATTCTGCCAAAACCTCAAAGTCACTCCGGCCTTATCTACAACAGAGAGTATTTGCAGATCAGGTCACAGCTAAAGTGGACTCAAACACTGTACGTTCACTCAAGGTCTTCTGGAAATGTCCTGCAATAAAGTTTACACAAATAAGAACATATTTGCTTTAAGTAACAGCTATAAACGAAAGAACAGGAAATACACACGGCCCATCGGGTGTTGGCTGGAAGAGGCATGACTGCAACAGTTAAAGGTCCTGCACTCCAGGATTGGTGCGTAGGAATAGAGTTCCATCTGTGGAACTCTCTAATGCAAACCAATTAAAATCTCCAAACAACCCTCTGAGGTAGGTAAGCATCTTTTAATGTCCATTTTTACAGGCAAGAGAAAAGGGCTGAAGGGAGACAAAGAGATACACCCAAGGCCCTACAGCGAGCCAGAGAACCCAACTGCTGGTCCCTACTAACAGAACACAGACCACATTCTTCTTCTCTGTGTCTGACATCTTCACTTGGGTTTTGGTGCTTAGTGCTCAAGGGACACGTGGCGAGCAGCCGGACCGGGGACTCACGCGTCCCTCCTGTGAGGCTCAGTGAAGAAAAGCAACAGGACGCTGTGGAGTTATCTTTATTGTAGAAACATGCTAAGACACAGCGAGGCGGCAGAGCCCGAGCCGAGCAGCGACTACAACAACATGCGTGGGGCCAACGTGGGAAGCCACCACTGGGTCCCCACAGCCCTTCACCCTCCACCTGAGCAAGGACAGGCCTGTTGGCTGCAGAAGGGGATGAAGGTGGATCCAACAGCACTGGGAACTCAGCAGCTTCCCTGGTGCTTGACATCAGATCTTCCTTTACTTGTCCTAGAGAAACAGGGGGCAGATGGTTTATTACTATAGTTCCAAAAGGCAAGGGACATAGAAGAACCACAAGGAAAGCTCAAAGCTAGGTTGCTTTGGGCCACCTCCACCTCCTTGTGATAGGGAACTGCAGTACTCTGCTCTGCCAGCATCCTTTCCCTCTGCAGGGATACCTGAGGGGAAAAGGAACAGGCAAGGCCCAGCCCAGTAGAGATGAAGTCTTCATGATATTTGCATATCCCAATGGGTTCAGCCCCCTCAGCAGGGGCTTCCCTTCACCCTGCTACTTCTGCAGAAGACACACACCCCATCGTCGTGCTGTGGCAATAGGGAAGGGTGTGTTGCAGAGCCCTTTGCCCCAGACATACCCCACAGTCTGCCCAGGCAAGGTTTGACACCCAAACCCTTGTGAAATGTGGACAAGTTGTCCAAGAGGGAGCAAATCACCGCACCACTGTACCTTTGGTCACAGCTGATCCCTGGTATTTGCTGGCAGTCTGAACTTCATTATTTCTGGAAAGAAAGAGCAAAATAAGTCCATCCACAAGCACAACTACTGTTTTACGCTGGCAGAGCATTAGGACCAAGACGACAGCCCCTTCAGACAGCTCAGTGGCCACAGGAACCAGCTGGGATGCAGAGTGGCACTGGGGCAGTGGATGGGTCACTGCTAGCCTCAGAAAACAGACAAATTTCAGCCTGGATCTACGTGCTTTCCAAAACCAATATCTAGCTGGAAAAGGTCCTGGTTTGTTGTTTGTTTGGGTTTTTTTCTTTTCTTCTCCCCTTCTTCTACATTCTTAAGAAAGGCATGACAAAAAGAGCACTGTAAGAAAATGGCCTTGCCCATTAGAAATCTGGGAGTTCTCTATTCTTCAGAAAACAGATTAAAAAGGAGAAACTGGATATCCTTTTTTCTGCCTGATCTGTTAACTAACATGGACAGACTGGTGTCTATCGCATGGGAGATCTGTGAAAAAGCAGCTGAACAAAAAGAGAAACTGCAAGAAAAAAAAATACAGCACTGAAAGCTAAACATTCTGGAAAGACCCACCATTAATACAGATGTCACAGCATGGAGAACACAGTGGCCAGCTGCCTTGTTAAAAATAAAAATAAAAATCGAAACCCTGGACTCTGCTACATTCATCTGCAGTAAAGCAGAACAGGATCAGAGTTGGCTGCTGATGGCTCAGACCTCACACATGCAGCAGGGGCCCTGCTGCCAGCCAGCCCCAGGGCTCTCTCTGCAGGAAGGTTTTCCACCACATCAGTGCATGCTGTCCAGTCACACCCTTTAACGTCAGATCTCTGTCCAGCCAGACTTCTCCTGTCCCTTCCTACAGCCATCCCTCCCTGATGGCAATCCAGCCGCTGTTAGGGAAGGACTGCCACAAACCTGGAAATCCAGGAGGAGCTTTGCTAGAAGGAATGGCTGCAGGCTCTGAGCTTGGACACACGTTTTCTCAGGCAGCACAGCATTACCGTGGCTAATTTCAAAACACAACTCAAGGACAAACTACACTTTTGGGCAGCAACATTTTTCCAAGACTCAAGTCTTTGGGCCTTCACATCTTTATTCTGCACATTGCAACAGCCTAAAACCATTTCTGATGCCAAAGGCACTGTGATCTCCTCCACACACAGTGAGTGCCTGGGCCTTCAGAAGGATGCATTAAGCTGAATGTTAGCATGAATTTCAAGTGGCAGAAAATAACACTGATCAGTACATTGTCCATAAGCTTCCAACTGAGAAAAAAGGGAAGTCTTTGATGGACACAAGGGGTTTGCTAAGGAAATGGGCTTCCAGATATTTCCAATCTGACTCTTCAGGTGACACAATATACATAAAGAAAGAAATAATAAGTCTTTGTTTGGAGGGGTGTTTTTGTGGAAGATTTTCCCCAGTGGAAAAATCTTATCACTTCCACTTTAATTGCTTCCAGCTCTCCTTGGAATAGCTACAAATTGTCTGACTTCTGGCATTATGGCATATTCCTCTGATTGCAGAGACCCAAGAGCTGTAACATCTTGGTAAAACACAGAATGGCGAGGAATCGCAGCCCAGGCACAACTCTGAGGAAATCCTGTCTGGTTTTCAGTTGCCATGGTACACCCAATCTTGTCTGTCTCCAGCAGCAAAAGCACAGCCACCAACAGGTATGCGTAGTGTCTCCACTCCAAGCATACATGAACCAGCAATGGCTTCATCACACCAAAGAACAAGACAGACAGACATGATCACAAGCAAAACTGTTTTTCTCTCACTTTTTCTTCAGCTTTAAACAGTGTTGAGAGCACTCTGGTACCTCACAGAAGAGAGGAAGAGGAATGGGAATGCCTCATTTCTAAAGTTTTGGGTATGGCTGGATATCTTGGCAATGAGCAAAGTAAAAGCCTTATGACGGTAATTTTGTTCTAAAGCTTTTCAACAGGCAATGCTGTTCTACCTACAAACACTGTCAGCAAATTCATATTCAGACGCCATCTCTCTCATTGAAAAAAATATAAATAAATAAATAAGTAAGTAAGTAAATAAATAAGTCTTGCACAACTTCTCCATTTAGCTGATTTGATATTTTGATCCATTCCAGGTATGGAATTGGAGTAAACGTTAATGTTTCCCTGGGGATGAATATTCAGTTTCTCAGCAGTCCATGCCAACACTGAGGTCAGTCCCATACACCCAAAACACACAAATTAGGACAGGCTCCAAATCAAAGCTCTGGATGCTGCTGAGCTGCCATGTGTAGGAAGACAAAGCACCACTGACAAATCTTTGACTCATCTACTATAGGAGAATCACACAAGATTCAAGACCTTTCCCGAAAGAATACCACTTAGGGAATACATTTCCTTCCCAACCAAATCCCTGGATATCATTTGGGAAATTAGATCCTTATGATTTATACAATTGCAGTCTTTTTTGGCCTCACCAAAATCCCAGGAGAAAAGCCACATGTTTTCCCAGACATGTCACTTTCCTACCATACAGTCTGGATAAAACATGGAAATTATGCCTCAAAATGACTTAAATCTGAATCTGAAGTATGTTTACACATGTGGACTACATGCACCCTGCTAACAGGGCTCTGATGATCCCACCATAAATACAGGATCCAGGCTGGGACTCCAGCACACACCCAGAACAGAAAACAGGATGCCATAGCAGGGAGGCACTTACCATTTCAGGGACAGTCTTTCGGCATTCACCTCGATAGTTTACCGTGATGTAAACTGATGCTCTCCTGCAAAGGGAGGACAAGACATTGCTTATTCTCTTCCAGTGCCACAGCTCTCTGACATCGTCACAGCAGTCCTCTGTGGGCTCCTTAAAGCTTTGATGCTACTTCCAATTTGATGGCATTTATTACTCCCCAAACAATCCTATGATTGGGCAGAAAGGGAATAAGGGACTCTGGAAAGTTGTGTATCTTAATTAGCTGTCATCAGATTAATCTCAGACATTTGATCTATGTTTGCTTAACAGCGAGGCACCAAGGACACACTTGATAGTGAGTCATGATATATCAAAACAAACTGTGTGCTGCAAAAGACACTCGGGAACGGTGGATGGCCCTGTATTACTGAAGTCTCTCCGCCTACTCACATGGCAGCTGAACACAAGTCACATTCATTTTTGTATGTTTTCCCATCAGTGCCACAGACAGGTTGTGAGGATTCGCTGCAGAAAATCCTTCCACCCTTTACCCCGTGCAGAATTCGATCACAGTCCAGCTGAAGAGAGAAAGAAATCACATTTGGTGCTGGTTCTTTTGCAAGACCCTCCTAGGCACAACTTAAAGGGCTCACAAACCAGGCATTGCCCTGAGCCCCTCTGCCCTGCAGCATATCCATCACACCTTCAGCAAAGAAATAACAACTCCTGCTGGGCCAAGCAGCTACGATTTGGGGACAAAGCCACCCTGACCCCACTTCCAGGCACAGACCCACTCATCTGATCCACCCTGACATCTCAGTCCAGGGCACATTTATCTCTCCCTGCAAATCCACAAGAATACAAGAAACGTCTGCTACCTGTCCCTAGTCCTTTATCAGGGCTTTCACGCTTGTTGCTTCTGCAAGACACTTGGCAGAAACAAAGAGAAAACCTCGACAATCAAGTCCAGCCGCCCAAGGGCAGCCCGACACGCAGCACGACTTGACACCCACAGAACGAAGAGATGCAAACATGTATGAATAGCTCTGACTAATTAAGCGTGCCCTCTCGTTTCTTCTCGAGCATGACAGCAGGAGCATCTAGGCACTGATTTTCCTACAAAGCAGACGTGGCACAGCTAGAAGGAGCTCAGAGCAGGAGAAACAAGACTCCTCATGATTAGATTGTCACCCCACAAGCACACTGGCACACAGGTGCCTGTGGAGTCATGGCAAGTTTCAGACAGCAGAGGTTGGAGATCCTACAGCCCTCTCTCTTCCTCAGCCTCACTGCCCACCTCTGCTGAAGGTGGGCACCAGAGGCTAAAAAAAAAAAAAAAAAAAAAAAAAAAAAAAAAAAAGATGCAGGGGCAAAAGGAGTGAATTCTATGTTCCCATCCCCTTCTCCAGGTCCTATAAAAGGTGTTGCAATGACTGCAAATGGTGCAATCGGAGAAGAGCTGCAGGCAGGACATTTTGCCTCCTGTCCCACCTGGAGAAACACCATTTCGCACAGAGCAATGGCTCATTGCTTTGCTGGGGTCAGCAGCACTATGGGGTTGAAAGCACTGTGGAGAACAAAGGTTTCCCAGCTGGGCAACGCAGGGGGTTCGGTGGCACGGGGTGCTGCAGTAACACCCTCTGTTTAAACATCACTTGCTAATTTCATTAATGTGCTGCTTCCTCCCTCATCTGGGTAATTAATGATGACACGAAGACACACAGTGCTGACCTTTGCAGTTCCCTGCCAGATGCCTTCCCACACACCAGACACTGCTGCCCACAGTGTAACCCACACGTGTACAACCACGGCCACACCAGCAGTCCCCCACAGTGACTGCTGCCTCTCCTTCAGGACAGCATTGCCCTGGGACAAAGCTCACGGGTGGCCCTGGAGTGAGGAGAGGGGCAGGTTTGCTCTCTGAATCACTCCTTGTCAGTCAGGCTGATCAGCATCCACTCCTTCACCAGACCTATCAGGAAATACCACTAAGCCCTGAAGCAGACTGGCATTATTATGCCTAATGCTTCCTCTGGAATGCATTAAAACTGCCCTATCTGAACCGCCTCCCAGCTTTTTCTATTCTAATATCATTTTTCTAAGAGCAGTCAGTGACAGACACTTCAGAGAGAGTTAAGGCAGTCCGCAGTCAGTCCCTCCAGCCCCACAGAAAGGCATTTCCTATCCCTTCCAAAATGGTACTAAATTGCTGTATGGACTATAAGTGGCAAGTCATTTTTTTTAATCATTGTAGCTCTTGGCAACACCCTGTGACAGCAAGATCCACAGGTTAGTCATCCTTTTTATAGTAACTTATTTTCTCCTATTAGTTTCATAATTTCTAGTTTAGCTTCGTTAAAAATAACAAATTTTCTTCTTGTGGAGATGGAGAGAGCATACGCCCTCTTCTCCCTCCCACATGATTCCACATACAGTCTATTGCTCAGTGTGTCCTCCTCCACTACTCCCTCTCCCCTCCTCTTGTCAGCCCCCCAGTCAGCCTCAGCACCCTGCTCTGGCCATGGTCTTTAACCCAACATCTCAGCATTCAAGAAGGGCCACCACCATCACCTCCTGGAGGACGCTCTCCCATACCTGACTTACTTCTACAGCGAGCCAACTCCAGCAGCAGCACTGGCTTCAGAGACTCCCATTTGGACACATCCAGCCTCACTCCTTTTTGATGCCAGGGGACAGCATCAGGGTATAGACTCTACCACCCACTTAAACCCCTCCAAGGACACAAGTCTCAGTGTGAGGCTAGATATTGACAACAGAAACTGGGGCAGCTGCTGGGAAAGGCTGTGCCTGACCCGTGGGAGCTGGGCATACCGGCTGGTAGGTGTTGGTGCCTCCGCTCTGTCCCTGGCGGCCAGATGCCGGGCTGCAGTCCTGAGCCAAGTTTCCTTGTGGGCTGGCAGGGAGAGAAAGCGCAGAGCTCATGGCACAGCCACAGGTGTGCAGATGCACTCAGCCACATCATCACCCCAGGGAGGAATTAAACTGCACTAAGGTGCACTGCCATTATTTTGCACCTTGTTTTTCAACAGGGCATTTGGCTTGCCGTGGGATGGAGGGAATCCCTGCAACAGGACCTTTGAGTCCTTAGGGGTGGTCAGCAACAGATGCCCATCATAGCGATGATCCCAGAAACCTGGTCCCTGAATGTGCTACAGCCATTTCTGCTATGGAGATCTTTGCACTCTGTCTGCTGGCAGTGCTGGCTGGGGGCAGATGAATGGGCTGCACCAGCAAAAAGCAGGAAGATTAACAGAATTCCTCAAGGCTTAGACAACACAGCAACTGAGCCCTGCCAGAGTCTTGCAGGCCTAAAATCCCAGAAGGGTTGCTCAGTGCCCAGACAGCACATGGTGCACACAGCACTGCCTCAGGTCAGCAGATGGGGATGCACTGCGCCAGGCAACAAGACAGGAGTGTGCCTGCCAGGAGGCAGGATTCAGGGGGCAAGGCTAGGGAGGGATTTTGAGCACAGCAGTCACCACTGCTTTGTGTGCAGGGGAAGCAAGAATGCCTTTGAAAAGGAAAGAGGGTCGTGCATATGCTCTATTCTATATGTTTCCTCCCAGTGTCAAGACCCCAGGAGTTGCAGGGCCAGACCGGGATCCCAGTGCTGCTGTACTCACCCTCTGTTTGTGGAGAATGGCCGTCTCTCATTCATACCCTGCTGTAACCCTGAGCCACTGCAGCTCCTCTGGAAAATGGACAGGATCGTGTTTTAAAACCAAGCAGCAAAGCAGTGAGATTAAAGCAGCTCCTGTCCCCCCTTCTCATCCCCCTAGACCCTAGGAACCATGGGGCTCTGTATGAAGAAGCAGCTCTGATGCTTGCACTATAGAGGAGTCCAGAACTGCCCACTACATATGCTCATACACAATCCCACTAACTAGCAGGGTTTGTAATGCAACCTGCCTCTCTGCCTTCACCAGCAGGCTCCTGCACCTCAAGCACCAGGACCACAGGTAACCTTTGACCATCAGGGTCCCCAGACCCACTGACCCCTTTTCCCAAGCCTGGTGATGCCTTGAGCTCAGTCTCACCTGGTTTGCACACTCTGCAGCAGACTGTTTGTTGCGCTGGGCAGTTCCAGACTGACCTCCTCTTTGAGCTTCTTTTTTGCTGGAAAAAGAGGAGAGGAGAAAGAAAGGAGCACTGTGGTGGTGCAAATGCTGCCAGGACCTTGGGCTGCCCTGCAAGCCAGCATCATGTCATTAGGCACCAGCCTCCCCATCCCTGGTGGCCCTGCACCTAATTCCCACCCCTAAGCCTTTTCCCTTCTCCTCACCATTCCCACTGTACGCTACATCCCGGCTCCAGGTGGCTGCTTTCATATCAGGGCTGCTTCTGCATATGCCCTATGGGAGTAGAGAGAGAGCATCTGGAAGGCAAAGTACATGCGTGGGAAACCCCCTGGGAGCTGCCCCAAGGAAAGGGCTGCTCTCTTATCAACCCTGCTTCTCCTCTGCTCCCTGAGGGGTTAAGGGGGAGGGTGGGAAGAGGGGCAATAGCCACGGCCCTACTGCAGGAGCAGCTCCTGGGGGGCTGCTGGGATTCGGGACTTGCCCAGGTGCAGCCACACAGGCAGAAGCTGCAGTTTTGCAGCATGAGCTTTCCCTCTTTGCTGTTGCCAGGAACTGTACTCACAGCTTCTCGGCACACATGAGGCACTTGTTGGTGTGCTGCTTGCCAGAGGAATCCCGGACAGGGTCGTTCTCCCGTGTGCAGGACAGCCGCCCGCCAGCCTCAAACTGGGAACGGTACTCACTGCAGTCATCCTACGGAAGGAGCAGCAGTTAGGGCACCCTGTCACATCCCTCTCATCTTCAGAGACTTCCCAAACGCACCACAGGAGAGCCCGGGTGTGAGAGATAGAAGAGGGTGTGTGGCACAGCCACATGGCTGCAAACAGTGAGTCAGAAAAGCGACAGGTGCCTCTGTCTGCACGGCACGTGTTAGGAGCTCTCTGCCATGCTCTAATTGTCATGCTCCACGTGGGGCTATCCAGAGCATGCTAGTGATGTGGTAATGGGGTCCCTCCCACTTCTCCCACTGCCCTTAATACAGCTCTTTCTGAAGTTGAAAAATTCACATTGGAAGCAAGAAGTCCCCCCCACAACCAACAGCACTTTGAGGACCAAGCAGCAATATCTAAAGCATGACAGCACAATACAAACATGCTTTAAAGTCCCCATTTTTAAGCCAGCTACTTGAGGCCCTGCAAGTAAGCCAACTCCAAATAGCAGATACAGGAGGTGCATAACCAGATCTTAACCATAAGCATCATAACTTAACCATTACTTTTTACCCACACCTTCCCAGTGCGACACTGGCAGGGTGAAGGAGGGACGCAGTGAGGCAATGAGCCAAACCCCAGGTGAACCCCAGACCTACTGTGGCAGAATTGCTTCTCCCTAATAGTATCTCTCAAGCCCTCTCCCTTTAAAGCAGTATTTCTGGAGATTTGCTGTCAGCCCAACCTCTGCTGCACAAACCTTGCTGAGATGTGCATTTGCCTCCTTCGCAGGCCTGCCGCATCCGTGACCCACTAATAAATGCAGAGCTTTCTTATCCTTTGTCATTTCTAATTGATGAGCAGGAATTCTCGTTAATCACTGCCTGTGTGATCTTGCACTCTCTGTTATTACATTTTATCTTGTTTCTATTACTCCAGGCCTCAGTGCTATCCAATTAGTCCTGAGTGATCTGCTGATCCTCCCTCCCAGCTTTGCCATCAGCAAGTTTCATTAATACTTCCATTTTTTTTTTGTGCCACTGTTATTAGGAAAAGCACTGAAACAGGATTATCCCCAAGAATGAGGCTTAAGGGGACCGTACCAGTTCCTAGCAAGACAGAAATGGCAAGATTTACTTAGTGCTTTTTTTTTTTCCCACACTGCTGAATTGCTCTCACCAGAGAAGTATCAGTGCACAAGGTCACAGTGGCTGCGTCATGAGAGTGAGGTTTCCAATCAGGGAAAGCTGAAACCGAGCCACCCTAGGGACAGCACAGGACTGAACTCTCCTCCCACTACATAACGAACTTTTGAGCATCTCAGAGCTCACATTTAAAGCTTTCCACCCAGATTTTCTTTTCAACCTCATTAGTGCTCTCAGCAGCAGTGCCTGCTCTGCCCTCGTGCCAGATGTCAGGGCAGCTCTGCTCAGCTTCTTATTGTGATGGGGTTTGTCCCCATGTCACTGCAGTCAGTGGGATAGACCACAGCATTCAAACAAACTATTCACTCAGGGCATGAAAGGGCATCAGTGAGAAACAGGCAGGGAAAGCCACGTGGATCTCCAAAGTAACAAAGAAATTGAGTGTGGTAATACTGGGTGAGAATCCTTAGATTTGTATATTGACCCAATACTTTAATCTCACCTTTTGTTTCCCCCTGGTTGAAGTTGCCTTCTGCTCATTCTCCCTTTTGCTGAAAGCGAAGGATGAGAAAGTGAAGAGAACACTGCTGCAGGAGCCCAACCCGGCCCCATTACCACTCTCAATAACAAACAGTGGTTTCCTCTACTCACAACTTCTCTGCACACATGATGCACTTGTTGCTGTGCTGCTTCCCCGAGGAATCCCGGACAGGATCGTTCTCTCTTGTGCAGGAAAGCTTCCCATTCTTGAACAGATCCCGGAACTCCCGGCACTCATCCTGCAGCAGCACCAGAAATGTGGTTTCACACAGATATGCTGACCAAGATGCATCTCCCATGAATCCACACAGCGTCACCGCCCAATCAATTACATCTCTAGCAGTTGTGTTTCCTTCAGGCATAACTCAGTGGCAAACCATAAATTGTTTGCCTGGTGCGTTTTTCTTAAACTATAGCACGCAATGTAAAGCAAATAAATCTGTGTTCTTGGCTGAGCACATTTGTCTTCCTATCCAGGGGAGTTTTATTTCTAATAGAGGAGGCACACAAGAGCCTGCCTGAAGAACTTAGATTCTACTCTAAGTATAAAAGCAACACCTTCTTGTTTAATTTTGCATGAAGATGTTGGTTTCTCAAACTGCTGAGGGAGCACACTGCCCAGAATCTTAAAAAGCAGAGGGCAGCAAAGAGGCTGCAGACAACAAAAAACCCTTCCATAGCTCAGGCTTCCAAGTATGCAGGCATAGGAGGGGGCATTTGTACCTTCTGCCCAACGTGACATTGTGTTAACATCACAAGACTTTTGCAGTAAAACATTCTTAAGCATTTCTGTCTCTTCTGTGCAGTTTTCCTATGACCTTCTGGACCTACAAACAGGTCTGGGGCATCAGCATCACCCATGCTATACTGAGTCTTAAGGCTCCTTTATTCAGCACGTTTAAGGTTTCTTTTCCTCTCCCCTCACAGGAGATGGTTTGATAGCTTATCCCTGCTCTGCAGGTAGGGAAAAGTCAAGTCCAGAGCATTCATTGCCAAAAGCCACACTGAATGGGTGGCTGAACAATGAAGTCCAAAGTAGGTCTCTGCCTGACACTCTGGAACAGTCCTTCTGCCTTTAGGACCACACATAGGCAAGTCAGATGTTTAAAAAAGATTTCCCTAGAACAGCTATGCTTTATAAATCATTTAAATTGCCTGGACACAGCAGAGCCAGAAAGTTATCCTGCTTAGCCAGGAGGTGTAAAAGTATAAATCACAACAGCCGATGCTATCTAATGGAAAGCAGCTCACTCCAATTCTGAATGAAAACCCAAGACTGGAAAAGACAAGTCCCTCTCCATAAAGGTATGTTGTCTAGAGAGACAGCTGCGGGTGAAAGAAACCAGCCATGTGCATCAACAAGATAAACAGGGCACAATTAGATCCAGCCTGTCCCACACCCTGCCCTAGTCAGAGCTCTCATGCGCCATCGCTAATTACTTGCCAGATGCCAACCGTGTGCTTTATAAACAGGAGGAACCTTCCTTAGCCTATGCTCTGGCCAAACACTGACCATTGGTGCTGTAATTGCCCGAGACTGGGTGAACAGTTTAGGTTTCTATTACTCTGGCAGATAGCACAAAGCTTGCTACTGCTCCAGCTGCTCTGCCCTGAGCATCACCAGACCTATGCATATTGGCTAAGCTGGCGTTCCCCACACTGCGGGCAGGGAACAGGCCAGAAAGCTGAAGGGCCACCCCACAGCATCACCCTGCTGCTGGCCAGCTGAGTGGCGACGTTTCACCTCACCTCTCCAGAGTTCACGTTCCTGTTTGCTTCTTCACCACTCCCTTTGTTTCTGGAGTATCTTTCCCTACAAGAAAGGGAGGTGTGAGCAACAGAGTGGCGCGCAGTGCTCAGACGTAAAGCCAAAATAACCGGTGATTAAAAGCAGCCCTGCCAACCCCACCTCTTTGTTGTGCAATGCAGTGGGACAGAACAGGACTCCAGCCCCATGAGACATGCTCAGGGTATTCAGCATCTCCTCACTGGTGGCATTTTGCCATCATTTCTCACTGCCTAGCATCCAGTTGTTCCCATCCTATTCAACATCCTCTAGAGAAACAAAACACTGCTGGGTCCACTGGTTTGCTGGGCAACTGCAAACTGCACTAGCTGGCCCAGGGCTACGAGGGGCCGATACTCACAGCAGCCGCTGGCACATCAGGCACTTGTTGAGGTCCCTCCTGCCATCGGGTCCTCTGATGGGCTGCCTGTTAGTGTGACAGGAGAACTTCCCACTGCGAAGGAGGGACCAGATTTTCATGCACTCATTCTGAAATGCACGGAGGAGGACAGTCAACGGAGGGCTCTCTCGGAGGCCATCAAGGTCCTGCAAACAGTTCATTCACATTTGATTGTCTGGTAGCTGGGGCTCTCACACTCTCCCCCCCATCCCTTGCTGCACTCAGAGATCTGCTCATGGCTCCCAAGGCAAGAAGAAAGTTCAAAACTCACTGCAAAGGCCATTATTCATGAGAAAAGAAATACGCACTTAATTTGCATACAGCTGCAAATTGCAGCCCGCTGCAGGGGAAGACTCTATATTATGCTCTTGAATATAACATACAGCCCTAGAAGTGCCAGCAGGAGGTGAAAGCAATTGGCCAGAGTGGAGTAACTGAGGAGTGATTTGGGTGCAAGGGACGAACCACAAAAGCACACTCCTCAGGGATGGCAGCAATAATGTCTAACGCTGCATCGGCCAATCGCTTCTTCTGCGGGGAACTGGGAATGCGGGCTGTAGAGAATTAATGAAGCATTTAGTTATTTTTGGCTACTATGTTTTCCAAAAGGGTCTTTACTAAGGAGAGAGAAGCTTATTTGATTAAACATGAACGAAGCTGACTTCTCAGCCACTGAATCAAATCATTTTTCTGAGTCTCAAAGGACTTGGCTTGATTATTATAATTATCAAACTCAGAAGTTACCAGAAATGGGAGTTTCTTCTGGATCAGAAGCACATTTTTGAAATATCACTAGAAATACAGCTCACGCCATTTCTAACCTCATTCCAGAGCAGTTTGGATGTTTGTTCAGCATCACACACCAAGCACACAGCTAGAGCCATTGCTGGCTGTCTCTACACGCAGAAAATAACTCCTCTCTTTCAGCCACAGGAAAAGCACGATGATCTTTCAGTACGGTTTGTCTGTATGACTTTGCTTAGAGCATGCATTAAGCAGTGCAGTTGGCAATACAAAAGGAAAGACAGAATAGAAAAGGTTGGACTCGCCTTAATTGAAGCTTGGCTGGCAACATCTGCAGCAGAAAATAAACAACAATGAAACCATACAAAGTCTTTGAAAGGAAGTTTTAAATCAAAAGCATTTAATTAAAATATTTGATGCAGTTTCCTAATCCACCCAAATACCTCTAGATAAAAGCTAATCCAATACATTATTGTACATTGACAGAAAGGACTAAGCATTAGAGACTTTCTAGAACACTGCTGCTTTTTGTCATTCAAATGACAAAAATCACCGTTTTTTCTTGTTTGCATCTTCGTGCCCTCCTTTAATGTGTCACTTTCCTCAGTCTTAAAATCCCAATTTCAAGGTTGCGTTAATAACTGTTTATTTTTCTACTCCCACTGCAGCGGCAGTCGTATCAACCTCATCCAAATATTGGCTTTCATCTTCATCTTAAATGGGGATACCAAAGCCAGCCCATAATATCGTTGTTTGTCCAAAGCTTCAAATTCCTTTTCAAGACCCATTCCATTTGCAGTACTTCATACAAATTACAGAATTAATGACTCAGTAGATGAGTGGCTGATATCTGTTCCTTTCTACTAAGCCATTTAGAGCATGTATAATACATGTTTCATCCTTTTCTCTTGCATCATCTGTGGCATCACATGGAACTATCGAGAAATCTTTCATTACATCTTTTTCAGCATAAACAGTAAAGTGAAAGACCACTGCATCAAACCTGAGCTCCTGCTCAAGTTTCCCTATTGCAGCCATATGAAAATGCATTCACTAACGAGAAAATCGACTAGAAATTCCCATTTTTCTGAACACACCAGAAGGTGTAGTATATTTTTGTTCAAAATTAGACTTTTATGCAAAAATTCAGTCTGGCTGGAAATTTTTATTCTTCCACATAAGCAGTTGGGAGGTTTAGTTTCAGGATTTTTTTTTAACTGTTAACTCCACTAAATATAGATAGTTGCACTTGAATATGGAGGAAATTCACCATTGTCACATGCAAAACAAAAAAACATTATAAAATGTGTTAAAATCAGTCTCATGAGTAGTACAGTAAAAAAAAAGTGGTCTTCTGGTTACATCACTGCTGATTTTAAACAGCACTGCCTCTCTAATCCTCTATTTCACTGTCTTTAAGTGCTGTTCCACTGCCAGATTCCAGTACAGAGAGCAGAGGTTACTAACCTGAGAAGAAGCAGAAAAAAGCCAGAGCAAGGACCACCGAAGCACCTTCTATTTTCATGGTGAGGGTGGCAGCTGTTCACCTACGTTGCCTCTATTGGCGCATTGCTCAATGAGACCCAAAGAAAAGACTCAGGTCAGATCACATATATATAGATGACCAGGTTCTCCGCCTTCATTATGACATAATCTTCCCAAGAACCATCATTAGCCACAAAAACCAGTCTGATGACAGTAGCTTTAAATTCTAATCATCCCATTAACACAATTAATTTCCATAAGGATGGGACATATTTGAGTCACTCCCTGCATTCTGTCAAGGTAAGAAAATTACAAACGGATCGTTTCATTTTCCCTTACACATAGAGAGGGGAATTCTTCCCATATTTAGAATGGTTTGTAAGACAGAGGTATCACTCTGGCATACCATAAATACCATTTCCTATCTCAAAATAAGCTGGAAGGATTTTGTTTGAGCTATTTTGTCCCAGTAGACAATGGAAAGACTGGGTCAGTCAAGATCTCTGGAAGGTGGACAGTTCTTATTAAAGCAATCCTGTTTGAACCTAAATAGTAAGCATTCAGACAAGCTTGAAAAACTTGCTTGAGGTCCTGATGAAAGATTTCAAATTTGCTCTTACAGGTCACGTAGAAAAAGCTTACTGCAGAATCCTCATCCCTTCCCCATCTCTCCCAGTTATCTTCAGAACGAAGAGCAGTGTTATTGATGAAAAACCTTTTCTCAGCCCACCTGGCACTTGGGAGACCAATCAGCCCTGCTTAGGCCTCTCTCAAAGAAATGATGAAATATGAAGGTTACTGTTCCATAGGACAGAGATTCTCAGTAGATGCATGAAAAGAAAAAGATGACATCAAAGAATCAGAATGTGAATACATGGGAAGGAGCCAGGTGTATTGTTATCTAGAAAAAGCAAATAAAATGTGAGAGAAAAGTCATTTACAAGGTTTGAACGACGCAGATAAACGGCAGCCCAGCAGACCAAAGCCACAAGAGTCCTGAGCATGGGTAAGCAGGCAGAGGCTGCACAGGAGAGGCAGGTCAGCGCTATCTGAAGGAGGAAAAAAAGAAAAAAAAACATACTTTTGCATGATATATGCATTTGGCCAGAGGCACCAACACAGCTCAGCTCAAGTATAAATCCTCATAATAAATTGCTGCCACATTTCCCAAATCAGAATATTTGCTAGTGTTTAAAACTGAAGCCAATGCCAAGTGAGTAGAAAGACCTAATTTGGTGTGTGGTCATCCTTAACGTTTCTTTTCAAATAAAAAAATTAGATCACATGCAGATTCACAGCAGTGAATTCGAAAAAGAAAACTGCCTGAGGTCATACAGATGGTTAATGGAAGATCTAAAGAGCTGTGTGCTGACTTGAATCATGGTATGGTTTCTGTAAGCATATTCACGCATGGAATTAGAGGGGAGGACAAAGGGAAGAAAAGACAACTAGCCTGATATGGTACGTCTCAGTAAATTCTTGAGAGAAATTGAAAAAGAACGACAATGAAAAGAGCAAACAAGGCTATGGTTTAAAAGTGCATAGAATCCTATTTGGAGAACAAAAGCAAAGGGCATTCTTGGTTACTGAGGTGTCCTCCCATGAATCAGCCACAGAGTGGTAGAGAAGGCGCATCTTTAGACGGGTTTTGTTTTTAAGATCATCTTTCCACTAAAAGCTCTATTCTTCTAAAGAAGTAAAACAGCGTGTTGATTTAAGACAACTGGCTGACCACCCTGATCCAGAAGGAAGTACTCTGTGTACCAGCCACAGTTGGACTGACCAAGCAAGAGCAAATCCTGGCCCTGGCAGCAAAAGGAGGATGGAAGCAGTCAAGGAAGGCGGAAGAGATCCAGATCCTGACCCTGGAACAACCCCATGATCGCTGCCTCTCATTCCATCCTCCCACCCCTTGCACCCTGTCCACCATTCAAATCCACACCAACATCAGAAGTTCCAAAACCAGAATAAAATTTCCAAAAAAAGAGATGATCTTCTTCCCAATTACAACCACCTGAAAACAAATCAGTAGTACAAAACGTGATGTAAGGGGACAGGGAGAATTCCTCAAACCCATAGAGTTTAAACGATTTGTTCTGGTGTACTTGAATTGCAAGAAGCAGCCCAAGCAGAAGAAAGAGGCATGACAGCAAGAGTGCATTAAACAAACCTTGCATTATGTACTTGATTACCTTTATTGATGGATTTACCCAATACAGTCTCAGTCCTGCACTGAAATCCAGTCAGCCCATTCATTTCCTTGGGATTTTGCACTGCAGGATCAGATGTGCTGTAGGAGAGAAGATCCTGATGCTTTAGCAATAGATTTGCTATGGCATCTCAGTAATCTTGATTTAAAGCTGAAGAGTGCTGAGCCATCAAGGAAAGCAGCCTGGAGAAAGAGATGCTGCAAAAACACTTTTGTTTATTTCTCAGCTTCAATTCCAGAAGAAAAGTAAAGAGTTTATAAATGATGCCATCCCAGGTAGATCAGCTCTCATTAAGTCTGTTATCTTACATCCCCAGTTAGGAAAAAAAAAAAAAAAAGGGAAATGGTATAAAAATAATCATGGAGGAGCAACTGGGAAAACACAAGAGAGGAAAAAAGGCTGAGCAACATGAAATTTAGGCAAACTCTTGTGAGATGGAAACCCAGTAGGTTATGTATCACCTGGGGATGTTTTAGTTGAGGGAAAGCTTCCTGGCAGCATACCTACTTAAATTCTCTGCCTTGGTATTTGCTCACCAGAAGGGTGCCAGTGTCCATCCAAGCAGCTCTGAGGGTGCGCTCCATGCCCAAGAGTGGGAGCTGTGCAGCACCATTCTCACCCCAGAATAACATTGTGTTTTGGCTGAAATCTCCAAAATCACTACTGAGGGTGTAAACTGAGCCCTAATAAGAACAAAGCCATGTTTCACCTCCTAGTTTGGAATTTCTCCCATGTTCCTCTTGCAGTGCTAAAACTTACCTTTTTTTTTTTTTTCTTTTTTTTTTTTGCACTGCAAACCCCTCATCCCTACAAAAAGTGCTGTGGCTTCAGCACCACTATCATGGCTCTCAATGAGTAAAGGAGAATTCACCTAATGTCACTGCTGAGTCCTTAGATGAGACTAGAAATGCAACACATGCCTGCATGCTGCCAGCCCTGCTCACCTGCAGGGCCCAGAGCTCCTCCCCTCTCTTGCTGAGTCCCAGCCAAGCTCACCCCAGCACAGCCTCAATGGTCCCAGAGCTCTCTGTCAAGCAGCTCCTGCTCCATCACTGCTCCTCCATCACCACTCCCCACCAGTTCAGACACCCTGTGAGATCAGCTCCCACTGCTCTGCTTCTGTTCCAGGGAAATGAACTTCATGTCTAATGAGAAATAATGCGAGTAGGGAAACTGACATATTTAATACAACTACACGTTATTCCCATCAGAGCTGTGCTTTTCTGTCCTAATTTGCATGATTTTTACCTCCCTACCATCTCTTTTCCCCTCTCAGAGGGGTTGTATCCACACCAGCACTAGACACTTATTTCCCTAAAATATTGAAACTTCTCTTTCCCAGCCCAACACTACATCTCTTTCTCAAGCCAGAAGCCCTCAGGGCTAAAAGAGAAGAGACATAGCTCTTCGGCATATTTAACAAACCAAATGTAGAGCAGATTATATTTTGCTTTCCAGCCAAAGCAGAGTCCAGAGCTCTCAGCTCCAGCACTGCAGTATGAGCTGCACCTCCAGAGCAAGGTATTTCAAAGCCCAAGGACTCCAAAGACACTGTCCCATTTTTAATCAGCCTCTCAGCACTGTTAACACTTAAGATTGAGAACAAAAGGTTTCTTGTAGCTTCTTTGGGCTCATCAGAAGCTCTCAATTAGTGAACATCAAGGGTAGAGCATTGTGCTGTCACATGTAACACTGCAAGGCAGAACAGCATTTTGAGCTGCATCTCTGCATGTTGACTATCCCCATTCTGTGCTCCTAGGTGCCTCGCTTAGAGCCTCGGAGGACATACTTCTGCTGTCACCACATTAGGATGGCTTCCTCCCCTCCAGAGATACTCAGTTATGCACCCACCTCACGTTACAAGAGATGTGAGTCTCATCCATCTCTTCAGCACAATTTGGGATGCACCAGATCTGCACACATCCCATGCAAGAACAAAATTTAAGACACTGGACATTCTTTGGCTTGCACCCACTTCTACAGTCAAAACCCAGGAAGTGGTCAGCCAACAAGACAGTCAACCCCAAGCTAATGGAAACGTGTTTGAGTTTCCAGACTGCAACATAATGCCTCAGAGCTCCCCTGTTTGTACCTAATGCTACAACAGGTCTCATATAAGCTTTGCCCAGACCTCCAAAGCAGCAAGCCCTGAAATCCCACAAACACCACAATTACCCAGGGTCTACATCATGATCCTCTCCCTTCGCCAGCATGAACTATCTGAACAAAAATGAAGCTCCACCGCTCTGATCCAGTGAAGTGTCCTTCCCAAGTGGCTGCTCATTTCCAACCCTTGTGCTGGGTATGCAGCTCAACTCAGCATCCCAGCAGCTGACTCTGCACGCCACCTGGCTGCATTGCTGTAAATGCAACAGCTGTCGTGTTAACTCTCAGCATCGTGGGGCACTATTCCTTCTCTGCCAGTTCACAAAGGAGAGCTGGAAGCCAGAAAAATGGTGGGAGTTTCCTGACTTTGTCAGCCTCTGAGAACTTCAGTTGCATAGCAAGTCCTGCGCATTACAGTGCATAGAGAGGCAGCAAGAAGTTTCAGAAACATGCCCACAGTATGGCAGCAAGCTTCTCCAAGAAGAATCTGTCACGACTTGCTGCTTCAAAAGGACAGGATGTGGAAAAGTTTAATCTGAATATGTTTTATACACCCCAATGCATGGAAAGCATCTAACAGCTTTGCCTCAACCCAGCATGCACTGCATCCTCCTCCGGACCCAGCATCCCATGGATCATGACCTTCCCTGTCACCACATGCCCTTTCATGCCAAAGATCTCTTTACTGTGATTAGCTCTAAACCCATAAAAAACACTACAGATTATAGACTGTATTGTGTGTCAGCCGCACAAACTCCAGCGTGAAATGCTGGTGACACGCACAGCAGGTCTCCTTGCCACATCTGCAGTACAATCACAGCAAATCCAGGCTTGAACAAGAGCATAGGTTTGCCTTTGCACCTTCCCAGGTCGTGAGCCACCACAGCATGGTGCTGACTGTTCTGGACAGGCCTTTGCCACTGCTGACTTAGCTTGAAGATGCTGGGGAGGAGGGGGAAGTGAATCAGGAAGTGAGCAACCACGAGTGGTGCACATCCGAAAGGCAGGGACAAGGCTAACTTTGGAAGATCACAGGAATAGCACGTAACGCATGCCATCTTCAAAGCACTAATGAATCCCTACAGGGTTCCCCTGTTATTATTTGCATTTCACAGGTGGGTATATTAAGATGCAGAAGGCCACATTATCCTCTGGGTCACACCTATTTCAGTCTCTTCATCCTTGGTCTTCCACTGGCATTCATCCCAGTGGTGTGAGAGATCTTCCTGCAAGTCACAACAACAGTGTATCTCTCAGGCAGGCTTGGTACAGGAATCACAAGTATGATCTGTGGTCTGATTTGCACAGCACACTGGACTGACCAGGCTTATTGATCTCAGCTAGCTTCAAAAACCTACCAGCTAATCAATCCCTCCCTCCTGCTAGGCTGAAGGGTACAAGGAATTCTGGCTCAAATTGGATCTTTTCTTATGCTCTTTTTCCGGATATGAAATGTAGGACAGAAAATCAAAGGAAAGACACATCTGTGAGCATCCAGCACACCACCCGGTCTTGTTTCATGCAGCATTCCCAGCCTGGCCCAGGGAAGGGTCCCACCTTCCCGCCAGGAGCCTCCCTGCAGCTTGACAGTTTTTGTTCACAGAAGAATGGAGCTGCCCTGGGAAGTGTGCTCAATGGGAGAGCAAAACTGCTCCCCAAGCTATAACACATACCATATGGGGCTGGGGCAACAGGATGCTGGAACCAGTCTCTGCATCGAAGCAGCAAGCTCTTCCCACCAACCCAGAGGAAGCAGCCTGCCGATCCCAGTGTCAACACTTTCCAGGGCAGTATTTGCTCATTAAAAACTGCTGTGCTGGAGGTGGTTGGGTTTTGATCTACAGGGCCTCAGCAAATAACATCTGCATAGTGATGGGATTTCCCACGGCACAGCACCATGACATCCCATGGAGCTGCAAAGGACTTGCAGGCTCAGAAAGCCACCAAGATCTGTGCTTTGATGGGCCTTAACAGAGCTAGCTGATTTCATGGCCATTAACAGTATTTGTAGCTTAGATAAGGGTAATCAAAATCTCATCATTCAGGGTGTAAACTGATTGCCTGCAGGGGTTAGAAAGGAATTTTACTTCATGTGCAGAGTTGCATAACTGCCTAGATTCATTGTGGGTATTTTCTAGTGTCTACTGAGCACCAGTCATGGGCCATGGTTAGAAGCAGAGCATGGCACACCAGCTACAAGCCGGAATCGTCATGCAAAAATCACAGTCCCATTGTTCAGAAACAAAGTAGAATGTTTCTGGGTCTGGCTTCAACTCACACATGGAAACAGAAGACAATGACTGTCACTGGGCTGCTGAAGCAGCAGAATTTCAACAGAGGATGAAAAATCTGTCCTGAGATTAGTTTCCCGTGGACAGTGAGAAGAGCAGCGGCAAGCCCACAGGCACAGCGCACAAAGGATTACACAATGCAAAATGACCCATTTGAACAAGGCTGCCCCATCTCATGCCGCCAGCTGGACCCTGTAAGCGCTGCCACAATGGGGGTACCAACAACCTGCCTTCCAGCAAGGCCCGTCCGTGCCATCCACCAACCCTTATCACCAGCCTGAACAAGGAGGGACAAGAACACGCTGTTTTTATCTCCACAAAACTATTATTTATGTTTTATCAGTGGCAAAGGCATTATAATGTCAGAATTGGCCGCAGGGCGTGGTGGCCCAAGCACCAGTACCCATCAGTGCACTAAGAGCAGGTGGCCAAAACATGCCCTGCATGGGTGTTGGTTGCTCTTAGATTATAGTATCACCACACCCCACTCAGCTAATTGCACCATGAAACTCAGATCTCCACCATATCCCAATGCCAGCCTGATGGCAAGTACCTTTATCCGTGCACGTGATCCATCACAGCGTTAGCTGATCCTCTGGGGAAAGCTGTGGGAAAAACCCCCATTGCAGAGGGTATAGAGGGTAATTGAGAATAAAGCATTTCTGCGCATATATGTCACTATTGACTTTCCACCTGAGTCTTTCACATGACTCGTTATCTGATGCTGTGGTTTGTGACTGGAACTGCTGGAAAGTGCTCCACAGAAAACCAACAATTTTTCACTAAAAGCGTAGCCACAACTGAAAATGAAATATGTTTGCATGAGAATTTCCATAATCTCTTTCCATTCTATGCTTCCCAATTTTAGGTTAGAGCACACAACTTGCAAGTTTTTAGGATTTGCATTTGGTGGAAAACCGTACCTTAGAATGAGAAGCTGTGGAATATCTTCCCGGCACCCATAACTGTTAAATTTCAGATACTACAACATTTCCCCAACCTGCTGTGGCAACTCCTGGGTAAGATGAGATTTGTCCCTTTGCACAAAGGCTTAGACACATCTGGAAAGACAGGCACAGTGTTAAATACCATCATTAGGTTCAATCATATCTGGTTGCTAAAGAGTTCAGCCTTCTCAAAGCTATTGGCACAGTCCATGGTGCTTCAGAGAGGAGAGGAATCACAAACCGAACTAGGATTTTCAAGAATCACTTTAGATATAACACATAAAGAAACTGTCTATACTCAGTCCTCACTGCTCAGCTATCTACTCTCATGCCAAAATATGAGTTTCATATGTATACCCAAAGTGTAGTCCTGGAGTCTGCTCTCCACTCTGGACCACAGTGAGTTTGCAGCCCGTACTCCTTGCAGATATACACCTGTTTCCTAGTTAATTTTGCTTGCTATTAAATGAACAACCTCTATTTTCTGTTAGAGGTATATAACAGGTCCTTTCTGTCAACAATACCAGGGCTTATTACCAATTCCAGCTACACATACACAAAAAAAAACAATACTTCTGGCATCAGAATCCCACAGCAAAGCCTTCTTTCAGGTCTGCGCTTGTCTACGCAATACCTACTAGCTGGACATCAGCATTCTACTCATGCTGAGTCAAGTATTTGCTCTGGTCCTGTTCTGAGTCGCACAAAGACATCCCATCAAGCCCCCATTCAAGTGCCAGCAAGCAAGGGCACACCATGCCCAGGACACACACCAGATCCTGCCCACCCCACAGCTCCAGCACAGATTGCCTCTGGGCTTCCATGTGCACAGATCACACTTCCCAACATAAATGCTCAGCGCACCAATTGGTGATTTGCTGTGCTAAAGGGCACCTCTCAGCATCTCCAGGACACCTCCAGCAGAGATGGCAGATTGCCACGGTAGCCTTGTTCTTTTTTCAGCTTTTCTTCTGGAGGACAGAAAAGGGCTATGAGTCATCTTTCTTTCTCCACTACAACCTATGCTGTTGTCTTTTTTGTTTGTTTGGGGTTTTTTTGTTTTGTTTTGTTTTTAAACATCATGCTTCTCTGGCTTCCCATTTATTCCAAAGAGAGAGAGAGGAAAAAAAACTTTGCTAAAGAGTTTGCAGGCCATTCACTTTTGCTGTTGTTTTTTTTCCCTTCCATCTTATTTAGCAATCTGAAGCACTCTCCCAACACTGGAAAAAATATCCTTAGTGCCCTTTTGTCAACTTTCACCTTCATGGCAGCTCAGCACATATTTAACCCAAGCACTTTCCCTGAGTACTGTCATAAACCATTCTTTCCCATAGGCACTCATCTACATGCAGTTCTGTTATACCTGTAGCAGGAATGCAGTCACCACGGGAAGCCCTGAGGTTTACCTGATTACCTTTAACTACCTGTGGCTTTTTGCTTGTTTAATAACATTGTTCCACACGACACTCTAGCCTGTGTGCCCATATTCAGCTTAATAAGCATCCCAGTGCAACCAGGTCACCAGTCCGGTGGTGGAGCAGATAGGTTAACAAACACCTAATGATGGCATTGAAAAGTAGCATGTTCACCAGCACTGATTAACAAATTAGCTACAGGGAGCAGAAAGTAGCAAACTCTGACAGCGTCTCAGAGCTGAAACAATGCCATGGAAATACCCAAATCAATATTATTTCAACGTTTTCTAGGAACATCTGGAATACGACCTGCCCTTTTCTCCTCTTCTGCCAGTCTGTGCCTGGTGCTTCACATGGGCAGTATCTGACAAGGGAGCCAAGTTTCCATGGGTACTCACTTGTGTTCTAAAACATACGTCTCAGCTGACCATATTCCAAGTGTTTGATCATAATAACGTATGAGCAACAGCAACACTGTCTTTCTGGTGGATTGCTGGAATGTCTGAGCCTGTGATCCCTTCCAGGGTTGGCTTGCATTTGCCCTTTGTTTACAATTTGGAAAAAAAATTATAGAATCGTAGATCGGCTTAGATTGGAAAGGACCTTAAAGATCATCCACCTCCAACACCGTGCCACAGGCAGAGTTGCTCCCCACCAGATCAGGCTGGTATTTCACCACATAAAAAGTCATTCTCCCTTCTGCTTATCAACTTCCCTCGAGTACAAGAATGCCACTATGAGGACTCCCAGAGCCTTCTCTTCTCCAAGCTAAACAGGTCCAGCTCCTTCAACTTCCCTTCATAGCAGATGTGCTCCACATCTGCAAGCATCTTTGTAGCCTCCTCTGGACCCACTCCAACAGCTCTGCACCATCTTGTGCTGATGGCTCCAGGCCTAGAAACTCCAGATGGGGCCTCAAAGGGTAGAGCAGAGGGGGACAATCCCCTCCTCCCTTCCCACTGCCACCCCTCTGTTGATGCAGCCCAGACACTGTTGACCTACTGGGCTGCAAGCACGCACTCAAGTCCAAATTTTTTGTCCACCAAAAGCCCTCAAATCCTCTCCTCAGAATTCAGAGCTCTAAATGAGTTCTCTCCCAGCCTAAATATATATCTCGGATTGCTCTGACCCAGCTGCAACACCTTGCACTCTCCCTTGTTGGACCTCATTATCTTCACACGGTTCCACTTTTCAAGTCCCTAGGATGATGTCTCTTTCTTCTGTTTTGTCAACTGTTCCACTCAGTTTGGTGTCATCAGTAAACTGCAAGGTGTACTCAATCCTACCGCCTTTGTCATCAATAAAATTGAAGAACTCCAATCCCAAGACAGACCCCTAGGGGACACAATTCATGACCAGCCTCCACCTGGACATAGAGCTGTTGCCCACAGTCTTCCAGCTGTGACCATCCAACCAATTCCTTATCACTGAATAATCCAGCCATTAAATCCATCACCCTCCAATTTAGAGAGGTGCAGGACCATGTCAATGGCCTTGCACAAGTTCACACAAATATTGCATTCGCACCTTCTGTGGTAACAGGGCATGGAACAGAGTATGTCACATACCAGCTGCCACACGACTACATCCATATATACCTAACTATGCTTCACACACTGTGTGAGCCAAAAAGACGACATCCCCACTGAAGAACTGAAACAGGAATCAGAGACCGAGCTGCTTCTTCAGGGATTCTCCCTTCATTTTGATAAGTTTCTACTCATACAAGGTTAGTCTACTGTATTTGTAGTGCCCTTCTCCTTTCCTTTCCTCTGAACCTGTTATTTCTGCCCAGTTTCTGCTTCTTCTTGTCCTTCTACAGCCCTGGTACATCCAGCTGCTGCAGAGGTCCATTCTTGTGGAAATTACTCCCTCCCCACAAAGTCTGTCCATCCTTCATTGGTACAGATTGACTCAGTACCAGATGTAGCACACAGCTATCAGTGTCTAAGGCCTGTATTGTTGTACTCATTACCCTTCTTGTTTGGCCCCATGGGCTGTTTTGCCTGATGCACTGACTTAAGGGAACACACTGTGCCTTGTTAATCGCCATATTGGAGATGCCACAGAGCCCGCTTCCAAAGATGTAGGACAGATATACTATGATTCACTCCCACATTAACACTGCACTACCTGCATGGAGCACAGCAGTGCACAGAGCTCCTGGGTCATCAAGTTCATCTGCCTGTTGTCACTAGTAACCACATCACTAGATCAATTAGGGAGAGTCTGACTGGCCTGTCACAGCTAATGGGATCCTCAGCCTGACAGGAATAAAGGACCCAAAGACCAGAAGCTGCAACTAGGCAAAATCAGGCTGGAAACTAGGAGTTTCCATTCAGCAGCGCTGGGTTTGTGCAGCAGAGCAGGGCATTCCACATCACCAGTGATTTTTCAGTCTAGTTTAAGTATTTTGCCAATGCAATCTTATCCAGCAGCTTTCTGCCTAAAACCCATTAGCCAATACAATAGCAGTACAGAGTTTGTGAAAGCACAAGAGCAGTGGTTCCCATCAGCAGAACAGCAGTAAAACTCAAGGGGAACTTTCTGAAGGAATTTCACCTTCCCTGGAGAGGTCCATAGGAATCCATCAAGCTGAAAGAAATGGCTGGAAAAACACTGCCCTAGTTGAAACAAGAGGTAACTCACAGCAAATCTCTGGCTGGTTAACTGCTCTTCTGACTGATTAACTGGTTTAAATTCCACCCTAATCTAAGAGCTACATCCCATCCCCAGGCTCACAAAAGCAAGCAGTTAAATAGAATTTATTATTTGTTTTCAAGGTAAAGCGTGAAATGAAACAGAGGCACCACATCCACATGCCCCAGGCTTTTTTCCACATGCTTTTGAAGATGCTCTCCTAGAGATTAGACTGACATCTAAGATAATTAGCATATCTTCAGGCTGAAGATTTAATTAATAAACAAATAAGTCTCATTTAGTTAGAGAGCCGGGGAATTTATGTCATGATATTTTCTCCTAACTAAACAGGTGCACATTGCATCATGGCTATAATGATGTTTATAATGATGTTAGCACTCACTATTTCCCCCCCCTCCCCCCTCCCCATCACTGTCAGTTCTGAGGGAGGAGAAAAACTTGAGGGGGTAAAATAATTTCAGAGCAAATACAGTGTTTTTCTTCATGCTATACTCTACAGCACACACAAAATCATAACATCCCAGCTTGAAATGTAGCATAGACAGCAAATCACTAACATCCAAAGAGCATTCAGAACTAATGCTGGCATTGCATTGAGGTACTTCACAACCTTATGAGGGATGATGAGACTACGATACAGCACAACTGCCCAGAATTCATAGTGCGAATTCATCTTGCCTCTGAGCAACAGGACAAAGGGTGATTTTTTGTTTTGTTTTGTTTTTCCCAAGGATGAAGAATATTCCTATACCTTCATGTCAGGTATTTGCTAACTCCGAAGTGCAGCAATGTTGAGGAAAGTACCAAAACCTTACCAAAAGGAGAAAAAGAAGTCTAAGAATTCACATGGGATTATGAAACTACTCATGTAAATAATTTATTCCATCTTGCACAGTATAAAAGATTTCTGAAGCCCCTTTTCAGACATTCATTCCCTGCAGTCCCTCTTAAGGGTATCACAAGAGCTAAGCAGAGGATCCAGGCTGGGGAGCAGAGCTTCTGGACTTGATGCAGGTGTGCAAAGGCTGGCCACAGGCAGGACACACATCATTCTTGCTACGTTATGAAGGACCTCAAAGACAAATTTCCGTACCCTGTAGCAGGAGTGGCCCAACTGGAGGCTTGCTGGAACCAGAGATGCAGCAGTGATGCTTCCAAGGACACTATGGAGAGCTCAGTGTCCTTCCAAAACTGCTGGAGTAGGGAGAAGTATTCTGTCATGCTAAGAATATCCCTCTGAAGATGGGGAATTCAGTGAATAGCAGGAGGAAGGCTATTGCAATAGAAGCAGCTGAGCAGCAGAACGTTGCTCCCCTGCTAAACACTAAGAGGGTGGTCTCACATCTGGACTGCCCCCTGCCCAGTGAGCTGAGGACAAACTCATGGTGTGGTCCACATGGTCACCACCAACGCAGGATGGAGGAGGAGAACAAATTGAAGGCAAAATTTAGCTGGTGGCTGGCAGGCTAAAGACCAGGAACTACTCTCAGAAACATTCCCTTCAGTGCACTGTAGAAAAGTTGAGGCACTGCAGAGGTCAGAAAATTGTACCTTGAGAATAGGCTGAAACAGCTAGAGATCACACAGTAAAGGTCGAAATATAAATCCAAGTGAAAATGAATCAAAGCTTCTGGCACATAAAGGAGGTCTTTTAAACTAAGTACTGCAGGAAAGCCAAGAGTTTGACAAGACATGTGGTTTGGGGAAATGCAGTCTCCAGTGGAGAAGTCATGAAAATTTTCTATCCTTGAATAAAAGGATAGGAGAGTTGCCAAGAACAGTCAGGGAGGATACAGCAGACTGCAGCCCCAGCAGACAACATCTCTCTCAGGCATGCAGAGAGAGAACAGAATAAGACAACACCACGTACACAGTTCTATCCCAGCGCCAAGGGTCTGAAAGAGAGATGAGGGAACGGCAGTGCCCTGGTTTCAGATGGGGCTATTAACATAACCTACACCTTGGAAATCTGGTGGAAGGCAGATAAGCAGTGGGACGTGGTAATGAGTGGCAACAAATTATACAGGAATGGGAATAGGCTGGGCAGGTGGAGGAGTGGAGCTGTACATTAAAGAGTTGATCAAAGAGCACAACCAAGCTACCTGTATCAAGTGCCACAGAATCCCTAGGATTAAAGTCCTGTGCCCAGGCACTGTAATACTAGCTTTACTTCATCCATCCAGAACAGGGCAATGACCACAAACCTAAGGAAGGTAAATGAGGCTGTGATGGAAACATCAGGATGCAAGCACAAACAGAAGACGTCCATCTCCCCATATACGTGTAATAAATGACAGGATGGAAAGATGTCTAAATGTAAGATGAGAAGCTACTGCTTCTCCAGCAGCAATTAGTGACCTCTGAAGCAGAAAGCCATTCCTTCAGTACGGCCCAAGTAACACCTAGGAACAATGGTGGGTTGAATTTTAAGATGCAAAGAACCACTGGTAATAAACTTAAAACCAACAGCCCCAAAAAAGAAATTTTACAAACCTGCTACTCTAAGTTTAACTTGAAAAGAAGGAGCTGCTAAAAACACTTGATCACAGAGAGTTACAGGAAAAGCTGGTAGGGAAAAAGCACACCTAAGAGGCCAGAAGAACATTTGAAGAAACCATTGAACATGCATCTCCATAGGGAAAAAACTTCAGAAAAGTTGGTGTGCATTACATCAAATGGGTCAACCAGCAATAAGACAGGGCTAAGTCAAGGTACTGGACAAATTGCAAAAATATAGAAACACTCAAACACACAAAACCTTCAGCTCACCCCAAAAAATACACTGAAGATACTACGAGCAAACTTTTTTCAAGTCATAAAACAAGTTTGGATGTTCACCACAGGGCTAAGGGAGCCTCCAAGGACAATAACATTATTTAGCAGAAAAGCTAAAATAACTTTTTTCCCCCACAATAAATGGACAAATCCCAGTAACGCTGGGTCACAAACAGACTAAAACACCCAGCAGGGCTGAAGGAGCTCAAACACTGTCATCCAGCCCAAACTGCACCGCATTTTTGAGGCAAAGAGAGCAAAGCTCATCCAGAGTAATGATGCAAGGACAGAGAGAAGGGACAGACCAGGGAGGACTCATGCCAGGTTTGGGGAATAGAAGTACTTCCTTGCCACCCAACAGAGCTCCACCAGCAGTGGAAAAGCAGTGGCATTGCTTGACATCATAAGCTTTTACCTCCAATAGGACAATACTGAGATTCCCTCCTCTGAGCTTCTAAGCAAATTAAGGTAAGAACTAAAGGAAAATGTTGAGCTTTAAAAATGATTAAAAAAACAGCAGTAAGAGGTCAACTGTCACAGCAAAGGCGAGACCCAACAGAAATCTCTGCAGCTCAAGTTATTATAAATTACTCGTAAAAGGAGATTAGCAAAGGAACAAATTGAATGATTCAGAGGAGTTCAAAGCCTCAAACCATTTGAGAGAAAAACATAAGTCACTTGTGACACAGCTGCTGGACAAGAAAATGGCAGATTAATTTCAGTGTTAAAAATGTAGATGGAGAAAAATAGCTATTTATTGTCTACCTGCGCATTACAGCTCTATCTGTGCTCAGTCAATTAGTGCTGAGGGCTGTATCATGGGGACATCATAAGGTCACACATAAATGTCAGGCTGCAAAGAGGATATGGGTTTGACTGTCTAAAGTCAGGAGTGCCCAGAGAAAACCGATTTTTAAATGACAGCACTCAAATCAAAGGTTGCTACAGGAAATTATCATACAGTAAGCTTGAACAAAAGGAAGTTGGTTTTTTGTTATTGGTTTTTTTTCCTCCCTTTCCATAGGATCTAACTGCCTTGTGGAACTCATCGCCCCAGGTTGTTGTGGATGTCAAACACATCAAGGGAGTCTAAAGCCAATTAAACTCATGGACTGGTCCATCATTAAACGCGATGATGGAGGTGCAGCCTCTGGCTGGTGAATCCCCAAAGCCACAGGAAGCTTTATCACAGGAGGAACTGCTCTGTGCTTGTCCTGTTTATTCCCCTCAGCAGCCACAGCTGACCACGGTCAGAGCCAGCACCCAATGTGGGTGACGTTGTCTCAAGGAGTTGGCATTCCCCGGGTCAAAGCTGGCATGTACCAAGACCTGGGATCCGGACTGCTCCTTAGTTCCTGTCCTGAAGTGACACTAAACCTTCTGAAAACAGAAAAGATAGCCAACATTTCAGGCTGAAATTTTGGGCTTAAATCTCAGGAGATTCCCAGCACATGAAATCCAGAATCACGCCCAGATGTCAGCCCTTTGTTTGGATGTCGTGATTTACATGCTGAGTGACACTTCCTCTTCTGTCTCCCTAACAATGACAAAACAAAGAGGTATAAACAAAACTTGGCTCCAGATGTTCTGCCCTCATTAGCGACCAGCTTGGCTAATGCTATTTCATCAGTCCTTTGTTTCAGGGTGGTAAGCCAACATCAGCAAGTCAGGGACACTTTGATGGGCTCTCCCCCCCTCCTTGGGATGTGACAAATTCCCAGGACACTCCTGCCCAACACTCACTGCAATAACAAGCACGGAGCTGAATGACTGCCCTCGACAATGTTTGGTACGTGGAAAAACTTGTGCTCACTAATTACCATGATTGCTCCATTAAATGCCCCTCGGGCAGCCGCGTGAGCACAACACAGAGGTGCCCTGCCCCTCAGCAACCCACAGCTGCATCCAGGTGTGGACAGATGCCCCCACTCCCGGGGAACCTGCCCTGGCCAGCACTAGAGGTGTCCCTCCCACCTCCCAGCTCTATTCCTAGACATATCAGCTGCTATTTATTTTCCCCACTCTTTCACCGGTGAAAAAAGGCAAGGTTAAGAATCAGCAAGACTAGGCACAGGCTACAAAACAAAGATTTTCCTCCTCCTTTGAAGCCCACTCGCTATTATTTTTGACGAGAGATGCAGCAGATTAATTTCCCTGGTTTGAGCATTCCTAAGCCTCTTTACTAAGCCTGGCAGCAAGAGCCTCAAAGCAGATGCCAAACCCTGCAATCCTTTTATGCGCTGTAGAAGTAATCCCTTTGCCTGGTGCCTGGGAGAGCTGAGCCATGCAGGATGCTGCTGGACCGGTGCTGAGAGCCAGGGCAGAGCCCACAGCTGGGGCCCAGCACCTTCTCTCTGCCACCAGCCAGCACCACTGCTCTGCTTCCACTGGAGCTCCAGCCACTGCCTGGTGCCAAAGATTGGAAAGAGACACAGCGGTCCAGCCCCAGAACCTGTCCGATCTGCCATGGGAGCTGTCTGCTGGGAGATGCAGCATCCTCTGCTCAAGGACTCTTTGCTCTCCATTGTACCTGCTTTTCAGGTGGAAAGGAGAGCCCAAAAGCACCCTTCTCAGAGTGCAGCACAGCTCCAGAAACAGCCCCTTCCTCCTGACTCTGAGATAACGACGTCCCTTTCGCTAGCCAGCTGCCTTGAGCTGAATGCCCAAGGTTGAACCCTTTGAGTCACAGCTCCATTGCCAAGACCCCAGCACTATGGTAACCACAGACATTTTGAACCAGAAAATGCTGCAGGGGCAGAGGGAAGCTAATTTGAAAATCAATAAATCAAAAGGAAATATTTGGCTCTTCTCTTCTGGCAGGGAGGGGCTCATCAACTTCTACTGCAGAGGAACAAGGAGAGAAAGTGGCTCTTTCCTCTCCGTGCTCCCAGGATGCCCAAGGACTTTCACATCCTTGCACAGAGAACAGCTGCTGTAAGTCCTTGCATCTCAATGATAGATTCCTTGTTTAAAAATAAGTCAGTGCAGCCTGGGATGCATGCCAACACTTTTCCCCCGGTTTTCCCACGTCCTACATTTTAAAAGCAGCTGATAAAGACTCCATCCTTGCTTATCCTTCATCCTTCCTTTAATAACTCCCTGTGTTCCTTTTAAAACCAACACTTTGCTCTCTTCACCTTTGCATTTTCCCAGAGCTACAGCCTCTTGCCTTGGCTACTCTTGTTTAATTTTGCATTGTATACTGCTCTACTTCAGCAACACAAGCAGCCTTGGCAGCTTCTCCTACAGACAATCACCCCTGAACTCCTTGTGCCCCACTTCTAAATGTCCCCCTCTGCTCAACTTCATATAAAAAAAAAAAAAAAAAAAAAAAAAAAAAAAAGTTAATAATTGGGGCCAGTTGGAACCAAAACACTTTTCCTCCTTATGTATTACTCTTGACCTTCAGGTTGGTGTAATTCCCTAAAACTTACAAAGAAGCATCCGAGGTTTGCAAACAAAGCACTCAAACATACCATGTTGTGCAATACACAAACTATCAGACCTGGGATCTCATTACACCCTCTGCCTCCAACTTCAGAGTGTGCTCCCTTGTTACATCTTGTTCAAATTAGACTGAAGTCTCTGCATGCCAGTGGCAGAAGCTCCCCATGGCACCACTGCAGCAAACAGAATTAATAAGCATAACTAAAGACAGCTCTCAAAAGCATAAAAATACAAAGAGGAAACCAAAGAGATGAGGGAGAGTCAGTGTCCCAGCTCTGAACAAAGCACAGCTCTCCAGATGCTAGAATAACTTCAGAGCAGCCAGTGAACTTGACTTGTTTATCATGAGTTTCATTTCTCACTTCTAACCTCACCATTTCCCAAATAAATTGAACCTGAGTGAAAAGATCTGCTGCATAGTCTGAGATTCTCATGCTGTCTTTCATCAGCACCACATAAAGTTGCAACTCGTCCACTCAAATTGGGTCATTTGTGCTGTAAATGACAGGGCACGCTCAACAAGCACAGGATACAAGAAAATTAGTGACAAGAAAATAACCTGTTCCTTGTCAGCAGACTATGTCCTAGCCCATGTTCTTCCCCCACAAGCATGGTTTGACAGTGCCTGATTACATGGATGCCTGTGTTAGGACCTAGCTTTGGTACTAAGCTGTTCCTCCCATAGAAACTGCTGGCTGGGGAAGGCATTATCTCATCAGCATCCCACCTCTGACTTAAATCCCACCCAGATCCCCAGGTGCTGCACTTCCATTAGGGAATACCTGCTATTTATAGAACAGTTTGGCCAACGCCGAGGGTCTTCACACTAATTTTTTCAAAAGCCTGGAGATGCTGATGTAAGAGCAGCACACTTTCTTTATCAGCTGAACCACGAAGAAAGCCAAGATTTGACATTGGCCATGAGGGTTTGCTTCACCTTCCCTGGAGCTGATCCTTGGATTCATTTAGCTATCCTCCACCATCTTCCCAGGCTCAACAATAGCACAACAATAGAACAATAGACAACAATAGCACTGGAGCCCAGGAGATGAGAGAGGGCTTGCATGGCACAGCTATTTCACCCTGCTACAGAAGGGATGATTTTATCCCTCCTCACTAGGAGGAGTTTCTGTAACAAGGAGCTTTCAGTGACGGGTATTACCAGCCCAGAAAGTATAATGCTAATATTCCAGGTACACAACAGCTGATTAGCTGCCACAGCTTCCCAGGAGCCATTAACTTCTTCCTTTGCCTGCCTGCCTATCCTCTCTATGTATCATCCCTGCAGGTACACTTCTCCCAGGCCCATCTCACTTGAACTTCATTTTGCTTCTGCAGGACCTGCTGGTATCAAAAGTCAAGGCCAACTGGCAACAAGGCAACTTTGGTGATCTTCTCTAAGGAGGCACAGTGGGACTGCCCGAATGGTACTGCTGGTTTCACAGCATAACCTGGTGGCATTGCTGTCATCAGCACTGCTGGCCTCCAGCAAAGATGGATCTCTGAGGGAGAGCACGCTGTGCCCACACAGATGAGCACACACTTATTCACAGAAGACAACAGCACTGCACAGCACAGCAGTCATTCCTCAGTCAATCCCCAGTTTCAAACAAGGTGAGCTTTACTCTTTCATTCATCCCCCATCCAACTAGCTCTCAGGACAAGACTTGCAGGCAAAACTTTAAATTCTCCTGCTGTTATCCTCTGCTCACAGCAGTACATACAAAGACATGTAAGCACCATGAGACCACCACATCTGCACAACATTTCACTTGATACTACAGTTTTCCTGCTGAGAGGAGTTTTCCTGCCTCCTCCCAGAACTTTAGAGTGAAGGCACTAATGGCAACAGCAAACAAGTACTCAGCAGCACTGCAGTGATGTGATTTAAGGAAAAATCTTGGAGCGAAGCAGCCCCCAGGCAGTAATGGGTACATGATGAATAACAAACCCATCCAAAGCACCAAGCATGAGTCAACCCAGATGAAGAGCTCCTCAGTCCCCCTTCTCCCCCCACACCCCCACCAACACTTTGGTTGTTCCTTGGGAAACCCATCTGCATTATGAGGGTGTCCATAAAACAAACAACATTTGGCTGATTCTTAGAAGAAACCTCAGAGAGCCCAAAACTGGCTGTGTGGGCTGAGTCCTCAGCAGGGTACAGTAACCAATGCAAAAAGCAGCCTCCTCCGGGGCTGCTACAGCCTTTGGGATGAGGGAAGTGGAGCAGAAATCTTCACGGAAAAGCTATTTACATCTGTTTGACCCTTGTAAAACATGTCCCTAGGCTCTTCCCCATTTAGAGGCATTTGCTGTTACAAACTGTCATCAGCTGGATCCTTCCTGAGGGGAAGGAATGGTGCATAGCAGGCACGGTACCCACCAAGCAGAACACACATCCCATACAAGACGGGTCAGATGGAGCAGTCCCACCTGCTCTGGCAGCATGGACCCTGCAAGAACCTGGTGCCAACTGCCACCTCTTGGCTTGGGTTTGCAGGAGAAGCCAATGAAAGTGAAAGATGCCTGCACCCTCCTCCCAGCTCCACCTGGCCACCAGCCTCCCTGCAGTCTGGCTGCTCCTCCCCAGGAGGCTGCTGCGCTTCTCCCACACAAACCCCTTTGATCTGTTTGCCAGCACCCAGCCCACTCCAGGAAGGCCTCACTGCCCAAATATCGATGATTGATGCAGTACTGCAGCTCAGCTCCAGGCTGCCTCAGGGCCAGGTGGCTCTAGGTCTGGTTCTCCCTTGATTTGTCCCCAGTGCCCGCTGGAGGTCTGTCCCAGCACCAGTCCATCCCCATGTGCTGCCCCCCAGAACCAGTACAGCTGCTCTGTGAAGCACAAAAGAGTGTCTCGTGCACTAAGCCCAAGAGACAAACCTTCCTGCTGAAATCAGTGCTGATACACACGGTGAACAGCCATCCAGAAGCCGGGCATCGGTCTGAGCAGATCCCAGCCTGTAGCCCACAGCCCACTGCCACAGCCTGGCCCAGTGTTTTCTATGCAGACCCTCCTCACAGGCTTGAACCATCTTCAGTCCTCCCTATTTTATGAAGGGACAAATCCACGAGGACTGAGCACCACGAACCACAGAGTCCACAAGCACTAGCAGATGAATGCTGCCCCATGGCCACATGCTCCACTCTTCCAGAAGATCAAGCCTTTAACCTCACTTGGTACAGCACAGGTACCAACAGTTAGCCCTGATGCTGGCTTCTGTCTCTGCTCCCACCCTATGGGAAAAAGCCTTGCCCTGTTTTCTCCAGTTAGCTACAGAGGGGAAAAGCATTCTTTGATCCCACTTTGAGCAGTGCAGATGCTCTGTGTACGTGATGCCACACCACACGCGGCACGCAGACAGCTCACCCCCAAGAACAGGTCCACACAACCCAGGAGGGCTCTGCCTCCAAACCAGAGCCCCAGCCACACCACCCGGGAATGGGACATCCCGCTGTGCCTGGAGCTCGTGGCCAGGCTCAGCCCAAGCAAACATCCCGCTTCCTCCTGCAGCCAGTTGAGCAAGCACCAGTGGGTGGCACACACCCAGGCTAAGCACTCCAGCACCTCCACCCGCACCCGCCAGGGCTTACTCAGGCCTCCAAACACATTCTTGCTTCAGGTGCACTGGTTCTCACGCTCCTCCCCCGGGAGGGAGCCCACGTTGCTCAACCCCTGCCCCACTCCATCTTCAGCTTCCCCTGCACTGAACCCGGAACTCCATTTCACTCATCACAAAACGTGCCGCCCCTTCGTGCCCACGCAGCCCTGGTCCAAGCACGGGGAGGATCGGGTGCTGTCACCACGGCAGCCAGAGCCAGGCTGTCCTTGAAATGGGGCTGTGACACCACAGCCCTCCATGAAAGCCAGGTCAGCCAGGTACTTAATGGGAAGGGAAAGGTCTCTGTTGCAATTGCCACTCTCAAATCCCTCTAATCCCTTTGTTTGACTGCTTTTGAACATGGGAAGCACCTGACATCTGAACAACAGAAGGTTTAAGGCTCACAATGCCTTCTCAGCACAGCCTTTACCTCCACATGACACATCCAGCTTTTGCAATCTTGGTTAGCACTCATCTGTCCTATTTCAACTTCAAAGGACTTCACAAACATTAACCAATTAATCCTCTCACCACCCTCAGAGGGAGGCGAGCATCTTTATTTTTATCCATTTCCCCATCTGGGAGGAGAATTCAGTGCCTGTCACAAGGCCACTCCAGCTGGCTCCCAGCACTGATGCTCAGCTCCCAGCCCCTGGCCATGGCATGAACGCACACACCTGGACTGCCAGAAGTGCTGCAGCACCGTCACAGCTGGCCAACCAGGGCTGTCCTGAGCACCTTTGTTTTCCTCCATGTCACATACGAGCTGGCTTCCTGAGCACCTTCTGTTCATCATCAGTCAATGACCTGAAAGGAAACCGATCCAAGATATGCAGTATAGAGCTGGCCTCTGCTGCAGAGAGTCCAGAATCAGTCAACAAGCCAAGAGCATGTACAAAATAAGTGCGTTTAGCAGGCTGATGATAAATGTTGCATTTTGTAACGGAAAGCATAGGCCAATGGGTCTGGATCTGGTACAAGGACAAATTTTGACATGACTGAAGCTACATACACTGACAAAGCATGACATGAGCTACTGGCAGTACTTAGAATTTGTTAAGAACTGGGGCAGAACATTCCAGCTCATTCTGCACTCATTTTGTCCCAAATGATTTTCTCCCACTCAGGCAAAGCTTGGCTTAGGGCACCTCACATCCCTTGGAATTATCGGTAAGGGGGGACAGTCAGCTGCCACTTGGGAGACTGCAGGAAAGCAGCACACATCACACAGCACAGCACCAGCTCTCCCAGGGTGGGATGTGTGCCACAGGAGCAGCACTCCCCCTCAGAGCCATCATCTACATCAGTTAGGATGCGATCAGCAAGCAGCATCCACATCCACCAGGTCCACCACATACCTCCGAGGTGTTAAGAGACAAAAAAACCACCTTCACTGAAATGAGCATTTCTGTGTCGAAGCCTACAGGAAATCCTTAGCATGGGCAGCACTCCATCACCCAGCAGGTGGGGGGCAGAACTTCCATGCAAAGACACCCACTGCTCCCATGCTTCCTTGTAAGGACACTCAGGTGTGCTTTCACACTCAGGATTTACCCAAGCTCCAGCAGTGCTCCCACTCAGTGCCATTGGCTCAGGCAGGGCTGGGAGCTGCTCCCAACTCCCTTTCTCTCCAGCAGCAATCACCATCCCCAGGGCTCCCTGCAGCACACCAGTGAAAGTCACTCTGTTTTGCAACATTGCTGACCCGGAACGGGATTCTGGCTCCTCTGCTGCTCTGCCAGCAATGAGAGCCTACAATTGTAGGGCTTACAAGGAAGCATCAGTTCATTTTTCTCATTGCTTCCAATAGCCCGATGCTGACTGCAGACAATTATCCATTACCATTCATCCTAAGGTCTCAAATTACTCATGAAATCTTCCGAAGATGTAAGGATCCTAAAGCCTTTTGGATGGAAAGGAGCAGACTTTAAGCAATGCTCAGCAGTGCCAGATCAATACCCTAAATCATTCCAGTGTCTCACTGAAGCAGCAGGAGAATTTCAGGCTGATGAAACAATTTTCCAACTACAGTTCTTAGAGGAAATGGGGGTAGAAACCTTTCTTCTATTACAGATACAATGCCATCCCAAGGGAACGCTTTGTGTCAAGAACCATTCTGAAAAACTCGTTAGCACACCACTACACATAATGTGCTTTGAATTTATCACTAAGCACAGACCTGAAGTCACAGCAACATCTCACAGCCCCATTCTCCCGCCTCCACAGGGGTGACACATCTGCACCAGTGCTCCCCAGGTCCTGCAGGAGCACCCCGAGGTGCAGTACACAGTGCCACCTGCTGACACCCTGTCCCCATTCCTCCCAGCAGGACAGCTGCAGTGTTTGCAGCCCAGAATTGGGAGCCCTTGCCATGCCCCTGGACTTCATGCTCCATCCAAGCTACTGCTGTCACTTGCACCTTGCAAGCCAATAGGCTCTCGGCAGTATCACCCCATGATAACCAACCCACATCGTCCTTTTATTTCCTAGAAACCTATTTCAGCTCACATAGGTGACAGAGGCACAGCCTCACTTCAGCCATTACTTCCTTCCATGAACACGTGCAGGACAGATACAGATGCTGAACCATGCACTACCTGACCAAGGCCATCAGCATAACATGGGATTTGATGCTGAATCATAGAATCAGTTGAGTTAGACCAGATGACCTTTAAAGGTTCCTTCCAATTCCTCTGCAATGAACAGGAACACCCACAGCTCCATCAGGTGCTCAGAGCCCTGATGTGATACAATGTCCAGAGGGATGCTCTCATCAGTCCCATTCACCCTGACCTTGGGTGTCTCCACGGATGGCACACCACCACATCTCTGGGCAGCCTGTGCCAGTGCCTCACCAACTTTATTGTAAATAACTTCTATATCCACTCTGAATCTCCCGTTTTAATTTGAAACCATTTCCTTGTCCTATCACAACAGATCCTCCTGAGGAGTCTGCCCCCTTCTTTCTTACAGCCCCCCAAGACTACTAATACATATCAAGACTGTTCTTCAGGGAAGGAAGAAAAAGCAAGGAACTATTTCATTCCTCTTCTTCCTCTGGATGTTTCCTCATCTGTAAACCTTTTTTTTATTAGCTATCTCTTTTGAGTATTGCCATCATCTATTTGTCTTTCAACACACTCCCCTTATTTTGGGCATGGAGAGGAGCCCAAGCTGCTCAAGAACAGCTTGGGAACAAGCGAAGAGAACCCCACTCCATTTATGCATCCTTGATTAGATTGCGTATTTGCAAAAGTTCAGCATGCCCAAACACAAAGTGTCTTTGATAATGGTTAATAGGTTTGACTTAACCCTACAGTGATGCAACATCCTCACAAACTCCCTGTGATCCCTGCAGGCAGTATCTGCATCACAGCTCAAACAGAATCAAATCCCCAGGCAAAGCCAAGAGCAAGGCTCCAGGGCTCTCAGGGACTGGGACTCTTAGCATTCACTGCCATTAGCTTCTCAATGGTTGAGAATGCAATTAAGGATCCACCAACTTCTTAACCTTCCCCCTGCTCTTCTCAGTTAGATGTGGTCCCTCCAAAAGATTCATTTCTTAAGCCATTCCCAAACTTGATTTGTTTCCTGATAGGCCAGTAAGATCCTTGGGTCACATCTTACCTTGTTCCTTGACCAAAATATATTGACATTTGCTTTAGGAAGTGGAAGAGGCCAGACGATTCACTAGGATACTTAGAGCTGGTTTACAATAAAAGAAAATCTCCAGAAATGTGTTGTCACATTTTTTTGTATATGAGCTAACATTACTGCTGATTATTTACACCTCAGCAGTCACCACAAGCCCCTTTGCCATTGTGTCAGGTACTAGATAATATGCACATGCTGAAAGGCAATATTCTTTTCTGCAGAAACTATAAAGAGAGAAAAGACAAAAGGCAAGAAAACATCGTTCACTCGGGAAGCAAAACCAGAAATTAATTGACTAGACTAAGTTATACAGCAAATGGCAATACCGAGCTGTGCATACTAATTTGTGCTCAAAACATGCTTATTAAATATATTAAAGCCCACAGGGACACTGCTATCAGTCTACACAAACAGCTCCAGCCTATACTCCTCAACTCTCACTGGCAATTACACCCCTAAATCTTCCTCCTCCTGCCCTGCCTTCCCCTTACAGAAACTCCGTTCTAATTTTAGAACTAATTAAATTAAACCTCTGACTCACCTCAGATCTCCAATTTAAGCTTACACGATCTTTGCTACAAGATCTTCCTGTGCTGTTATTTGGCAGCACTCCCCCAAACACACCCCACTGCCTGTTTCACAGCCCAGCGATGCTCAGCAGCTCTGGGAACACACAGAGGGCGCAAGCTAGGACCAGGGGCCTCCAAATCCTATTCTCACAGGATACGCTCCAAGCACAAAAGAAGGAACGGAGCAACCTGTTTGTAAAGAGGTCACGCTGCCCCTAGCACTGTAGGAGCCATGGGCAGGCACAGATGCCAGCACAGATGCCAGCACAGCAGGGCTCCCCCAAGACCTGGCATGCAGAGAACCTGCCTGGCTGCGAGCACAGGCAGCTGCAGGCACACCTCCAACAGCACAGCCATCTGCAAGAGGTCTACCTGGAAAGAACCACCGCTTCAAAAACCAGCTTTTCTGCTCCCCAGAATGTTTGGTTTTGAAACAGAAAGTACTACCAGAGATCTCACAGCAGCTTCCAAACTGAGCTCTGTACAGCTAGGGCACAGGCAGTCCCCCAAATCTCATCAGAACCTGGAATTTACCTTAATTACAGAGCTAGCACATAGCTTACAGACTCCTCAAAGCCCAGGAGCCATCTCTTCCAAATGAGCCCAAGCCCACCTCACCCACCCAGCTCAGGGGCCCATATGCTTCTGTGCTTCTCAACAACTGCACCCCTTAAGTCAGGTGAGCTTGTTTCCCAGATTTCACCATTTTTTTCTTTCCTGTTTCCCTCCTTCAGTCAGTGCTAAGTGTCACAGGAGAGCTCAATTCAATTAACAGGATTGATAGCAATTAAGCTGCAATTGGAGTCAGGGTTGTGCTCTTTAGGCCTGGAAAGAAACGACGTGTCACTGCAGTGAGATAAGCAGCAGGTGATGTCAGAGGCTTTTTATTTCCAAGGTGAAAAATTGGTTGTCTCTGTGTAATTAAAAAAAAAAAAAAAAAAGTTTCATAGCATCTATGGGAAAACAGAGCAGAGCATTTGAATGTGAAGCCAAATTCCCCTTATTTTACTATGCCTACAGGACTCTCCTGACAGCCTGACCAGGGGTCCATCTCTGGGCAGGAAGGGGTGGCACCCCTTGTCACAGCACCTCGCAGTAGTTCTTTCAGCTATTTCTGGCTTCCTGTGCTGTCCCTCAGCATTCCTCCTAATTGAGGGCTTTTAACGCTAACAGTGTTGAGCAGCTGTTCTCCTTCTGGTATGGGAGAAGCACCAACCAGATCTTTTATTTCAGCTTCCTCTGTATCGAGTGGAAACGTGACCTGCACCCTGAGCAGTGCCCCTCCAGCGAGAAGCCTTCCTGCCAGCACTCCTTTTGCCCACCCATCCCACCCCGTTTATCCCATCCCATCTCATCCCATGTGGAAGCCAGAGATTGCAGTTGGATTTGTCCTCCCAAGACCAAGCTCCATACATGTGGAAGGGGTTGAAGGCTCCCAAGTCCACAGCAGGGAGAGGACACTGATATCCCAATGGTTGTGTGATACAGTGTCCAGAGGGATGCTCTCATCAGTGCAAGAATCATAGAATTGTTAAGGTTGGAAAAGACTTCTGAGATCACCTTGTCCAATAATCAACCTATCCCCTCCACGCCCTCAAACCATGTCCCTCAGTGCCACACCTCCACATTTCTTGAACACCTCTCCAGGCAGCTTGTTCTGATGCATTATCACTCCTTCTGAGAATAAATTTTTCCTAATACCCAATCTGAACCTCCCTTGGCCAGTGTGTGGCACAAAGGGCACAACATGCTCCATTTGGAACTGCTAGAAGCAGAGGCTGCTGGTCCTCACACCGCTTGCAGACAATATATCTTCCATGTCTTGTCTCAGTCCCTCCTGTGACGTTGCACTGACACAGGGCAGCTCATGCCTGATGTATGTGTGCCATTGGTGCTCGCTGTGCATGAGCATCCCATCCTACATAGGAAAGGACACAGCTGTGACATGAGGTGATGCTGCCCTGTGGCAGTGGCTCGCCACATCTGAGATCGAGGGACATACTGCGTTGCAAGCACCAAGGCTCCTGGGCAGCATGGCAGGACTTGCCATGTGTTATAGCCCATCTAATGCCTGCTCACCAGCAGCAGGAAGAGGAGACTAGACTAGGAGTAGTCCCTCATACAGACTTGGAAAGGGTGAGTGTTGGGTACAACAGACATACAGTACATCCACTGAGCAAACTGGAGAGCTGGTCAGGCTGAGGGGCATGGGCAGCTGTGCATCCTCCCTGCTGCTCCACAGCCCCTTGCTTGTGGTGTCCAACCCCCCCCCAGGTGACACTCTGGGTGCTCAGCTCCGCAGCTCTGTTCAGCTGCATCGGAAGAGTGGAGCACAATGCTCAGGGTTACCTCAGATAAACGCATGCAGGACAGTGTGCCCAGCATCACTGCCTCAGCATCACTGAAGGAGAGCTGCCCCAAGCAGCAGTGGGGCTGCCTTCAGCTCAGAAAAGGGATGGGTTTCTTCTCCAGCTTCTCCAAGTATTTACTCTGGAAGCATAGCATGGGAAACTCAGCTGGCTTTGCACAGGGAAACCAAGTTTCTTGCTAAGGGAGGTGTGAAGCTATGAGCCAAGGGCGTCCAGAAGCTGAAGAAACAGAAAGAAATGAAGAGGATCCTGGCAGAGATAAATAAGGAGAAGAAGGGAAAGCAGGCAGCAGCCACAGGCTTTGGCAGCCTCTTCCTTGTGTAGAGGAAAAAAACCCAAGTTGAAAGCTGCTTGGGAAAGGAGGTTCAGCAGTGGGTTAGTTCATCTCCTCTACCAGAGCTAAAGGAGTGTTCTGCATATCCCTGATGCTCCCAAGGCTGGGCTGCAAACATGCTGGGCATCAAATGTAATGTCACATTTATTAGGAAGTGATTCAAGTGGAAAGCTCACCAAGGGACACAGGGAGCTGACTACATGCAGAAATCAAAGGGAAGCCCTTGATTGAAAGGAAATGTTTAGGCACTATGTTCAAAGGCTGCCTAAATCAAAGACAAAATCCTTCTTTAATCAAGGCCGTTGACCAGAGCTGAAAGCACACTGAGCCATGACGTCGCTTTCATGGCCAGGCTGCTCTCAAACCCCAGCACCCCATCGCCAAGCCCTTCCACTGCCAGCTGGGACCCCAAACTGGGTCTCGTGGCACTCCAAACAAAGCATGCTTTTGGAGGGACAATAAGCAAAAGCCATCAGCAAAAGCCCAGAGCACCTCATTTTAACTGCCTTCATCTTTCAACTTCTGTCTTCGAGCTTAAGCAGTCATTAAGAAGTGCAGCAAGCATTAATTGGGCCTTACCAAACCTCAGCCCAACCCAAGGGTCAGCAGCGGGTTGCTGAGGTTTATCGGTGTTTAACCAACGTTTATCGGCTTTGGGGAGGTTTCACTCCTGTGTGTGGCACTGCAGGGATCCGGGAGCATTGCTTACCCTCACCAGATAGCAGATAGGAACAATCAATACGATGATAAATGCAGATTTATTGCCGCAACGGCAACCTGAGATAGCACTAGATGCTGGCAGGGTAAAAGCTTGTCATGAATTTGATCCAAATTTATAAATGAACTCCTGAAATAACACGCCATGTGTCTCATGGTGCTTCATAGCAGTGAGGTTTCGAGGAAAAGCCAACTCTGGAAACAGGAGCAGCATTTCCAACTTCCGCCAAGGTCTCCTCTCCCTTTTTTGACATGTTCAAGATCAGAGTCCAGCAACAGAAACAGCATCACCAGCTCGAATCCACATCCATTACTTTTTCCTTTTCCTCCAAAAATTTCATTTATATCAGACTGCAGAAAAACTGTTCTTCTCATTTTAAAATCTCTCCAGGGCTCACAAGAAGAAATGCTGCCAGAAATGAAAGCCACGTTTCATAGTCTGAATTACTTTTCCCTTCCTTTCTGCATCCTTCTATTTTTCAATAGCATCCTTCTATTTTTCAATAGCTAGTTTTCCCCATATTTCTCAGAGGCTGAGAGCTCTCTGCTGGAAAACCTTGGCCTCTCTAATTGTCCAAAACAGTGCCAAAACAGACCTAAGAGCTTCAGCCTCTTTGAGCCCCATATTTCATGGAGATCAGAAGTACAATCGTGTTTTCCTGAGTCCTGGGCTGGGGAGCAATAGCTGTGTGCTCTGCCAATGGAACCCACAGGAATAATCAGAAATGCCAAATAATTCTGGGGCTCTGATGAATGTCATTTGCAATTTTTTGTTCATTTGTTTATCAGTTGGATTCCAAAGTAACAGAAAGGAGTCTAAAAACTGAACAAGAACTTGGACATAATGTTTTCATGAAATTAAAAAAAAAAAAAGTAAGAAATGTGAAAATGTTCTGCATTTCAGACCTCCACTGAGAGCAGCCTAAAAAAAAACACTGGACTTGGCAACATCAGGTTAATTAAGGACCACAGAAGGAACGGCTTTGCCTCTCTGCTGCCTTTTGAAACATTCCATAGAAAGCGTTTCTTCCTTCAGTTGGGTTATGAACCTCTCAAAGGATGGGGAGTAGGGTTGGGGTGACCCTTGTTGTGATTTGTCTCCATCACCATGTGCCCTTCTGCTGTACAGCTCCTGGAGGGCTCTGGTTCCATCTTATCCCCATGACCTGACCACTTCTTCACCCACCACTGAGCAAGATCCAGCCCTGGATAATGCACATGTGGTGCTGGGTCAGATCAGTCCTGGGGTCAGAGCAGGACAGATCATCCTCCAGGAGTCCATAACCTTTAGAGGAAGGTGCCAAACCCTCACATCTCCTTCAGCTGTGAGAAAGAAGGAGTGGGCAGGGAACTGCTCTTAGTTCAGAGAAAAGTGGAGTCTCTTTCTGGAGGAGATTGAAAACTGCGTTCATCCAATTACTGAGCACAGCACTTAATGGCTCTGCCCTGGATTGCCCTGGCAGTCATAGGGGCAGTTGAATGTGGAGGCGGGAGGCAGAAAGGGTTTAATAAAAAAGCAATTTTATAAAGGAATTCTTTGCTTTTGGCATTTTCTGTAAGAGTGGGAAAATTGTGCCATTTCCTCAAAATTGCCAAGGAAAGTGAGAAGAGCAGAACTCCGTGGTGCAGCTGCTGGGGGTCTGACCCCACACACTCCCACTGCCCATAGGCCAGGAGTCAAGCTGAGGAGCACCAGCAACTAGTGCTGCCCTCTGCCCAGGATCACTGCAGGGATGAGCAGGGACCATGTCTGCAAGGGGCAGTGCCCTGAAGCCACTGCTGTGAGAAGGAGTGACTGTAGCTCAGAGCTATTCCTCCAGCCACGTGCCCTCAACCAGTAAAGCCACAGCAGCTGAGGGGAAAGGTTCTGGGGACTGAGTGCTGTTTGGTATCACTGCAGCTGTGGGAGAACACAGGCAAATGGGCCAGGAGCTGGGCTGGGGGCTTGCCACCACACCAGGGAGTTGTGCAACTGCAACCCAGGCAATTTCAGCTCAGTAATCCTCACTAACACATCGCCTGTCCCCGTCACATCCATCCTCCTCAGGAAGCATTTGATTGGCATTCAGGCACGGCCTCTTCTGAACAACCCAAGCTATGATTTATGCGATGCCTTTGTTTTCAGACACTGTTGTCAGCAATACCCATCCGCAGGCGAAACCGCCGATGCCTGCAGATTTCCAAAGGTTGTTATCATGGCTGCGCTGCCCTTGCTGAAGGGTAACAAACAGAAGCTTTGGTAAAAGTAGAAATGATCATTTGCTAATTCTTGCCTGTGGCTATGTTCAGCCTCCTCCCCCGAAATCAAAAGCCCCAGGGACAGCACTTCAATTCAGGAAAAAGGAGAAAACAAATTGATGTACTGTTCTGGGCTCCAAAGAGTCTCCTACGGCTGGAGAAAATAAGCAATATTTTCACACCAGCCAGTCACAGGATCCTGCTTCCCAAACTGTCAGAGTGCTCAATATCAGAGCAACAAAACAGTTTTCTGGTTTTTTTCTGTTGAGCTTTAAATGGCAAAGAATCCAAGACAGAATCGCTATGGATTAAAAAATAGCCAAATTATGATATTGGTTATTATGTTTGCTTTTGTTTGTGGTGTGTTTTTTTTTCCAGGAAAAGTCATGTTTGAGCAGCATCCTCAGGATACAAGAGCAGCTGATCACTGCACAGCAGCTAACCCTCACCTTGCTGATGCAAAGTGATTTACTTCTTTCCTTTGTGCCCAATGGCAACCAGTCACACCCTCAGTTTTCCTCCAGGCATCTTCCACACTTCTCCATGTGCACCACGTCCTTCTCCCCTCCACGGGCATGCCCCAAGGGTTGCTCACCTGCCCTGTGTTCACCAGCTGCTTCCAAACCCAAACTGTATATCACAGGCAAGATCTCTGTGCTGCAAAGCTTAGGCCTGCAAGCTCCAGTCCTGGCAAACTGGTCAGATAACAGAGCTTTAGGGAACTGGATCCATGAGAGCTTTGGCCATCTTGGGAAGTTTCTCTTGTCACACCTCTTGGGTTCCCATCTGCACCAGCCTTTCTCCAGCCTCCACTCATCTCACATCAAGCTCTGCCATCATAACCTTTTACCTCCCTGTTCCCAGGCACCCGCACTGCAAGAGCAGCTCTGCTTTTGCTTCAGCCCATTCCCTCTGTCAGCTTCAGAGGAAGTCTGGAAAATGTGAGCCACCCCGAATGAGTCTGTTAGTAAATGCTTTTCTTTTCAAGGGGGTAAAAACCATTTGCAGTTTCTAAACTCTGATTCATAATCATCCGGACCTGGTTTGTGATCTTGGAAAGCTTTTGACTCATGACTCTGTTGCAATTCCCCAGGGCACTGGTGGTTTTTCTCAGTAGATCAAACCTTTATCAACAGGACATTTCCAGCTCTGATGAAACAAGTTCTCCTCCAGCTTGTCATGGATGGGCCATCCCAAGGAGGTAGGTGGGCTCCCAAATTTTTGTTCCTCTTCAAAGTAATTTTTCATTCATTTGCAACATTATATTGCATTAAAAAAAAAAAAACAAAAAAAAAAAAAAAAACCACTTGAAAATTGCTTTGATTTGGCCAAAAGGTGGTGCAGATATCCCACCTGCAAAAGGGGGATGATCTCTTCCTGCTGATTTACCCACAGGCAGACCTGATGGCTCAGAGTATCCATCACTACTTCCCCAGCTGTCCCTAGAAGAGCTTTCAGGAAGCCTGGACATTCCAGCAAAAGGGTTTGCAGAGCTCCTCTGTTCCACAGTGCCTATGGTAGCCAGCATCCAACATGGTGACTGCCCCACTCCAGCCCCTCCTTGGAGCTTGCCTGTCCTCCCCATTTCCCCATGCTGGGGGCTGTGCTCAGCAAGTCACACCGCATGCCTGACTCATTTTTCTCTACTCCTCCAGCTGATGTGTTTGGAGGAACACACTGCTCTGACAAGGTGACACATCCCAAGAAAGCCCACACTGCTGAAGACACCTCCCTGCTCCCTCTACCAGGAGCACCCAGCGCCATAGCAGCTAACAGCTCTTTTTCATCCCTCCCTGCTCAAATCAGCCCTGAGCAATTCTGTTTGGTTTTCCAGAGAGATGTAGAATATATGTCAATCAGACAAGCCCTGAAATCCCACATTTTGAAGGCATCTTACAAACATACAGGTGTCAGTAGAGGCGTTTGGGAAAGAAGGGCAATTGCTAACAGAGAAATTGCATTAAAAACCTCGTGCTTGAGTGCAGCAGCATTAGCAGCCTATGTTGTCCTCCATTTGACAGAGGCTGCTGCCCCTGAATCAGTTGGTTTGGCTCCGTTTGTTGTAGAATAACCAAGTTCAGCTCGTTGTCTTGCATGATGTGGAGTTTGTTCTACACATTTCAGTAGCAAAACACTTAATCTCAAACAGCTCTGGGAAGGGTCATTAACATGAAGTTAAGTCACTGCAAATCCAACATGAGCTTAAGCAATCAGAGGATGAGAAGCGTCCAGGAGGCAGATGGTCCCTGCTTTGATGCATCTGCCTTGCAGAGGAAGGAAAGATGAAAACTACAGCATCATACATACCTGCAGTGTTCCAGGAACCAACAGTTCTCATTTGCAGATCAACTTTTGTAAACACCGAGGATTTACCCACCAAACTCAAGTTTGGAAATGTGCCTGAATGTTTCCAAGGAATCTGAGGAAAGATATTTCTTTTTCTGGACAATCAAAACTATCACATTTCCTGGCTACAGTGAGATTCTCTAAACTGGAAAATGTGCAAACATGTTTTACTGTGAGTGGGCACATCCCAAACAAGGATAATCAGAGAAACTCTTTTCAGCACTGCTCTATTTACATATGTTAAAGACTGAAGAGGAAAATTTTATCCCCAGTTGGCCTGCCATAACCATAAACACCCTTAGTAAGTCTTTTTCCAGCTTTGGGAAGTGACACCAAAGCACCTATTGGCACTGTCTGCTTTACTGGAGGAACAAAAGAGACAGTGCTGGACTGAAATGAATGTCTTTCATCTCCAACAAATGGCCATATCTCACTCCTCAGAGAGTAATACTTTATCCCAGCACCCAAAGGGCTTCTGCCTGCTCGCAGAGATTCACCAAGCACCCAACCTGGCTGCTCACAGAAGCTGAGGGGGTCACAGCCAACGCCAGCTTTAAGTAATCCATTAATGAAATGCAAAATGCCATCCAGAGTAGTTCTTACAGAAAATGGTCCTTGGGAGAGCAGAGGGAAACCTAAGTGAGAGCAGGAAAAGTCTCCATCTCTGTGTAAGCACTCTCACAGGGCACGTTTTTGGCAAGTGAAGCATCCTCCAGGGCTGCATTTGGATTGGGGTCTCCCTTGGACAGCAGGGCAGCAGCCTGAGCCGAGATTTCTGTCTCACAAACAGCTCCTTGAATTGCTCTTGGCATTGACTTTTTCTGCTCAGCTAATTAAAAATCTGTCTTTGAGTCATAAGCCCCCATTAGTAATAATTTGCTTTGCACTTCTCCAGTGATTTATGGCTGAGATATCAAAGTGCTTTAGAAACATTAATTAATCCTTTTAATACCCTAGGGACTGATCCACTGTATGCAGCGCACCACTGCAGGAGTAAATGCAGGAGATCCCCAGGGCTCACTGGAGCCCGCAGCCAGGAAGAGGGGCAGGGAGCAGCACCCGACCCGGCCAGCTCAGTTCAGCCTGCGACCAGAGAGAGGGGCAGGCAGAATCACAGCTCTACACGTGCAGCCGCAGGAAGCCTGAGGCACATGCGGGCTCTCTGCCCTCCAGCAGCGGTTCCTGCTGCCGCCTCCATCTGTCCAGGCAGAACCCGTTACTGTGACGGCTGTGAGCCCTGCGAGTGGCAGAGCTGGTCAGCAAAGCTGCACACTCGTGGAAAGGGGAGTCCGGTTCATGTGGGTGTTCCCTTGCTTTTCTGACCATTTCTCCAGCCTGGCTCTTGTACAGCGTCATTTCTTCCCTGCAGCCCCATGCACAGGATGTGGCTCCAGCCCTTGTTATTGATAAGGATTGTGACCACCACTGGCTCTGGGAGGCTCTGATCCTTGTGCCATTTGCCACCTGTTGTTGTCCCTGTACTTTCACAGTCGCCGTCATGACACTGTGGGGTGGAGCTGGCCATGGAGGGTGGTGCCAGCGATGGGAAAGTATAAAGGTCTCTGCACAGGTGGCTGGAGATGGCATCTCAGTGATCCAGAGCAGTGTCCTCTGTTTCCTCTTTGCTGTCTCCAGTCGAGCATCACCTTGACCATGAAAACAAGTGCTGTTTTCCTGCTCCTCTTCCTAGCAATTGGTTTCACCCAAGGTGAGTGCAACATTTTGCTTAGGAGCCATTTCATTTCCTCTCCCTGCTCCAGCTCCAAGCCTGCTGCGTGGGAAGGCAAGCCTGGGAACAGGCCAGCTGTGCTGCGGCCTTGCTGCTGGGCAGTGAGCAGCAGTGCTCCCCAGAGAGTGCTGCAATGTCAGCAGGCACTAAAGCAGTGTCTGCAAGCAAGCCTAGAGAAGTTTTAAAGGTGCTTGACTCCCAGTGAGCAGAGCTGCTGGGCTGACACTCTTCCCATGGGGTTGGAATTTGGTGGGAGCTGGTGATTCCTAGGATGGTGCAATTGTTTTAGAATAAATAGGTGTTATTCTAGTTGTAAAGAAGTAAAACCAGGAAGACAGGAAACAAGTCTATAGAAGGGAAAATGCAGTTCTTGTTTCCAAAGTCAATGTTTAAGCCAACTGTGTTTTCAAAATTCCATATGGTGCAGAGGGATGAGAACACGAGTTGTTGCTGCTCTCCAGGTCCCGCTCACCAGGGATTTCTGCATTAGCAAGTTCATTCCCAATGCTTCTGAAGCCAGCCCATCATCCTATTTTTTTGTGCTGTGGTTGCCATTGCAGAACAGTTTGAGCACAAAACATGGCCTCCTTTTATATGAACCAAGCATGTACAGATCCACAGCTCCTGGGACTGCACTGGTGCTCATTCAGAGTAAAACCCCTCAAGCACAGAAGTGTGACTTACCAGATCCTCAGCAACAAACCACTTCACCCTACAGACCCACTGCTATTGGGCCACACTGACTGGTGATGATGATGCAGTCTAAATGCTTTGAGTAGATGAGTTCTGGATCTATAGGCAACCCAAAGCCATCTGCCCAGTACTCCTTTCTGCCAGATAGATTCAGGCTGTTTTTCAAAACAACCCACTGTGTCGTTCCACCCACAGCATCCCAGCCATCAGCTCAGGGCCAGCTTCTCCATGGAAAAGGCCAACAAAATCACAGCTTGCTCCCACCAGCTTTAGTGCAAGACCTCAGGGTCTAGCATTTCTCCTCCTAGTAGAGACCAAGTTGCCTTTTGCTCTGTTTCCTTGTGGTTCAAAACCACTGACACCAGAAAATTCACCCCGGATTTACTCCAGGAGCAGTCCAGCACCAACAGAAGTTTCTCATTTATCCATGAACGTGTTATAAGAGATAACAAAAGCTACCTTTGCTCCCTGACAGCTGGAACAAACAGCATGGAAAGTCACAGGGTACACATCTGGCCTTGAAAGCAATTGCACCATTGTGCGCTTTCTGCTGAGGGAAAGAAGTAAAATGGGACAGATGCAAAGGAGGGAATTATTTGTTGGGCCTTTGAAAGGCCAGAGCTCTCAGAGTGAAGACACACAGTCCTCAGGCTGAAGCATTTTGTTGGGACCCCTAGAAGCTAACTTGAGTGAGGAAGATGCTAAGGTGTCTTTTCTCTCTTCACACTTTCTCTAGGCAATACTGAGCCTGGCGGAACTGCTGGCCAAGGAACAGAGGTGAAGGCTCCTGTTTCTTTGTAGCACCAGGATATGGACAACTTTGGGGAGTGAGCACTAATCCGTGCACTGAGGCTCTACTCTTGCTACATACAGCGAAGTAACATGAGCAGCTGGGCTGGGAGCGCATGCTGGTGCCTAAAAACCTCCTTCCACCTGCTGCACCACAGCCAAATCCCAGGGATGGTACTGGTCTTCCTTTGCATTTTCCCACAGTCAGCAAAGGGAAACTGTTAACAAAGAGCTGAATGTTGCTGTTACCTGCCAAGAGAAGACCAAAGCTCCCATTATTCTTCAGCTTCTAAGTGTGAGGGCAGGTATTCTTGTGGCCATAGAAAGTAAAAACTGGGGATAACATGATCAGACACTGCCCATGGAGCATTATTTGCTCTGTGTTGGCACTGCCGTAGGTGTGCAGGAGTGCCAGGTGGAGTTCAACTGCCAAGGGATGATGACACAGTTCCTGTCAGCTCATAGCAGAGTGCTAAGCAAGCTGGGATGGGTTATCAAGACATACAAAACATGCACATTGCTGGGAACGCAGAGCATCTGTGGTAAAGTGAAAGCATGTTTTACATTCTCAGAATTTCTCTTTCCTGTCTCCAGGCAGCATGTGGCAATTACGACATAGGGAAAGGTTGCACAAAGAACTTTGACCCCATCTGTGGCACAGATGATGTCCTGTATGGCAACGAGTGCTTGCTGTGCGTTCAGAACATGTGAGTATCCAGGCCTGCTCAAAGCCTAAATACCACACAGATGATGACACCGGGATTTCCTAGACAGCAGGCTGTCTGCATGCAGCTGGGTGGAGCATGGGCAGCGAGCCCAGCACATCTGGCACACATCTGGCCTCCCGCCGACGCTGCTCAGAGCATGTGGGCTCCTGCTGTGAAATAGGGCTGCAGGCTGTGCCCATCTGCCCACACACCGCGATCAAATGGCCAACATCTCCCCACACCTGCAGCTGCTGAGCTGTGCCGTGGCCCAGGCTGTGCTGGAGGCTGTCCAGAAGCTCAGACAAATGGCAAAACCTGCAAAGCCTGCCCGGATTTCACATGCAGGCAGAGAAGCATTTGTTGGGGTGGAGGAAATACTCCGCTTTTCACACCAGCACTTTACAGCTGAGCTCTGCTTTCTGTCTTCTCTGCATCTGAAAGGTTACAATTTGCTGTGGATATTTTTAAGAATAAGCCTTTATTTAATCTGTGCTGGTGCCAGATTGCAGAAGGCCGGGACCAAAAGCCAGTGAAGTGTCTGGCAAGACTTGATTCATTTCATCTATCTTGGGCCCTAGGTAATTCTGAGTATATTTATATATTGCAAGTGCTCCATAGCAGACAAGTGAGGGAATTACTTCCAACTCAATGCTATTAAGTACTTGAAAATCTCTGTTGGGAAGAGCGAGCCTGTTCCATAAGCAAGTGCTGCAGTCTGCGAGGCTAAGGGAGCTTCACACTAGCTTTCCCTGCTGGGTTTGGGGTGACCACACTCACTTGCCATCAGCAAAGACATCTCCAACAGGAGCTCAGATTCCAGTCCCTTGATAAATGGAGCTGTGGAGCTGAATTCTGGTTTTTTTTTAGAGCACTGTCAGCTGCAATAACAAGGAACAGAATCCAGATCAGCAAAGAGCCTGGATGAGAACTGTCGGTCTGGCTGGCCCCTGTCCTTCATTAACTCAGGCTCCAGCTCCATATTCTGTTCTTTTACACTTAAAGAAAATGCAGTAGGGCAGAGAGGTGCCGAGCAGGATCTCCAAATGAAGGCACTGCAGTTAATGACACGGCACGGCCATAATGACCATGCTGGAAGCCAGCAGCCCAGCACCAGCTGCCGGCTGCATTGTGCAGCAGATGGGGGTGGGAGGTTCGTCAGACACAACATCGTTAAGGCCTTGGCCAGAAACCAGGAGAGTGAGGAAGGCTTCGAAGCCATGTGAGCAGGGAGCAATGCAACATCAAGGGCTCCACGTCTCCTTGGTGCAGAGCACAGCTTTGGTGGGGATGGGGATCTCCATGGTCACGGGGGGGAAAGTGAGGGGTACCAAAAATATTTTCCTTATTTTTGATACAGAAGCAGGCACATGGGAGGCTGGGAGCAGGCCCAATCCAAGCAAAGTGGCAGACATTTGTCTGCAAAAAATTCACACAAATAGAGTTACGACCTTCAGCATCTCCAGCCAGGCATTGGAAGGCATTGGAAGTGACTGACATTAGTCCTGCAGCAAGGAGGTGAACTGTTCTGCCCGGAGGCAGTGGGAAGTGCCAGCTCTCTGCTTATTGGTTAATTAGTATTAGCCTATGCCCCTGATAACCCTGAACTCTCTGTCAAGAGTATGTGGGCTTACTTAAATGTAATGCTTAAAGGAAGAATTAAGCAGTATTTTTACTTCTATCCTCATCCCCTGAGCCAGGCTTTTTGAGTCAGGGACTTAAAGGCATCCTCTGGCACTTTTAACCTCTCTTCCAGGCAAAGGCACACTAACGTGCGCATAAAGAACAGGGGAAAGTGCCAAGAGCCCTCTCCACGCTCCAGAACTGCTTGAAATTAAAGGCACAGCTGTGATAGAGAAGATGGCATGAAGGTATTCATCACCTCTACAAACTCCAAATAAACTGGAAGCATGACAACTGCTCACTCTGGGATTTCTCTTACACACAACACACCCTTTTCCCCAGCACTTAAAAATACCTTCCTGAAAAACGTGGGGAACTTTGGTAACACCCACACAGAGTACTGATGGAGCCCCAGGGGGAAAGTCCAGGTCATTCCTAAGAACAAGGAGTCTCCCTATAGCATAAAGAATCCCATTTTCCTAAACTTCCCATAGGGGATATTTTAAGCATCCTCATAACTTTGAGTGACGTTTGCTAAAAGCAAGGCATCAAAGCCCTCACTCCAGGGCTCTGCCAGGACAAGAGGACCAATAGGTCCCCTCGGTGGTCGCAGATCTGCCTTCTCCATGCAGCGCAATGGAGCACTGGCCCTGAGGGCCACGGCCACTCGGTGCCCGAGAAAGACGATCAGTCCGCAATTTTTCCAGGGGGTTAAAGAGAAAGAAAGAAAAAAGGCTTTTTCTACCGTGGCCCCGCTGCTGCCCCCAGGGCTGGCACCCCGTGAGCAGGAGCTGCTGCGAGGACGGGGCCGGGATGCGGAGGTAGGAGGTTTGGGCGCTGGAGGCCGCTGTTGCTCCGCGGAGCCGGACCGGGGCCGCAGCTGGAGGTCGGGGCAGCCCCGGGAGCGGGCACGGCGAACCGGCACAGCCCGGCGGGTCCCGCAGCCCGGCGGGGATCCGGTCCGGTGCGCGTCCTCCGGCCCGGCGGCCACAGAGTACCGGCAGGGCTCGTTATGGGCTGGAGCATCTTGGCGTTCCTCGCGAATCATAGCCCTTGAACAGATGTCTGGTTGTCTTTTGAGCAAATCAAATGCTTTGTTCTTCGCAAATCTTGAAATTCAGTTTGGTTAGAAACAGCTGCTTAAGTCCTCTTTACGTCCTTACGAGTTCTCTTCTTTGAAGCGGTGGCTGATGCATTAAAAAAAAAGTGCATGATCAGGCTGAGAAGAAAGCTCCAGCACTCACTTGAAATGACAGCTGCAGCCAGATGCAGCCGGGGGGTGGGGGGACAGCAAACCACGTCTTCCCAGGTCTGCCAGCAAGTCTGCGGTCAAGGGAGAGATGAAAAACGGCTCACTTTGCACCTATGTAAAATTAATGCACTGAAGGAGGAAGCCTCAAATGCACTCAGGAGTGCATACTGCATCTATGCCTTTGCTCAAAGGGGATACTGGAAGTGTACCTCCCTGAACTGGGATATTTCTAATTCTGCTGCATCATGAGGGTTGGAGCACAGCATTTACCTTAGAGCTCTGCAGCCGGGGGGTAGGAAGGCAGCCTGGGCCCCATGTTGCTCACTCACTGCACCTGGACTTTGTGGCATGGTCAAATCCAGCTTAGTGGTCCAGATTGGTTCCTTCCACCCAGACAGCACCACTGAGGCTGCGCTGAGGCCAACTAATGCTGAGAAAAATATCTTTCCTGTTCATGTCTGTTCTGGGAAGCACCACCCAGTATTAGCCAAGAGCATTTGTTGATGGAGCGAGGTGCTGTCCGAGCTCACAAAATAGGGGTGATATTGGCCAGATGGCTGAGCAGCGTTGCATCTCCCCAGGCGCTGTTCTGACAAGGACCAGGATTTCTGTGAAATGTCAGTCACGTCCATTTCACAGCAAGATCCATTTCAGGCTTGAGATCAACGAGCAGTAACAGAGGACCAAAGGGCCACCCTGCACAACGGGCAGACCTGGTGGCAGGCTCCCAGAAGGGACCACCTTCAGCCCACATCCCAGTTTTGGTGTAAACAAACCTCCATCAGGCCTTGATATTGGGGTGGGAGTCCTTCAATACAGTGTCATAGACTGGTCAGTACCTCCAAAGCAGGCTTGGGAGCAGCCTCAGGGAGGTGACAGTGACAATGACCAGGCAGCCAGGGACAGACAGCCCTGGGCAGCATTTGCTGATTGGTTTCTTACAACTTAGACTTTTCTGCCAGCAGAAATTTTGGAGAAATCCAGCTAAGGAAACCCTCCCCACATCGACTCTGATAATGCTCCACAGGGAAATACTTATTCCTATCATTGATGGCATTTGACTTTATAATGTCAAGATAACAAACTGCTAAGTCAAGATTAGAACAGCAATGAGGAATTTTAAAGACACAACGCTTCAGCTGAGCAGAAACCCTGGAATTTTGGTAGCTTCCAAATATTTCTGTTGGAAAGAGGCAGCATAGGCACAGTCTTCACGCACTGCAGCCTTCCCCCATATAAAGACTTCTATTTTAACAAGTTTCCAACATCAGTTTGCTTTTCTGTTCTGAAAACACCCCTCTTGTCCCTGCTGCAGCTGCCAGGGGCACTCTGCAGGATGTGTGCCACTCCAGGAGATGTTTTCTTTCAGGGAGCCGCATTGAACCCATTTTGGAAAGCTGGCGAGAGGAGGTTCCTCTTTGCAGAGGTTGAGAAGGAAGTGGGCTGGAGTACAGGTCTTTTCCAAAAACGTAAGCACGTGACTAGTTGTGTGAAGGAATACCACCACCAGAAAACCAGAAGTCATGTCCTTCCCTGCACATTCTGGTGTGATGATGCTCACATCGCTGGTGGGTGCTGGAAGCTCTCTTTTTCTGGCAGATGGTGCTAATGCAGCCCAAAGCCACAAAGACTTCAGGCTAGTGCAAGTGTCCAGCTTGCAGGCTGCAAATGTCACTCTCAGGAACCAAGAAGTGATACATGAATCAGAGATCCCTAGCAGCCCTCTTTCCTGAAATCAGCATCCATGCTGGGGAAGGGGAACAACAGCCTGCCCTGCAGAAGGAGGGTGCTCCCTATGTCCCCTACCAATGTCCTCACAGGCACAGATGGTGCTGAAGCCCAGGAGTATGATCCCAAGGGCCAGGTACTGGCTGGAATGCAGGGGACAAGCAGTAGTAAGATGACACAAACACCTGATGTAAAACAAGATAGAATGAGCTGCCCCAGACCCAGCCAGACACTAAACAGCCACGGCTTCACTGCAGTTTCTATTAAGCTGAAAGCATTTCTGAATGCCCCAGTGCTCAGACAGGATTGGAATGTTGCACCATGGAGTAGAACAGCTGCACCAGCAGCTCCCCCCTGGCTGCAGACCTTAACCCTACTACCCTATTCCACAGCCATTGCCCAGAAGTTTCAGTGCTCAGCGGCAGCCACCAACATGCCTGAGAGTTTTGCCTATGGGATGCACAAAAGAGATGAGCACAGCAGGTAAACTACAACAGAGTTCAAGGGCAAGGTCTTTCCCTGAAAAGATTGTTTGAAAGATTAAAGATAACGTGGCTCAGTCAGGAAACGTCCCATTATTCCTGCTGTTCCTTCCTAATCTGGATTGATAAAAAGCTCCCAGCACTGGGAAAGCAAAGCACTACTACTACTACTTCCCCAAAAGTCATTAGGAAAAGTCATTCACATCTGCATATACAGAAGCAAACAAGCATTTTCTGGTCCCACTTCTGGCACAAGCTTTCCACCCCAACTCAACTCCTTTTAAAGATAATTCCTGCCTCAGAGGCAGCTAATTATCCACAATGGTAAGTCTATACTTTCCAGCTCTCTTGAAGCCAAAGCACAAGCTTTGACCTAAATAGGACATCAGGACCAGGAAACATATATTTAGAGCTGCATAGCAGAGCTGTCACTCTCAGAAATAAAGCTCATGAGAGCAAGGCCTCCTGCCGTAACCAGTCCTGACAGTGGAAATTTCCCATGAAAACAAATTCTCATCACTGGGGGTTTTGGGTGGGCCATGCAGCTCCCTGGTGCGGCACAGCGCACAGCTTTCAGGTTTTTGGGTCTCATCTATGTCTGCAGTTCTCACCTGTTCCTGGAAAACCCAGTCCATAGGACACGAGGCAATGGCCTTAAGTCGCACCAGGGAAGGTTCAACCAGGTTGGATATTAGGAAGCATTTCTTCTTGGAAAGAGTAGTGAAGGTATTGGAAGAACAGGCTGCCCAGGGAAGTGGTGGAGTCACTGCTTCTGGAGGTGTTCAAGAAGAGGGTATATGGGGCACTGAGTGACATTGTCTGTGGTGGCCATGATCAGGGGTTGATGGTGGAACTGGTTCATCTTGGTGGTCTTCACAATTCTACGAAAGCATTGCCTGAATGACACACCAAAATGCAAGCACAGGAACGAGCTCCAGAACCAGGTCATCAGGGACTGCACATGCTGGAAACAGCAGGATTGTCATCCTGAAACCTTTGAAGGCTTCCTCATCTGAAACCCCTACACACACATAATGGCCAGCAAAGTGGAAGCAAGAGATGCTCAGCACAATGCTCAGGTGGCCCCTCCAGCCTGCCACGGTACACCAGCTTCCACAGAGGGAGCCTGAAGTCTGTTCTCTGTTGTTGCTGAAAGCATTTAAGTTTGAAGAGTCCTCCCAGAAGCTCCTTGACTCCCTGACCCCGAGAAATGAGCCAGAAACCAGCCTGGGACACACAGAGCCTTCACAAAACTGTTTCAATTCAGCCAAGAGGCGGAAAGGAACCTCGGAGGACGACTAAAAATATCCCTGCCAACTCGTACTCTGGCACTGTGCCTAATTGGGCACTGCCCACATCGGGAGCAGTGTGAAAACCCGGCGCTGTGCGGCTTCGCTGGGCAGGCTGCAGGTGGGAGCTGACAGCAACGCCTGCCCCTGGATAGCTGGGATGGGAAACGTAAGGAGAGCGGCAGGAGGTGCGTAAATGTAATTTTCTCTTCCTCTGATCGAGCGTGCTGAAGAATAGCTTGCCCATGTTAAGACAGTGTGAATCCACTTCGTCAATATATAAAAGTCACGAGGCTGTTGCGCCAGTCAGGGCAAGAGGTTTTATTTCTAGACTGTCAAGGGAGACAGAATTCTTTAGAAAAATCAATGAAATTTAAATGAGGACATTGGAATGGCTGCTCAGCCCCAGAGGCCCACCTAGGCAGGTACTGCGCTTCCAGCACAACATGTCCTCCACCAGGAGAACACGGCTGCACAGTTCCCTGTGGCACCACGGACATGAGAGACACGCAGTGATGTGAACAGCACAGGTCACTGCCATCCTCCCTCTTACTCCCTCCAACCTCCAATCAGGCAGCCTGGGAAGTTTGGGTGGACCTGAGAGCCTTGCAACCTCAACTGGAGGGCTTGGCCAACGTCTTGTCTAGCATGACTGAGGGGACCTTGGTTCCATTGGCAAAACCAGACCTTGGAATTGCAGCCCCATTGCTGGCTCAGACCTTATCTGATGGTAGCCCTGGCATTGAGTCCTTCCAAAATACAATCAACAGCCACTCCATCGCTCTAATACCATGATAATAGCCATAAATTAATGCAGTGTTAGAAAATAAACCTTGAAGGAGCCTAAGGAAGTCACAGCACAGCTAACTGTAGCAGATAAATTCTTTTCAAAGGCTTCCAGTAATGGAATTTCTACTGCACCTAAAAACCATTTCCCAGCACCTGTGTCTTTCTGGTTTGGCTTATATTCATGACATCTTCTCCTGGACATGAGAGACAGAGGAAGAAACATTTTCTTCCTCTTTGCAGTAGCTTTTTACACATTTGATGACCTTCGCACTCCTCCTGTTTTACCTGTCTTCAGTAAGCAATTTTCTTTCTTTCCATCTCTTCTTCTAGGCTGGATTTTCTCTCCTTCCTATGGCTCTCACCCTAATCCAAACCTGAAATCTGTTGCTGATTCTTGGGGCTGGCTCCATCGAGCCATTTCCGCTGGCATTCTATAGGAGGCCTCTGATCTGGAAGTACCACACATTACACAGAGTGCTTCTTTGGCATTTCTGCTTCACTGATGCACCACACCAATCATTTCACCTTTACAGCTCCCAAACTCCATCAAACTTTGTTCTTGCTCACACTGCTCCTTTCGCATCCCAAAAGCCCACAGGGCTCCCAAACCCTCATAGCGAGCCCTGGTGATACCTGGCCCTTCCAGCTCTATCAGCACACATCTCCACTAACAGACAACATCTCTGCCAGGTCTCTGCTCGCCCTCCTGCACTCTATTTGCTGTCCCTGCCTCGCTGCAGGCCTGAGCAATCATTAGCTGCAATACGAGCCTTCATTTCTAGTATTTGTAAATATTTTCTGAACTTTTTTTCTCCCCTTCTTAAGAATCTTAAAACTAGGTCACAAAGAACAACTGGGATATTTATGAATCAGATTTGCCTTTGGCTTTTTTTGATCAAGAATGCTATTAATGGGCTCAGCTGTCAACATCAGGACTAACTTAATAAATGCCTGACATTTCAGTCATTAATCTCCAGAATGCATACTTCTCCTCCTTCCAGTGCTGGCCTGTTTACATAAAGATTCTCTAACCTTGGTGCTTCCATGCTGGTCCCAGACTACAGGAGGGGAATTCAACTCTTTGTCCATAGCCATCAGCCTCCTGCAGCTCCAGCCCCAGGGTGGCAGTGGGGCAGAGTTGGGGTCAGCACTGCTCAGCAGCAGGCAGCAGTTTTGCTCAGAGACAACGGCTGCCTTCCCTTCTGCAGCCTAATGCCACTGCAGGGCTGTATATTTTGCTGTTACTTTTGGACAAACCTACTCTGCAGAGAAATTCCAGCTACAGGAGTCAGCAGTTGGGTTATAGCAGTACGCGCTGAGGCTCAGAGATGGTGGACAGCAGGAAAGGACAGCCACAGCCTTGCACACTGCAGGTCACAACAGCGAGCTGGTCCTTGGCCATCTCTGTGCAGGGACACACTCAGTTGTCTAAACTTTACTCTCACCCTGGCTTGATGTGCTCTGTGTTTGGGGTTCTTTTTCTCTTTTTTTTTGTACCATGTGGCAGCCTAATTACAGTCATTACATTGCCTCAAACTATTTCAAAGAAGTTACTACATATAATTACGTGCATGTAAGTGAGAATAACACCATGGCAAGCCCCACGGCACACACATATGCCAGAGAGAGCTGTGCGTACTCCCAACAGAGGCAAAAGGCAACAATTGCAACACACTACCAGCCCAAAATACTTCCCAGCACTATGTTGGGTCCATCACCTTCATCCCACAGTCACAGAATGGCTTGATTTGGGAGGGTAATCCTTAAAGATTACCAAATTCCAACTCTCTGCAGTGGGTTGGCTGCTCAGGGCCCATCCAATCTGGCCTTGGGCACCTGCAGGAATGGGGCACCCACAGCTTCTCCAGGCAGACACAACGCACATCAGGACCTGTGCACTGCTTGCTACATGAGCAGAACTGGAACAACTCCTCCCGCAGTGTCATTTTAGCAGGTAGCCATCCCCCCCCCAAAACCACGGCAGACTGATTTCCAGCAGACCCATGGTGTACACATCATTTATCCACTGAAGAGAAACAAAGGAGCTAAATTCCTGGATGTGTTTATTGTGATTGGCCACTCTCACGCAGCCCAACAGGCTCCCACCATTCCTAATGAGAACAACATTCAGTCACACGTTGGCACAGCTCACAGCGGGTTGCTCCCTGGGGAGCCCAGGCGTCGGCAGCACATGGCAGAGCAGAACAGGTTTTCCTGGGTCAGCCTGTCCCAGTCAGATCACCATAACATACTGGGCTGCTCCAGATGGAAAACCAGCAGAGAAGGATCTGCGTGCCACACAGTTGTGCACGCAAGGTAGATGAGGGCCCTTGGGAGCACCGTGTGTTCAGCCCAACATAACCCATGAAAACTCCATCCTCTTAGCTCCAGTTCCAAGATTTATTTATCCATTAGAGAGACCTCGGGGCCAAGCTCAGATCCTGTTTTCACAGCCACCAGCACTGTCCCGTTGCTTTCCCACTCCTCCATCTACTCAGCAAACCCTCAGCAGGGTCCCCTGCCTCCGCAGCCGCCTCGCCGCTGCATGTCCTGCTATGGAGCACGCCGCTTTGTAATGCAAAGGAGTACAAAGAGTCCCTTCTGCGCAGCGGCAAGCAACACAAACACTTCCTAAATGAGACCAGCCAAACCCAAAGGCAGATTCCAATTCAATCTCTCCATTCGGGAGACCGAAATTATTCCACCACATGCTTAGCTGCCAGAAGTTGTGCAAATGCTTTAATCAAGTCTGGACTGCACCAAGGCGAGGACATCAAATTAATTCCCAACGATCTTTGGTACAAAAGGAGTCCTTCATCTATCTCTCCATTCAAGTTTCTTGTTCTGGTTCCTTTCTCTTTTGGAATTAAGCAATTACAGGGTAAGAAGTAAAACCAGCAAAAAGAGCGTGAGAGAAAACCCCTCCAGCAGAGCAGTGGGAGCACGGGCAAGAGGTGGATGTACAGAGGCTGCTGCCCAGCACAGCTGAGTCAATTAGAGTTCCACCAGTAGCAGAAGCATATAAACCAGCTGGCTCTGAAACCAGCTTTGCGTGTCTCCCCTTCACAAACACCAGATAGCCTTGGGAGCGCACACACACTGCAGTCATCATGCAATTAGGGCTTCCTCTGAATGTCACACAGAGGCCATAGCTGGAGACGAGAAAGTGCCCTCTGTTCCCAGACGGACAACCAGGCACGTGGCACGTGCATGGAAGATAGCCATGTCTCAACACTGTCAGTCTGCTTCACTGGGGCTGCTGTCCCCACAGCCACGTGTCCTCTCACTGGGGATGACATCTCTCCTCTTGCAGCACTGCTGGTTTATCACAAAATGGGTAGAATCTTCCCTGCAACGAGTGACTCAAATGAGCTGCGCCTAATAGACCATCCATCTCATTGACATTTGTTTTGGCATCTTTGACTGTTTCAAATCCCACTTATATCTGTGTAACAACCAAGATTACACCAGTCACAACCGCCATACAAACATCTCTATTACTGTCTGTACACTGGAAACACAACTTTTTTTTTTTTTTCTTTTTTTAATTTCCCCTCTTTTCCTGTTTCTAATGCAACCCTGGCAGCACATTACACCAAGGCAGGAGGTTGTAGTGTGCTGATAATTATGTTGTCCAAACCCGAGATACAACACCAATATTGCCTGCTGGTACGAGGCACTGTGCAAACCTGTGTGGGCTTGCAGAGCTCAGGCACACTGTGCAGGATCCACAGGTGCCTGCTTTAATAACTAGCACTCAGCACTGTTCTCCTTTTCTCCCCTGAGTAATCAGACAGGCTTGGCTGGTGCCAGGCACAGCGTGCATCACCTCTAATGCCAGACCCAGCTCAGAGCAGCCTGGGACACGTGCAGCCTTCCCATGGGCACAGGGTCTGGGCAGGGAAGCAAAATGTCCAAAGGGATTTTGACAAGGTGACATCTGAATAATGGTTGAAAAACCCATCTGCATCACCCTGCCTGCTCGCTGCCAGGCTCTGGCAGTTTCCAGTCCCTGGAATGCAGCTATCTCCAAAAAAAAGGCACGGAAGGTTTTTAGGATGTGAAACTCGGGACAGTGATTTATGTTGATTTATATCTGTTTGGTTGACACGGCAGTGAAGGCTTCTCCTTCCCTACGTCCTCCTGCCTGCTTTGCACACCCCTGCCCAGGAGTTCCCCACCACACCTCTCTCCCCAGGAGAAGTTTTTTGATGAAATGGAAGCTTCCTATAGAAATGCTTCAAGTCTGCTGGATTTTTTTCCTCCTGACATTCCTGGTTTTTTTTCCACTGGCAGTTTGTAAAAATGGACTTTCCCCATCATTTCTCCATTTCAGAGTTGTTCTCTTATATTTCACCAAACCTATAAATTAAAAGATGGACTCAGTGACCTTCATGGGTTCCTTCCAACACGGGATGTTCTACAATTCCATCTCTTTTAAAGAAAGCAGTTCCCTTGAGTCAAACAGGAGCATCAAGGATTTCCTTTTCCACAATTTCCTCGGAACTTCTGAATTGCAACATTTCCTGCCCTTTTTCACATGGAATGTGCTGATATTCCTGACCACAACACAGTCCTCAGCTGCTCTGTTTCTGCACACCCCAGGGCACTGCTCTGAACATGCAGGGCAGGTTTTGAGGAACTCTGAGAACAGCATTTCCCCCCTTCATGGCTCACACTGAAGACTGAATGGGAAAGCTGGAGTTCCTCAGGATCTCTCTGTTCTGTGAGGAATCAGATGCAGGACAATTTCTAATGCCATCAAAACCCATATTTCCTAAAGCAGAAGACAGAATCACAGAATCATTCAGGTTGGAAAAGACCTCTAAGGTCATCTAGTCCAACCATCACCTCATCCCCACCATGCTCACTACTACCGTGCTGCATCTCCACACTTCTTGAACACCTACAGGGATGAGGATGCCACCATTTCCATGGGCAGCTTGTTAAAATCTCAAAGACCTGCAAAATCAGGGCAGAAGGTGCCAGAACACCCATACATCCACCAAGGTTTGAGCACGCAGATAGCTCTGCCTTTGCCAACAGCACAGATCCAGATCTCAGGAACCAACATATGCTTCCAGCACACCCAGGGCTTCTTTTTTTCCCCTCATATTCACTCTAAAAGTTTCCATCCTTTTCACGTACCAACTTGCTTACTTTGATCTGTATCTTTTTTTCACCCGCAGTCAGTACAGCAATTCTACCAGCTGTGCTCCCAATAGATTGTTTGGTACAAAATACCAAAGGAAGCATTTGCTTCTCCAGCCTCCCGCAGCACTGAGCACCTTCTTGGTTCCACAGCAGTGGGGTGATTCAGACCCCTGCAGGCTCCAAATGTCACAAAGCCCCCACATCCCAGCCATCAGGAAGCAGCTGCTGGAACACCTCAGCCAGCACCGTGCACTCATCATCAGCATGGGTAGGGGTTGGGACAGAGCAAACCCACAGCCAGCTCCATGCCTCCTCACAGCCCCTTTGGGCAGCAGAGCTCCCAGAAGCACAGGAAGCCCTCAGGAAGCTCTCAAGTAAATCCCATCTCTTCCAGGTATCAGATACCCTATCAGTTATATTTGATGCTACTTTGGCAGCGGTGCAGCCATCCTCGAGCAGCCAGGAAGGGATGCCAGGAGCTATGAGCACTCAGATCTGTGAGGTCAGCAGCGCCGTCACCAGGAAAAAAAGATGTGCCAGGTCCTTAGTCAGATTTCAAGGAATGCTTTTCCCTCGAGTCCCAAATACCGTACATGACAAATTCAACTTTTCTTTCAGAGCTCAACTAACCCCGATGCTTTGAGCCCTGTGGCTGGAAAAAAAACCTTGTCCCTTACTAGTCCCAGATCTGGCCGGTCCTTTTCCCAAATGAATAGGCAGACCTCCTATTCCTCTTTGCAAACCTCACTTGCACCTTGAGAAACACGCACACGACTTGAGATTACTGCCACCCCAAGGAGATGCTGAAGCTGAAATAATGCAGTGCTCTCACAGCAGCCCAACTGTGGGGAAAGAACACTTGCCCTGCATGGAACCATCACCGCCTGCCCTCACGTGCACAGGTACAGCTCATTGTGCTTCCCTCTGCTTTCCACACTGGTTTCCTCCCATGTGTTATTCATGGGAAAATAGGGTCCCTCAGCTCAAGCCACACACACAAGTCCAGGTTCTGCAAACACTGCCCAGGGCTGTGGGAGGAACAGTACTTATTTCCTTTCCCATCAGAAGCTTGTATTTATTTTCCTTTTTTTCTTCCATAAGAGGTTTCAATGACAGCATCACTCAAAAAGCCATCACTGCCACAAGAATCCAACCTGCTCCTTGCTTTGATCTCTGTAAGAAGGAAAGATCGACTCATGCTATTGCTGTGTTTTCTTACTTTTAAGGACACAGAAGCTGGGGACACCTGCCTGCACACAATGACAGCACTATGCAAGAGCCACTTCCAAGTCAGCTGCATGGCTGCTTTTTTCCAAAGTATGTTTGGTTTGATTTCTGTGGGGGCTTGAAGTAAAGATGCTTTCAAAATAGGCTTATACATCCCCATGGGATGTTCACACATGTTATAAGAACCATACTCAAAAGCTTAAGAGAAAAGAGCCAGAATTAGGATCCTTGAGCCAAAGAGCAGCAGAACCCCTCAGCTTTGCAGCCTTGGTTGCCACAAAGGTTCCACAACCCACCTCACTCTGTGATGTGGTGATCAGTGCTTTCCATGATGCTGCAGCAGGAGCCCACAGCGTCCTACAGCTCAGGCGTGCTCACACATAGAAGGAAGCCAGCATCTGTAAGCAGAGCATCTAGGTGAGAAACACAGCACATGATATTCTGAGTCAGGGGCTGCTGGGGGTGTATTTAGCGACCTACAGCTTCTGTGCAGAGATGATGGGCACGAAAGGTGGTGGGTGGTGATGGGCTCTGAGGACCTGTGTGGCCTTGTACCTTCAAAGCCAGGATCGTCGGCATTGAAGCTGCTTACAAGCCCTGTGTGCCACAAGGCAGCTTCATGCCTCAATGTGTAAGTCACTGCTGTTGCAGGAAACCCTCAAGGTTAAAAAAGAAAAAAAAAAAAAAAAAAAAGAAAATGAATTACAGCAACAACAAAAGTTTTCACTTTAAGGTGAACTCTTTCTTCAAACCCCTTTATCACAGTTTCTTTCATCCAAGGTGGGACAAAGATTACATGATTTGAAGGACACAGCTTGCAGGTTCTGACAGCCAGGAAGGGTTGCAGCAATGAAGGTAAATTGCTCTTCAAAGCTACGTTTTTATTCTATCTCTGGTTTGTTAAACCCCCACACTATGCCCATTCCCATTCAGCAAGGTGAATATCCCACCTGCACCTCAGCCAGCCCAGGCAGAAGCTGTAGGATGCTATAAGAGATCCCTACAAAACATAAAAGCCACCCAAAAAATGTTATCTCACAGCTGTGTCTTCCCAAAAAGCATTAATGCACCTCACCTTCCTTGAGCTCCACCAGGAAATAGCTGTAAGGAAGGGGTGGAGGAGGAAAAAGAACCACTTATGAAGCATCAGCTGCAGCCTAATTAAAGCTATTAGCAAGCTTTTAGTAGTGTTTATTAGCCGTTCCCAACATTGCTGAATGAAGCAATCCTGACATCAGCCTTCTGGCTTGTAAAGCTGTGCTACAGCCTAAGCTGAAGGAAGAGACAGGCTTAGAAAAGTCACATTGGCTACAATTACTGCTCTTGTGGCCATCCCTGAGTTTGAGTTTATAGAAATCAGTCCTAGATGGGGGGAGCATGGGAGAGGAAGCAGACCCTGCAGTCAGAACATCTATAGTTACGGGCTGTGTCCTCAGTTGCAGCTTTTGGGTCATTGACTCATTTTCAGCTGATGGCTTCACACTGCCTTCAGTTTTCTGAGAGCCAGAGGCTGCAGACAGGATGGAGTTTTGTTCCCAATGCTATGGAGGAATCCATGCTGTGATGCTCAGTGTGGGTCCCACAGCCGCCCATTGCCCACCTGCACTTCTCCATGCACACAGAGCAGTGACTGCTGCCCAGCAGCTGGGATGATATGTGCTCAGGGGACACAGCACTGAGCCTGGAGTGGCTGGGAACAAGCTGGCCACAGGGCAGGCAGGATTAAGGGAAGATTTACATCTTCTGGTGCATGAAGCACTCATCGCTCATTGCTGTTGGATGGCTTCAGCCTGCAAACAGTTTGCCTAACATGACATGTTTCTTAAATAGCCTTTCAAAGGATGTGCAGCCAAAAGCTGCAGCCAAAGGCTCCAATGGGGCCAATCTCTGCAGAGTCACTTACAGGGCGACATTTCCAAGGTATTTATCATACAGAAGAGACATTTCAAAATAAACAAGTGTCTTTTATAAATCACGGCCTGCACCCATGGGAGGAGAAGCTGCTGCCACTCTCCTGAGTATACACAGAGCCTGAGCTACCTCTGCATTCACCTGGAGAGGATGTAGTGCAGAGTAACTCATTGAGCTGTGCCTCGTGCAGGGGATGCCATCCTTCATGCCAATTTACAGCCAATTCAGGAATTCAACAACCATTATTTATCACTGGGGCTCCCTGCTGACCGTTACCACGTCTGTGAGCAGTTAGGCAAAATGAGTTTCCAAATTAGTGCCTCTGCTTTCATTCCTTTCATGTCTGCCTCTGTTTATCAAGAATGTCAGCAAATCAGAGGATCCCACTCTGGGTAAATTACCTGGGAATTTTCCACATGAGAATGCTGCTGAGCCGGTGGTGGTGATCTCATCATTCTGCTTGCAGTGCCTAAGGCACCAGGAAAGGATCATCACGTTGGAAAGATGCTTAAAACACCCGGTGAGCATGGATGAGATTTCCACATGCAGCACAGCCAGGCTGCCAGCCCCTGCAAGGTGATCCCCCCACTTATCAGTTACTAAATGAGTGGAAAACAGAGGTTGCTCTCTTTCTGATTTTATTCTTGGAGACAAGAGCTCTTCTCACCAGAGGTAAAGCAAACTGGGGTGAGTTTTCTTTAGAAGTAGAGAAGTGCCAGGTCCTGACTCGGTAGATTTCTGGCAACAGTTATGCCTTGGAAAAACAAGTTGTGTTGGCAGCAAAGTGAAGGACTTCTGTTTGCTGGGTATGTGGATGTTTCTCCTAATCCTGAGCAGATGGAGCACATCTCCCACCCCGCGGTGCTCCAGTGATGTCTGCTCCAGCATTCCTGCACCATCAGAGCACCCTCAGCATCAGGGCTGGGCTCAGGCTGCAGCCCTGGAGCTGCCAAAGGACGTCAGTCCTCCCTGCAGAGCAAGAGCAGCGGGAGGGTCATCGCATCGTGGTGGCAGCCATTACATCTATCTGTGGCAGCTGGGCTAGGAAGGAGGGCTGCATAGGAACTGAGGCACTGCCCCTCAGCCTGCTGTTCCTCTGGGTGATGGGGGCCCTCAGCCCCTCAGCGCAACGCTGCTGGAGGACAAAGGATGAATGTTTCCTCCCACAGCCGGACCCATGGATGTCACTGCAGAACAGGATGCTGCAGTCTCACTGCTGCTCCCAGCCACACTTCCAGCCCAGCTTTTGGGCTTTTAGAGGGGACCTTGTTCTCTCTGGGTATTAACAGGAAACTGTCCTCACTAATTAGCAACTCAGTAATGAACTGGGTAGGAAACAGTTCCAAATCCCAGAGCTGGGCTGTCCAAAACTCTGCTAGTGTTTGAACAGAATCTTTGGGCTTTGGCCTTGCTTTTTCTTCTTCCTTTTTCTTCCTTTTTCTTTTGCTGTTTTACATGTGGCCAAAGAAAACAGTGCTCTCCCGCTGCCCTTAGCCTTGTGTTACCATTCCTTCTTTAATGATTCTTCTGGGATCCACATGCCCCAAATCCCACACAGCTCCCATGCTCTCTCCTTGCCCTCCAGCATGGCCATGGTTGATTTTCATGCTGCTTGCCCTGCTTGGAAACCAGGCAGCAAGAGGAGGGGCAGGTGGTGCTTCCTTCTGTGTCCCCCTTCTGTGTAACAGCAGGACAAAGCTCACAGAGGGAGCAGAGCAGGACAGTGGCTGAACATCACTCTGTAATGGTGGCTCCCCAGAATAAGAAGAAAACAGGACAAAAATAGACCACTGGGAGCAGCTCCCATCCTGATCCTTGGGAACTTTCTTCCCTGCAGTGCTGCTGCTGCCCTTGTGGTTCTGCACAGCCCCTATGCAGCGCTGTGCTTGGGGAACTTGTTACTAAGCTGGGCAGCAGCTCTGGAGCATGCACACAGAGCTCCTTTAGGCACCTTTGGGCATCCAACGTTTTGGTTTGACTGGGCTGCACTGAGTGAAGAGGAATTGCCTAGGTCCACATCTATGTAGGTTCCTCCCAAAATAATGCCTCCTAATTGTTTCCATGGAAATTACAACTGCATGGTGGCACTACTTACTAGAGCAAATTCTCAGCTACAAAACACTCTTTTTCAACACAGACACTGCCATTAGTGATGCATTTTCACCAGTGATAAACAAGAGCCACATTCCTATCAACCTGCACCCACTGTCACTGTCCCCACTGCTGAAATGTACCCACAGCCTCACTGCACTACATCCACTGTTTGGTCTCCATAGATGTTCAGAAACGAATGTCAATAGGTGCCATTTTTTTTCTCACTGAGGAATTCATTTACCCATCTTTGTTTCATCTGTACATTCATGTCAGACGCCATGGTGTCAGACTGCCCCTTGCTGCCACCTGTCACATGGCAACAACATGCAGTGGCACATTGGTAGGAAGGTTCAGCCTCCACTGCCATCCCACCAACATCTCTGCCTTTGATATCATGGGCTAATATAGTAAAATAGGAGGTATTGCTTTCACAGCAGCACTTAAAACAAATAAAAAAGGGAGCAGCAACACCATGAAACTAGTGGGATATGTGACCTTGTTATTGTGAAACCAGCACATCAGGTTGGTTCAATGGCAGTGCTTTCCATTCCCATTCAGTTCTCAAAAGTGGACATGCCCAATCTTTGAGACATGTATTTCAAGCCCTGGAAAGGCTTTTGTGCTGGCTAAGGAAATAGCTACATGAAAAGATGGAGAGAGCTGATAAGGAAGAGGGTAAAGAGATCGTGCTGCAAAGGAAGAAGGGCAGCCTACCCCCATGTCTTGAAACGCCCAAAGCATAAAGGGAGAACTGGCAGAGGTCAGGCTGAATTGGCTCTTGCAGAGGATGCGAAGAAAAACAGCGAGAGAAGTTTTAGCCTTACACATCAGAGGAAAAGAAGGAAAGAAAAAATGGAGCTGCTGTACAGGAAGGATGGGGCATGGATTAAAGCTAGGCTTAGCTCAATCCAAAACAAAAGCACACTATTTCTAATGTCCTGTGGGTGTGCAGAGCATGAGAAGACAAGAGGTGGAAGTAGGAAGCATCACATCCTCTGCCACTAGGAGTCAGGAGGCAGCAAGCTCTGGCCATGGGTCATGGTGTGGGGCAGGTTGTCACGAATGATGCCTTTGTCATACGTGTGAGTGCTACCCTCTCCTACCCAGAACTGCAGTTTTTGCCATCTGCCATCTGGTTTCTCAATATTTCTAGGAAAATCCTTATCTCTGCTAAGCAGAAATTCGCGCCTGCGACATGCCTCATCTGCAACAGAACGGTCCCCCTCAGCAGCTCACAGCCCCAGCTGCTTGCACATGGGCTCCTGCTGCACAGCCCAGTGGTGCTTTGCTGATCTGCAGCGATTTACCCTTGAATTTCTCCCCCTCCTGCACCCCAACAGGAACGGCCCCATCAGCCCAGTTTCCCTCCAGCCAGGAAGGGGCCACAGGCGACTGCTGGAACCAGCACAAACCTAATTCAATTTCTACCCTCTTTCCCTTTTGCCTTCACTTCATTACAGATTATTATTCTTTTCACAGTTGATTCTGTTTCCAATTGAACTGCCTGGGGGCTGGCTCCTCTCCTCCAGCCGCTGTGCAACTTCTGCAGCAAGGCTCCTTCCCACGGACCCATAGCCTGAGGCACAATGCTCATTTTGGAGAGACAAAGCAGCATCTCATTTCCAGTTAGTGGCTATTTCATGCGGCACTTAAACTAGACAAGAAATGACTTCTGCGCATGGAGTTACCAAAACTCCCATTGAATTGGGAAAATGAGTTGGGATGTTTGTAGGTGATGCATTCAGAACCATGGCAGGAAAGGTTATTGCTTCCATTCCCAGCCTAATCTACTGCACACATAACAAGCATACATTTCTAAATAAGTTGTTTCAAAGAAAAAAAAAAAAGAAGAAGAAAAAAAACATTCCTTTGAAAAGCTCCACTGTACAACTTCACAAAGGTTTCTAAATATAGCTATTTTCAATGAACAAGTGCAAGGAGACCGGGCAGATGGCTTTGCATCTCTCTTGAAATCCTGATAAGGTTGAAGGGACCTCAAAGCCCCCCCAGATCCAGGTTCTGCCGTGGGCTGGCAGCCACTTCAGGCTGCCCAGGGCCCATCCATAGCGTTGGGCACCTCCAGGGATGGGGCACCCACAACCCATCCCACCCTCCTTCACCACCACGTCACATTACAGAGCTGCCACGTACTTTGCGCTGCAGCTCAGTGCTGTGCAAAGGAAAGATGAGGGCTCACCCCACAGATCCGAGGATCGTCCTTTTCTGAGCAAGTCCAGCTGCGTTTCGCTAAAAGATTTTTCAAGCACATTCCTAATGATCTGAATTGTTCCTGAGCACTCCCTGCAGGCTCCAGCCGGGTTTTGGGGGGAGCATGCTCTTCTGAGAACGCCGCTTCTTATTTTTGTCAGCACATTGAACATAGCCTCTAAATTAAAATCTTCTATTCCCAGCCTATTTTGATCAACTCTGCTTCCTTCAGCTTAAAAGATACAATAAGAATAGATGAGCTCTTGCAAATTAAAAGCCTCTCTTGCTTAACAAATTGTCTCTCCACAATAATTAATTGTCTGGAGAGAGATTCCAGCCCTAGGTTTTTGGCCTCATTCCAGGCTGTGTAAGAGAAAAATATATATATTTGGATATGTGCTTCCTGCGAGCCTTCGTTGTGCCCTTCCTGTGCAGTGCAATGGCCCCAACCCATCTACCTGGTGCTGTCATGGCAGTGTCCCCAGAGCTGCCCCTCAGCCCCCCTTTAGTGACCCCATCCAGGCAGTGGGACCCTCACCCCAAGCTGTTCTCACAACAGTGGCTGCACAGGGGCTATGTGCAGGCAGTGCCAGGTGCTGAGCTCCAGACTGCCTTTGGGACTGAGTCTGACCCCTTAATTTCCTTAAGAAATTCCTTGCAGCATGTGACTTTCACCATGAGTAAATTTAAATTAATCTTCATTTCTGCAGACTAAGCCCTTGGCTGCTTCTCCTCTCAGGGATAGGGAGGTTCCTGCCCTACTTCACGCTTGCAAAACTAGAAAGAAACATAGGATACAGTGCCTGCTCCTGCAGAATCCTACAGGCTTTCCTCTGAGGTCACATTCCCCAGGCCTCTTCCTCATCCATGGAGCTCTGCAGCCTCCACCAGGGTCACAGCTGGCTTTGCCATCCCAATAGATGCCTGCCCCAGGTGTCATCTGTGGACAGCTGCACTAGGGTGGGTTGAGGGCTTGCCTCAATCAACATGAAACATGTAGCCCTTAGCCAGCTGCAGGATGCTTAATATCAGCAATCCAGCACCCTTCAGTCCTCATCAGAGCTGGACAGCTTAGGATCAGCAAACTGGAAATAAACCTCTAACATCCTCTCCCTGCACTATGAGAACATACAGGAATATGTCACAGGCTGTGCCTTCAGTCTGACACTGCAGCACAGCAGATGGGATCCTGCTGGGTCTGACTGGGATCGGCACTGCGGCATCCGGGAGGGCGGAAAAGGCTCGAGCAACATTTTCTTCCCTGGTCTCGGTATTGCAGAGGTGCCTGGGGACAAAGGTATTCCTGGAACAGCAAGCACTAGTGGCACTCCAAATGTATATAACCACTTGAACACATCTGGGAGATCCTCATCTTTTAGCTGTGCTGTGCGTCCTGATGATCAAAGTGAGCCATCAGTCTCTCCCATCCATAGAGGAAGCAGCCCATCTGCACAAGTCCCATTTGCACAGTGCTGGCCTACCCAGCCATGGCTGGAGCCCAGCAGGACCCCTGGCCCCATGCTACTCTATTAGTCCTCAGGCACAGCTTCGCATCAGAGCTTCCCAAAGCCCCCACGTTTGCCAAACCTCACGTTTCTATTCCTGGAGTCCCAAATTTTCCCTGACTTCACTTGCAATTTCCCAACACACAGTTCCCAGCATTGCCTTGGCCTTTAATAAACTGCTCATTAGAGACGCAGGGGAGGCCCATGTGGGGAATATCCCAGTCCATGAGTTTCTCTGGCAAGCCCTGGTGTCAGCTGTGATACAGCAGCGGCTCAGCCACCAGCTGCCATGTCCCTGCCCGTGGGGCTGCTGGATCCTCACAGAGCTCTGATTCCTATGAGCTCTCCAAGGGAAGATGGAGCTTGCTCAGCTCTGAGCCTGTGGGGTTTTCTTGCCCCCAGGCAGCAAGAATGTTACATTGGAAGAGATTAGGGCAATGCGACTGGAGGGGGGTTCTGCCCCCATAATCAGAGTTCCATATTCCTACAGGGCACCTCTCATCCTAAGACAGATTCTAGACCAAAAGATCCCTACTTGAGCAGAGTCGAAGGGAAGAAGGAGTCAACACCCCAGTGATTTCAGCTGGTGAACATTCCTGAGCAGATTTGAGCCTTGTTTTGCAGAGCATTCCCGCCGTGCACACCACCTTGCTGCTGCCCAGCAGTAACATTCTGAAGCTCCAGCAGACCCCCAGGTTGTGAAACACAAAGCTGGGTTTGGGTCTGTGGAGACGAACACACCAAGGCCATTCTGCTTTGTGCACCAGGGCTGCTGGGGTCTCTGCTTGGCTGGGATGGAGGTGAGGATTGCAACCCAACTCCATCCAGCATGGGGAACCCAGGGTGCACATGGTGAGCAGCGTGACACATCAGTCCCTTGGTTGCTAGCTGGGGAGGCATGGAAATGGTCAGCATTACTTTCTCCAGCAGCACGGAGCTCTCAGCCCAGCACGAGAGGGAGAGCAGAAAGGGGGAGCAGCTCCCGACACAGCTGGCGCAGCAGTTAGCATTCGTGGAAACCCACAAATGAAAGACACCAGAAGCACAGAGAGCCACCCGTGCTGTTCGTCACTTGGCTTGGCTCCCTGCGACTCCGCACGTGCAGAGGATGCTTCCGGCAGAGCTCACACGCGGTTCAGGGCAGCCCTGCATTTCGACTTCGACTGGATAGTAATCTCGGAGCCTGAGTTCAGGGCTCTGATCCCACCCACCGGCGCTGTGACTCACGGCGCAGTCAGCGAGCTGCCTGGATATTGGTGGGCAAGGAGGAGGGAGGGAGCTGGCGGCCGCCGCTCGCACTCGAGTTGCTCCGGCGTGCGGTGATCGGCGCTCCCACCTGCTGCAGGGCTACAGAACGCCGCTCCCAGGTAAAGCTTTTGCCTTTTTTATTCCTCTTGGTTGTTCCACTGCTGAAGGCATTTCTAAGCGAGAGCTCAGAGGGGTCGGTGGGTGGGAGCGCGCCCCGCTCTGCGTTCTATGGTCTGTGCTATCTTTGTCACGCCCTGCCCGGAATGCAGGGCAGCCTGGGGGCTTCTGCTGGTGGGAGCGGACAGAGGGGGAGCAGCAGGGTCAGAGAGGGGGCACGGGGCAGCAGCACTGCCCTGCCTCGGCACTCGCGCTCGCCTCTCCCCAGCAGCATCCCCACGAGGTTTGCTCCTAAGTAAACTTTTTTCCCCGAGCTGCCTGAGCCCTTCCTCCGAGCATACCAACCCTGGCCCAGCTGCTCTGCTCCTCTGGACTGATACCCGAGCACAGGAGGGGATGTTGCCCCCAGGACCAGAGGGATGCTGTGCCCCAACCCAGCTGTGGGCTTTGGGTAGAAAGCTGAATCCAAGTTTCTCTGCTCTGACTTCTGCAGCTAAAAATCATGTCCGCCAGCTTCTATTTTCAGTTTCACCTCTCATGCAGTCACTGAAGAGCAAACTTTTGAAATGCTGGAGGCTCTCTGCCCATTTCTGGATCACTCTTTGGGCTGTCTGCATTCAGGGTTCCCTTGAACACTTCTATACACGAGCCCCTGCTCTCCCAGGGCTGGCAGCCCTGATGGGATCAGCTCCTGCCTCCCAGCCCCTCTGCTTACCCCACAGGAAGCAACTGCTGCTGTACATCATCAGCGAGGCACGCTGACAGCACCAGATGGGAACAGCCCTTTGCTGGGGTCCCCGTGCCCTCCAAGCCCTGCCTGCTCCCCACCACCAAACCTCAGACATCCTCTTCAGGGGCAGCAGAAATCCCCTCCCTGCTGCACTGTGCTGTCACAGGCACCTCTTGGTGAACCCATGCGTTTAATCTCTTGATTAAACACTTGAGCACAGTTTTGGAAAAAGCCGTGACACCTTGCTGTGAGCTCTATGAGGTCAGGAAATCAGCTTTGCCCATAAGTGATGTGTCCCAGCACCTTGCTCCATTCTAATGCAGGAGAGGGAGATTTCTCAGATCCGGGGACCTGGAAATGCTCCCTGAACCCACTGCCATGTCCAGGCACACGCCAAGTGTTCTCTCCTGTCCGTCTGCTTTTAATAAATTTGCCACAAACCTATGAAGCCAGAAGAGGGAATACATTAATGGAGAGCAGCAAACGTTACTGGCTCTGCAGAACCAGGTGCAACATCCCATCCCCTCCATGCAAAAGTGTTCAAAGTGCCCAAACGTGCAGTGCCAGAAGAAATTATGCCAATAGGCGAGGGATGAGGAAGAAGAAAGGAGAGTGAATGAGAATTTCCCATAGACAAACCACAGCCCCAACCCTAGAGAAGATAATCAGCATTTTAGATGGGAACAAAACCGATCAAATGTCCACGGGCTTCCACAGAACAGAAAACATCCATTCATGCAGGAATTACTGCAGGAACTGTAAGGTTAAGGGACGAGCTGATGGGGAAGATCGTAATGTGCTGCAGTAGGAGAAGCTAATGCACTCATGGCTATTAATAGAATTCCTTAAAGATCAGACTGAAGACACATTTTTGTTTAATAGCTTTCATTAGTGATCTTGATTCAGAACACGGAAATTCCCTAAGAAAATGTGCTGTTGAGAATCTTGGGAGAATTGTTGAACCAGACAAGGGACTTCAGTGCTATGGGAGATGAACCAAAGGTTCTAAAATTCAAAAGAAACCTGTCACAAGTTCACATGCTTAGCGACCAAAGGCAAAGGTCCAGGCCAGGATGCATTGCCATGCAGTGCCACTCCTCCTGCAGAGCAGTGTGCCAGTGGGGAATGTTTCCATGTATAGAATATGGGACAGTCTCCCACCAGAGTTTAGGTTTTGCCTTTGCAAGCACCATGCCTGGAACCAGCCCAAGGTGCAGCATCCTACATCCAACCCTACGAGTCCTGCCCCATCCCTTCTCAGCACAGATGGGTGCTCCATCCCCATGGATAGCAGCTCCATATCACACTTGGAAATGTTCCTTCTCCCTGCCTAAGAAATACAGAGGTCCTACTCCTCACTCTCAGCTAATGGGAGAAGCAAGAAGCAGCAGAACTCTTCCTGACCCAGCCTGTAGGATCAGCTGCCCCACAGCACAGCCTGCACAGAGGGCTTTGAATACAGCAGAAGGAGCAGACCTTGCCAGGAGGGTCCAACCCAGCACCACTGGGCATGGGCACCATGACCAGGTTCCTTGCTGTGAATGTGGCACCAGGAAGGCAGCAGAGTCCCTGCCCTGCAGCAGTGCTGGGCCAGGAGCACAGCCTCAGCTGAGCTCACATGAGCTGGGACAGGAGCGGCTGTTGGTGGGTGGCAGAGCAGCCACACGGGAGGCTGTGATCCACCCACTGCATTTTTCTAAGCCTGCTACTCCCCCTATAATTTACCCTGCCATTTCCAGCGCGTTAGGAGCAATAGGAAAAACATTCTTTTCACTTGGAAATACCCTTCTCTGAGAACAACCTGTTCTCCTGGCTGCTGTCAGCAGGCAGGCAGCACTCAGCTTGTGCCACGATCCTTTTGTGCCTGAACAAAAAGCTTTCCATGGCAAGAGCCTGCACTGCAGCAGGAGGCAAGGAGCCACTCTGCCAGCTCCCCATGCCCCTCATCCCAGTGCCCCAGTGTGGGCCACAGGTCATTGCTCCAAATTCCCCTCGGAGCATCCGGCACCTCTCTGGATCTTGCTCTGGTCAGGAGAGCGGGAGCCTCTGAGCAATGGGAAGTCTCTCTGAGCTGGTTGAGCCATGTGATTGCTAACATCAGGGATCAGCACAAGGCATGGGGCTGCTCAAAGTGCTGTTACAGGCACAAAGTTTAAGAAGTTCAGCTGCGAAGCCTCATGAATCACACAGGGCTGATTAATTTTACTAGATTGTATAAATGGAGTGCACTGCTCCCTCTGGAAAGCTCTTTCCTCACTTCAATCCAGCCCTTTTTTTTAAAATCACAAGCCTGTGGGAACTTCTTTCCTCTGAAACCACCCTTACACCACATGGGCATTCCAAAGTGACAGGCACCAAGCAGGGTCTGCTGTCCCCAGCTGCCAAAGAACTCTCCAGTCCAGGTCTAAGTGATCCAGGGCACCCAGAGAGGTGCAGAAACCCCATTTCTGGAGGGGCTGCCCAAGGGACTGTTGCCCGCTATGGCCCTGACTTGGTGCTCTCTTTGCAGGCTGTCCTCAGATAAAGCAGCTCTGTCCCTGACAAGTACTGCTGGCCATCATCTCTGACCCAAGCACACAGAACAAGGCAGGCATGAGACCCCATGGGACCTGACCCCATAGCATCTGACCCTGCTGGGCTTTGCAGGAGAAAAGGGAACAGCTGACACCCACCAGCAGTGCCACAGGACTCAGCTCCAGCCCCAGATGGACTGGGTCACACAAGAAATTTGCAGGGGCACATCATTTCTAGGTCACATCACCTCAGCAGACTGAATGCGTGAAGGGGACTCTACTGTGATCTCCAAGACCATTGTAGGCCCAAATTTGGTTTGGAAGGAACTCCAGGGCTGCGTGGTAGAGGCTCACTCCAAGCATCTATAGAACCACTGACAGCAGAACCGTTCCACCCATGCAACTGCACTATGGATCCATGTGGCAACCTCACAAACCCTTCAAGAAACATGGACTTCCCTCTGCAGCTGCTGGTCGGGTCCTGCCTGGCCCTGCTCATCGTGTTCACTCTCTGTGGTAACATCATTGTGTGCCTGGCAGTCACTCTGGACCGCCGGCTCCGCAGCCTGACCAACTGCATCATCGTCTCGTTGGCCATCACTGACCTGCTGCTGGCCCTGCTGGTGCTGCCCTTCTCCGCCTTCTATGAGGTCACCAGCGAGTGGCCCTTTGGCAGCACGTTGTGCAACATCTACCTCAGCCTGGATGTCATGCTGTGCACGGCCTCCATCCTCAACCTCTTCATTATCAGCCTGGACCGCTACTTTGCCGTCACCACCCCGCTGCGCTACCAGCAGCTGGTCACCCCATCCCGCGTGGCTGTGGCCCTGATTGTTATTTGGACAGTTTCACTGATGGTCTCCTTCCTCCCCATCCACCTGGGGTGGAATACCAATGGGACAACGGTTCAGAACACTACACCCAACTGCACCAGGGAGTGCAAGCTGGAGGTGAATTCTGTGTACGGACTGGTGGACTCCTTGCTCACCTTCTATATCCCTCTGGTCATCATGTGCGTCACCTACTACCGGATATTCAAGATAGCGAGGGAGCAAGCCAAGAGGATAAACCACACGTGGTGCTGCAGCAGCAACAGCCCCATGCCACCCATGGTGAAGGAGCACAAAGCCACTGTGACTCTGGCAGTGGTGATGGGAGCCTTCATCATTTGCTGGTTCCCCTATTTCACAGTGTTCACATACAGAGGGGTGTGGGGGGACAGCAGTGTGAAAGGCACACCCATGTCCATCGTCCTCTGGCTGGGCTATGCCAACTCAGCACTGAACCCCATCCTCTACGGGACATTCAACAGAGATTTTCGGGTGGCATACCAACACTTGTTGCACTGCTGCAGGACAGGGGACCCCAAGAACTCCCTACAGAAGGGTCAGCCCCGGGGCAGGAGCTGCGGGGAGAGCCTGGATGGACAGGAGGGGAAATGCCTGAAGCTGGAGATGAGGAATGGGAAGGGCATCTTGCTGACAGATGGAGCCCTGCAGAGGTAAGAGCCTCTCCACAGTCACGCTGCTGGTCCCCAGGACCCCGTCAGCTCAGACACCCAGCACTGCCCCAACAGCAAGTTCCATTCCCATTTCTGGAGCAAAAATAGCTAAAATTAGGTTGGCAAACTTTTCTAAGAACACAGACAACCACACATAGAGCCCCCCCAGCAGTACCCCAAGCACCGCCTGGGGCAGGACCCTGGAAGGGGTGCAGCAGTGGGGAGGACAGATAGGATGCAAGCACTGTGCCCAGGAACTCCCATCTCATGGAACCAGCCTACACCTCCTTGGCCCACCTGAGCATAAGGAGAACACAGACACATGCTGTGCCACAATGTGAGCTGCTGCTCCCACACCCTAATCTAACCTCCAGGCAGCAGCAACTGATAACCCCCTGATAGCCCAGAAACTTTCCATCCCACCGATAAGCTGTTCTTTCAATCCCTGCTGCATGTGCCCTTGGTGCTGTCTCCAAAGCACAGTGTGAAGCCTTAGGAAGGAGAAAGCAGGGAGGTGAAGCAGAGGGCAGAGCGGTGCGAAAGGCTCAGCCTGTATCACACTCAGGCATGTGCCTGGAACAGTAAAGATGCTTCTGCAGACACAGACGGGGCTGGAAGGAAACCTGCGCTGCTCCTGTAGAGCAGCACGTGGGATTTTATTTAACTAAATTGTTTGTGCAATGCAAAACACCAGCTGGTTCCTGCACAGCATTACAGCCCATACCCAGGGGAGGCCAGAGAACACTGGGGGATGGCCCAGCAATAGGCTGGATCGGGTGCTGGGGCTCAGTCAGTTAGGCAGGTTTGGCTCCTTCCTAACACTTGAGTGCATTTGAATGAGACCAGTAAAAAGGTGAGCATCTCTCACCTCCTTCCAGCAGGAGAAATAAATGTTTCCTCTCTGGATTTGTGCCCAAATGAAGCAGAACACTGGAGGGAAGAGGCTGAATAGCAAGCAGTGCTGCAGTGGGGCACATATCATGCACTACTGGAAGCAGAGGGGAAGACACAAGAACAGGGATGTTTCTTGACTTTTCTAAATCCAGATAACTCTTTCCCATACCAGACAGCATCACTGCTGTGGTTTCTGCTTGTGATCAGATAAAAGTGAATGTGAGGGCTGAAGGTTGAGTTTTTGGTTTTACTTTCCCTGTTTATCTGCCTACTCACTTGCCTGGAAATGATGCACCAAGGATGGCATGGGCCTCTCTCACTTCTCCCCTTCCCCATCAGGGATGCACACATTGGGTGTCTGAGACCCCAACACCATGCAGGAGTCACCCAAACCCCAACTGCCAATGGCACCCTGAGCTCAGAGAGACATGGTCCCTCTCTTCCAGCCACATTAGCAGAACAGAGCAGCACATATCACTCACAAACCCATATCTCCCTCCAAATAAGACTGGAGCCTAGCAGAGCTCTGCCCAGAGCAGTCCCATGGGGTTGTTCAGGGGAAAGCATTTTGAGATGTTGCCCATTATGTTTTTTCCTATTACGAAGCACAGGGAAAGACCAGCAAACATACCAGAGAAACATGAATGGTCTCAGGAGATGTCAAGCACAGGAACAGGAGTCAGCCCCATCACTTCTATGGAAAAAACATGCACCACAGCCATTGTGACACAGGCAGCAATTCTCTGGGTGGTGGGGAGCATGCAGGATTGCAATGGAGGGCAGCAACTCCTCACCCCCTGCCACACATTAAACAGGGAAAGAACTCACTAAAGAAGCAGAAATGGAAAGCAGAGTCCTACTCCTGTCCCAGGATGTAGGCTCCTGTCCCAGCCACCACATCCTGTTCCTTCCCAGGGGCTCAACCCCATGCAGGCAGCAACTGGTGCGTGCAGAGCAAAGCCTGAAGGCTCACCCACACTGGCACCAACCTATCTCCTCTTTACATCTCCGTGTGCAATTTCACTCTTTCCAGTGACGGAGCTTTCCCGTGAGCCTCAGCCACCCCATCTCCTGGCCTCCTCTCCCAACTGCCCTCTTCCAGCACTCTGCAAGGCTGAAAGGACACACACAGACTTCCCTTGGGGAGAAACCTGAGAGCAGAGGCAAGGGCTGCAGGGTGAGTACAGGGCTGGGGTTTCAGGGTGCTGCTGTGTTTAATGAATGGGGACATCCACTGCATTTTTCTGGGTCCAGCCATCCCATCCCAGAAGTCAGCAGTACGGGGAGCAAAGGCACCAGAGGTACACCCTCCCTCTGGGAGCATTTGCTCTCCAAACCCACGGCAACTGCCCAGAGCTGTCCCTTCTCTTTCCCCAGCTGCTCTTGAAGTGTGAGAGTACAGAAAACACTTCATGATTCTCTGGAAGACACTGCCAGCTCCCCTTGCCATTATGGGAGCAGCCATTATGCACTGCAGAGGCAGCTGTGCCAGATCGCAGCTTTCCAGCACACTGTTTTTTTGCAAGCCTACATCAGTGCTGTGAGTCACCACCTGACTGGACTCCCAGGTTGGGAGACTGACAATGGGCATCTCCACCATCCCCAGCAGCACTGGGCAGAGGATATGGCCATTTGCCCCTGTGCAATGGGTTGCCTCTGGGCTCCCGAGAGCCACTCTGTACAGCCCTCCTCTTCAAGGACTGGGCAAGGTCATCCCGACCTCCACACACACTCTCTTAAACACTGCATGCTGATAACCTGGGCTCTCCTGTATTGATTGTACCCAGGGGGTGAAAAATGAGGTCACCCACACACTGCGGCTGGAGGAGCACATCCCAGCCAAGGTCATGCTGACAGCCCCATATATGGGGCCCCACTGGGGTATGGGTCCCTGGGTGTGACGTACAGAGGTGACAGCATGGGGAGAGCACAGCACAGAGGCTGCTCCCGGGGGGGACAAATTACCCCGAACCCAAGCAGGGGGTGTCTCGAGCCTCCTAGCCAGCAGGACAGCCAATGCCAGTTGTGCTCTTTGTGCCTTCCCTCTTTGATGCACACATCTTCTGAACAACACTGAGTTTCCGCAAGGCAGAGACAAGATGCCAATCTCCCTCAGGAGATTTCTAATCTAATCGGCACGGCAAAGCACGGTTGATCTATGCAGAGGTTTGCAGATCTGAGGTCCTGCTGCGGCCACAGATTTCCTCTCTGTGACATGGAAGTGAGGACAGGAAACATCACCTCATGTGAGGACCCATCTGAATGCGCCCCAGCAGGAGCCAAGCAAAGCCCCGCAGCACCCACCTGCAAAGGAGGGAGAGGAAGCACTCTGAGGCAGAGCACTGCTGACCCCAGCACGCCCACAACTGTCACTTTGACTCAGTTATTTGCAGATGTGACAAACAGGCACTGCTGCTGGCCCACAGAGAGGGGAAGAGCGAGCAGAGAAAGCCACAAAGCAACATACAGCTCCTCTGAGGGAGCATCAGAAGATGAGCTCTGGGTGACACTGCTGAGCTCTGCCCCTCAGCAGCTCTCAGAACACAACTGCACTCTGCTGAGAACATCCTCACAGCATTGCACCACAGACCCTCCCAGCCATAGCAGATGCTTAATGCAGAATCCCTCGTGCTGCAGGGAGAGGAATGTGGGGCAAGTGAATACCTGCACCCCGCACATCCTTTGAACGCTCTCCCTGTTTCCCTGTAGGATCCCTGTGCCGGTACGTGGCACTTGCTGTCTCCCCAGATGATGCTGGAGAAGCCTATGCCTGCCCACGTTTCTTACCAGGAGCACAGAAGAACCTGCACCATCAGGGCCCGCGACACCTCCAGCACTGAGACCTACGTTAGTGGGTTGAGAGCCAGGGTGCACCCCAGCAGGTCTGGGGTTCAGGCACAGCGGGAAAAAGGAGATGCAGCCACAGCCTCGGTGCCAGACAGCCCAACCCAGGACCGGCACTACGTCCCGCGGTGCTCCATCAAAGGGAAACATCCACCGCCCAGGGAGCCCGGCAGAGGGGGTGAGGTGACAGGAGAGCTATCGACGGCCAGATCACAATACGTGCAGCCGTGCAGCATCCTCATGGGCCAAAAAAGAGCCCCACCTCGGGGATGCTGGGGCGTCCCCTGCTCTTTGTGGGCTTCACACGCTCAGCCCCATGGCAAGGAGAGAGGACCCGGAGCCACGGGAGCCGCCGAGCAGTGTGGCTGCCCCCAGGCTCTTTCCCCAGCAGCAGCTCAACGCCAAGTCTGCAAAAACAGGATGTCTGCGAGCGAGCCTGGGCAGAACTCAGCCATACAAAATCCCGTTTAACACAGAGGCAGAACAGCACGATTGATTTCTCCCAGCACACTCTACCTCGAGAAGAGCTCCCCGTAGCCCCCCATTCCCCTGTACCTCACCCCTTCCTCTCAGCCGCGCTCACGCACAGCACAACCGCAGGGATGCGGCTGGAGCCGAGCGCGCCGCTCCCAGAGCCGGGGGGCAGCAGAGCGGCTCCGGCGCCCCCCGGGCCGGGCAGCGTTACGGGCTCTGAGCTCCCCCTGCTTGCGGCTCCCGGCCCAGCCCCCCTCTGTTCCGGAGCACCCCCAGCCTGGGCCGGGCCAGAAACACCCACAGCATCCACGCTTCCCTCTAAAACTCGGGGAGGAGGATCTGACAAACGCACCCCACCCAAAGCTGTGCCACCTATGATAACAATTAGAGACTGATCTAATTGCAAAAATAATTGCAATTGAAGTGTTTAATTACCATAGTAAGCAGGAAGAGCCGCTCCCGACTGTTTCGGTAGCACTCTCGATCCATCAAACAAGGTTTGGGGCTTGTTTGGGGTTGGTGTGTGTTTTCTTTTTTATTATTATTAGATTGCAGCCCTGGGGGGATGAAGAGATTTACTAATTAGGGTCCTGGAGAACAGCCACCAACTTGCAAGCACTTGTTTTTAATTTCAATACTAACAAGGCTGGAAGGGGGAGAAATCCAAAATGCATAACAGCTGTGTGGTTGCAGCCCTGCAGCCCCTCACCACGCTGGCAGAGCCCTGGTGCTGCTTGGTGTGATGTTGTGAGGCTGGTTTTGTGCTGTGCCAGCACCTGTCACCCTCTGATCCCATCCACTGCAGTGACAGCTCATCCAGATCCTGGTGCCAAGCCCTGCAGAACAACAGCAGGAAACTTCTCCAGGTGGCATTTGGTTTTGTTTTCCCCTATATGTGCAACAAAAGGGGATTAAATTCTTTCTCCAAGCAGCAATTCTGAGAGGGAGGAGAAACCGCTTAGAAAGCTCCTAAGCAACATCTGCTTTCTCAGATAGGAATATCCCCCTGCCAGCCAAGTGCCCAGGGACAGCTCTATCCTTTGGGCCGTGTAGGGATGCAGCCACAGCTCTGGGTAGGACCCAAAAGCACAGAAAAGGCTGTGGGGAGGGGATGTAGGAGCTGCTGCAGGGTACTCTGGTGTGTCCCCCTCCCAGAAGTGTAGCAAAGGACTGTTGCATTCCTTTTAGATAAAAGAGAAACATCAGTAGAAGAAGGAAAAAAAAAACGTGTTGGGTTTTTTTTTTGAGCTCTCGTGATTGAACACAGGAGATGGAAAGGTAGCAAGCAGCTCCAAGCAGACAAAAAAAAAAAAAAAATAGGAGAGAGAGAAGAAACTTTGTTTTAGAAATCCCGAGATTTGGTTTTCTTCAATAAAATGCATTTGAGGTCACCTACCAAACAGTTCTGGCTCTGAGGTCTCAGGTCTCCATACCGTGGGACCACCAGGCGTGTGGCCGTGGGACAGGAGAGGGGACAGAGCCACTAGAGGGCACAAGTAGGACAGAAACATGTCCCCATTCGGGTCACTTGCCGCCCCACAGGCAGTGGCGGTCCCCAAAGTCCCATATCATCCCCCATCCCAAAGCACCTCCCAGAAATCTGCCATTAGCCCAGGTCCCGAGGGTTTGGTGTCCCCATGCACCAAGATGACACCACTGCTGCATGACGGGGACGTGTCCATTCATCCAGCCACTGACACCCCATGTCCTCAGTGGGGATGACACAGCCGTCCCCTGGAAGCCCAGGACCCTGCAGACCCTGGCACTGGCTGCCCTCATGCTGAGGACCACCAGCCCCACACCGTGTGCCCATCAGCAACCCAGCAAACGCTGGATGCATGCAGGGTGATGCCGCACAGGCAGAGTGACGTGATGGCACAGCCGTGGGGTGGTGATGGAGCAGGACGTGGCACACGGTGTGTGTGCTGCTGCTCCCTGCAGGCATTGGTGTGAGGATGGGTGGATGCAAACCCAGCGCCCGCAGCCCCTGCAGCAGCACCATTACGCAGGGCTCTCCATCCTTTTTGCTTAATGGGAGGCATTTTTCTGTCTCATTTCCCTTACCCTCAGCACTGAAACCGCCTTTCTGCAGCAAAACAAGCCAAGCCAGAAAAATCCTTCTCCCTCAGCAGCTCACAAAGTCCCCTCCCTCCGTGGCAGCAGCAATGCCCATCGCGCAGGGCTCCCTTTCCTTGCATATCGCACTGCAGAGCAATAAATGATCCCCATCTCCTGCATGTTCCCGGGCTGTGCCGACCCCAGGCTGCATTTGTGTCTTTTGTCCTCATTCCTGGGAGAGAGGCAGGCTCTGTGCATGGCCCCATTGCACCGCCATGCTCACCATGCAGCTTCAGCGGGAGGGGGGACCCCATAGAGCCCACATGCCCTGGCCAGCAGACCCCCCCCGCCCTGGTTTTAACGGTCATCATGGAGCCCTCTGTGAGCGGGAGGATGGGACTCGCACAGGGGATGGCAGCGAGGGCACACGGGGACACCTCGGGGACAACGGGGACAGGCGTTCCGGCGGAGCTGCGGGGTTTTGTTCTCGCCGTTGATAGATCTGCAAATAGCTCAAAAGGAAAAAGGTCCCCTCGGCCCCCCTCCACCATCCCTCCCCGAGGGCTGTGCGCCCTCTCCGCTCGCTCAGCCTGCTTCGAGGTTGAGCTAAGTCCGCTGCTCTTTCCTGGGTGATTAGGCCCTTCATTAAGGGGCTGGTTTCCCCCCAGGGCACTCCTGGTGCTCAGCTCAGATGGGGCTGCAGAAATCCAGGTGTCCCCAGGGCCCAGGCAGGAGTGAAGGGCACACAGGGCCAGGGAGGGAGAGGTGAGTTTGGTAACAGGATGATGTTTCATTGAGGTTTTATCTCTGCGACTGGCAATGTGCTCCTCCAGGAGATTTAGTGGGAAGTTGCCTGGTCCCTGCCAAGAAGGCTGTTTTTTGAGGGAAAGCACATTATGCATCAAAGTTGAAATTCAAATCCTTTTTCCTCCTCTCCTGGCATTTATCTGTGAGGCTTCGGATGTTCCTCAGAGCATCTTTGTTTGCAGAGTGCCCCCAACCTGCCCCAATATCCGTGGTGCAGGGGCTCAGGGAAAGCTCTGGAGATCTCGCACAGCACTGAACTTCTCGCTGTTGTTATTCTCCCCGTTGGTGAAACTGTTGCTGGGCAGGCAAAGGGCCGGCATTCCTCTGCAGCCCTCGTGTGCTGGGGGTGCCTTTAACCCATGCACAGTTCCAGAAATCCCCCACAGCTGCAAGCTTTCCCCCCTGAGAGATTCTCCTGCCGTATCCAGGTTGCTTTGAGCACCTCTGCCTCCCCGCCCACCCCCCAAACCCTTCCATCCCCAAAACCAGACGTGCTCTGCATGTTGCATCTTGGATGGGGCTGGCAGAGATCAGATTTTTTAATTTTTTTTCCCTAGAGATGCTCTCGTTTGCCTATTTAAGGGGGAAGTTAGCAGCTCCTGGAGCAGCCCCCATCCTTTCCCCCCCCCCAGCCCATCCCAAAGCATCAGGACAGGCCCCATGTCGGCAGCCACTGGAAAATCACACTCCATTTCAGAAAGGGAAAGCAAAGTGTAAATCTCTCTCTCACACACACTGCAGTGAGAAAAGTGGTGAAAGCTTTAATTTCAGAGCTGGGAGAGAGAGAGACAATAATATATCAGCAGCACCCCGATCGCCGGGGAGGGAAACATCAATTCTGGGCTTATAGAAACAGCCACCATGATTCCCCCCTCCCTGCCTGGCACCCAGAAAGCAGCAGGATTTCCTGCCGACCCCACAGCCCTTACCTCACTGCTCTCCAGCTGTGGTTGGGGGAAATTGAGCAGCCTCCCGTTCCTGGTGACAGTGATGTTGATCTCACAAGTGTTGGCCCAGGAGCGTGGGGACCGGAGGGAGGAAGAGGCAGCAGGAATGAAAGGCAGTGATTTCCCTCCCCCTCCAGCAGAGGTCTGCGTTCAGCACGGGCCGGCTGCTGTGCTCAGCTCTCCCCAGAGGTTCCCTTCATAAGAAGGAGCAAATTCCACGATTTATCAAGGGGAAATTTGCATTTGAAATATTCCCCAACTCCAAATGTCACCTGGCTTGATCCCCCTCCCCCCCCCGCTTGAACAAATGCAACTGAGCGGGGAGGGGATCAGACCAGTGGGGAGAGAGGAAAAGCCCAGGGTTAAAAGCATCCATGGATACTTGATCCAGGATATGAGTGAGCATGGCCACAGCCTTCCCCTCTTCCACCCTCTGTCAGGCAGGACATGCAGGAACGGGTATCGGAGGCTCAGCCATCAAGGATTAAGGATTTCGTGTTTGAGATTTTATTTACACAATAAGACTTAAGTGATTGCTGCATGAAGTGTAGGTGGATTCTCTCCGATGCCTGCAGAGGGATTAGTGCCTATAAGGCAGCCAGAATGAGCTGAAAATTGGAGAGATCAAAGTGCAGGAAGAGGAATCCCACGTTCTCAATGATTCTGAAGGGAATGGAGAGGGATGACAGCGGTCAAGGATGGGAAGATTGCAACTGGTGGCCCAGGAGAGATGCAGGCAGTGATTCCCCCTTCCCCATGATGCTGCAGACGCCGGGCACATCCTGGGGACAAGCAGCACCCAGGTATTTCCCATCCTGAGGCTGAAGAAGTTCCATAGGCAGCCGCAGGCTCCTGGGACCCCTGTGCCAACCTGAGCTCTTCCCCAGACTTGCTCCTACTTGTGGCTCAGGCTGACAGCGCACAGCGACACTGCAAGAGGGAGACACATGTCCCCATCCCCACAGCACCCAGCCCGCAACCAGGCTGCACACATCAGCCTTCTCCTCTTGACCTTATTAAAGCTGCCGGGCTGCCATGGGCTGATTCAATTAAACAGGGCACAGAGCGCCATCCCCGACGGGCAGGAGGGATGGATGGTAAAAAAACAGAGTGCTTTCACCCCCGCTGCCTCATTAGCTGCAACTGCTCCAGCTCCAGCCACGCTGTGCTCTGCTTTGCACAGGGGCAGCCGTGAGCCCCAGGGGACCCCACAGCACGGCCCCGGGGGGGGGCACATAGGCTGAGAGCTGCGGTGCAGGTAGGTAGGGGTCTGGCAGCAGCAGCCCACGGACAGCAGCAGGGCTGCGCAGCTGCAGGCAGCTCCTTTCCTCCTCTGCATCTGCAGTGACCGACTTTGTTCCATCACCCGTGTTGTGCAGGGCTGTGCGCCCCCCCACGCATCCCCCAGCCCTGCACTCGGTGTGGGACAGAAGTTTCATCCCATCTCTTCCCAAGATCCGCAGGCGGGCGGGTGTTCCTTCGCCGCAAATGAACCCGCAACGCTTTGGAGAAGGGCTAATTCCCTCCCTCCTTAATGCATGGAAGCTTCTTACGCTAAATCTATACAGGCACAATTAGCATTATTCATATTCCATATGCTCCGCTCCCTGGTGATGAATATTAATCCGTTCCCCGCTCCCAGGCATTGGAGATAACGGCGCTGCTCTGCGCCGCAGCAGCGGGGACAGAGGGAACATTGCTGCAGGTGGAGGGAGTTTCCTTCCCGTGTCGAGAAGGGGGGACTCTGCAGTTCTGAGGGGGGCTGCAGGACTCCTGCAGTGGGCTAATGCAGAGCAGCCTTTCTGGATGGCTCAGGTCTGAGATTTCAGGACTCACAACAGCTTTCAAAACCTGTGGTGCTGTGCTGCAACCCCACACAACCCAGAGCATCCCATCTGCCTGCCCTTCATCTTCACTCAGGCCAGGGGTCCAAGTATCACAGGAATGGTGGGGATGAAAGGGGGGAGGCCAAGATGCACCGTGATGCCATACATCCATCCGCATGCTTAATCCATATAGCATCAGGGCCCCCATCTGCTGCATCACGCATCATTAGCTGGCTGGTTTCTGAGGCGGCTCCCAGCAGAGGTGGAAATTGTCTTGGGGGTGATTGGTCCCCCACTGGGAGAGTCATATTTCGGCTCAGCTGAGGCTTAGGGGTGTGGGATGGAGGGGACTCCAAGTCCCTGTGGGTGCTGCACAGCCCCACAGCCTGCAGCCCATGTGCAGAGCAGAGCTCAGCTCCATGGCACAGATCCATCCACCCCAGTCATCCCCGCTGCCCCAGCCCGGAGCACTGTCACCAGGGCTCAGCTCCTTTAAATCCCCGTGATTGCAGAATACACTGGGACACCCTACCCAGAAAAATAAGGGAAAGAAATGATTTTCTTCTTGCTGGAAAGCTTGGAGAGCTGCCTGCTCCTTGCCAGCCCTCCCACGCACTGCACAGTGGAGGACTGCAGGGCCAGCATGGGCTGGGGGGGCTGGGGCGCAGTGGGGTGCCCCTCCGTGCTGGGGTCTCTTCCCTCCACTCCCCACTCCATCTGTCTCTTTCCTGTCTGTTTCTCCTCTCTGCCATCTCTGGGCTGAGATCTGCTCCCGAGGGAGCTCACTGCTCCAAAGAAGCCAAAACTCACCCCAAATCCCTGCTGGAAGCCCCAGGGAATGAGCCACCCCAACCGGCTGAGCTGAGCCAACGTGGGGTTCTAAGTGAGCAGCAGTAAAGGTGCAGTGGGAGAGAAGCAGGCTCTGGGGTGCAGGGAGGGAGCCCTGAGTCAAGGTCACTCTCCCATTCTGCTTTCATGCCAGGATGGGTTTTCTCATTACTTACCCAAGCTGTAAATTGTCTAATTTGGAGCACACCATTTATCCCCGATGTGCACTTGAGCAGGCAGATTTTGTTTTCAGGTGTGTGATTAATTTTCTTTTTTTTTTTTTTTTTTTTTTTTTTCCTAAATGTGATTTCTCTCCTAGGAAACTGCAAACAAACAGCTCTGACCCTTGTGGCCGTTCGGGTGCACATCGGGGCAGGGCACAGCAGCCGGGTCCTGCAGGATGAGAGGACTGGGAGCTCTGTAACAGAGCTGTACAAACCCCCGGGCCATGCTGGATAACCCCAAAATCCAGCGCTGTGCCACACTGATGCCCGTCATCCCCAGCACCACCTCCAACCCCCCGGGCAGCAGCGATGGGAAGCAAGCAGCACTCTCCCTGCTCCCAAATCAATCTGCAGGGAATTACCATTTTTATTAAGACCTAACATGTCCTTGGCTGCTGGGAATGTGATTTGCTCCCAGAATGAGATTACTGCGGTTCCCAAGGAGCCACCATCGGTCTCGGTGACTTCTGCCCTCGTGGCACATCCCCACACGGCTGCACGGAGCAGTGCTGTGTGCCAGGTTCCTCGTCCCCGCGCCGAGCTGTAAGAGCTGGGACACCTGCTGGGAGCGTGCACCCCCCCCTTCTCTGCTGGGGAGTTGTTCTCTGTTCTCCCGGATGGTTTTTCAGATGAAAGGAGGTGAAAATCACTTCCATTCACTCTGCAGGAGGCCCTGCAGGGCTGCCTTGGTGCGTGATGCGGTTTGTGGCTCTCCCAGCACGGGGTTGAGGGAGGAGACTGAGCACCGCACTGCCCTTTGTGCTGGGGGACATCCTCCCAAGGAGCTGCTTAGCATTCGGAGCAGGCGCGCGCGTTGTTTCCGGGTAAAAACTCTGAGTTTCACTTCAAAAACACATCGATCTTCTGCAGCGTGCCATGAAGGGCAGCATCTCCTCACCCACTTTCTGAAACTGGATCACAGCAGCACCAGGACCCTGTACCATGGGGCTGGACCTGACGCTCCGCAGCGTCAGGACACGCAGCCACCTTCTCCCTGGCACCGCTCTGCAATGCCGTGCGACTGCTGCTGCTCATCTGCCCAGCGGGAACGCTGATGGACCTGCCTTGCCTCTCTCTATAAGGGCCCAGCTGCACGCTCCCAGTTTGAGGAGAGAACACTACAACAGCTTCTTTACTTACGTGTCACACGAGGATTGAGGTGTCTGTCCTGAGTCCTTCCTCTGCTGCAGAATCCATGGCAGAGCAATGCCTCCCCAGGGCTGAGCATCCATCCTGCCCCCACACCCACTGAGGGTGGCACCTTCCCACAGGAACACATTTCCTGCAGCTACAGGACCTCTGCTCCAAAGTGTTTGCTTATGGCTAAGTGCAGCTGCCCCAGCACCTGGACCATGAGTGTGATGTGAGAGCCCCCAGCACCTGAGTGAGAAATAATAAGGGCATCTGTTCCCATTAGCAGTGTGAAGACTGGGGAGAGAAACGACTATTGATTGCCCTGTGAGCTCAGCATCAGGCACGCAGACATGGCATGCAGCCACGATCAATGATGCTCACTGGGGGTTCTGCCTCTGCCTGAGGCACAGGGACAAAGCTTGCATCCCACCAGCACCCAGCACAGCCCTGCAGTGCACAGTCCACGCCATGCAGCTCCCCCCTCTCCAAGCCCATGTTTCATCCCGAGGAGGAGAACAGTGATGCTCCCTGGGGGCTCTCTGCTCAGCCCCATCCACAGGGGTACCCAGATGGAGCCCTGCTCCCCGCCCTCTCTCAATCCCTTGGGCAGCTGCCTTGGCATCCATGGGACACTCACACTGGGTACAAAGGCAAGAATTGAGAGAAAAGCTGGGATTTCTATCCTGCCAGCAGAGGATGTCAGCAGGGAAGGCGGAACTACACTTCCCAGAGTGCTCCTGGCCCTGCATGCTGCCCAGGAAAGGCGAAGGGACTCAGCTGCCAGCTCCTCCCTGCTCCTAAATTATTCTTATTATTGTTTATTTGTGGTTTTTCTGCACTTAACTGCCTTCCTCGTCCACTTAATCGGGGGATTATTGCCCCACCTGCCCATCCACCAGAGCCCAACTCATTACCGGGGCTTATTTATGAGCAGCACAGCAGCAGAACGCACCCTGCAGCTCCATCTCCTCTGGTGCAGGCAGCTGGAGGAGATGGACAAAGGCAAGCCAGAGCCACCAGCAGCAAGCATGGCTGTGGGGTGACACGGAGGTGTCCCAGCACCTCCTCCTGTCCTCACGTCAGCACAGGGCACAGGATGATGCTGCTTTTGGCATAGCGTGGGGGAAGCAGCAGGAGCCTGGCCGAGCCTTAAAGTGCTCTCAGAGCTGAGGAAAGGTCAGCGGCACAGCGCCGTCCTTCCGCTCGCACAGAGGGGCGCGGGCTCCTTGGCACGGCGGTGACAGCTGGGTGACAGCAGGCTGACAATGACAGCATGGCATGGTGGAGAAGCAGAGGGACCCGCAGCACCCACAGTCCTTCCCACCATTGCTCCATCCGCAGGCAGAAGAATCTGGGCAGAATGTGGGGCAGAGCATGTGAGCCTGCCAATGGAGCTGTGATAAATAAATCATGGCACCAAAGCAATCAGAGCTGCCCACTCAGCTGCTTGGGATGCGGTGCCCACACGGGGGATTTGCAGCTGTACCTCCCCGGCCATTGGGCCCACAGCCCAAATGCTGCTCCTCTGTTTGCAGCCGTGTTTTGCAGCCTCAGCACCGAGGGGGATTGATTTATTCATCAGCAGCTCCAGCCCGCACCATCCCTGCATGAAGGCCGTGACAAGCGGCAGCAGTGCAACGAGCAGCATGGCACGCAAGGCAGTGGGGCTGGCTGACCCCATGCTGCTGTGCCCGGGGGGTGAAGAGAAGGGAAATGTGAGGATCAGACCCTCATGGGGCTGCGCTGCATTAATGCGTGTCCATCCTGTGCCCTTGCAGGGCAGAGAGGAGGGAACCTATTTTCCAAAGGGAGTTCAGCAGTGCCAATGGCTGAACCAATTGCAGAGGCAATGACAAGGGTCCTGGTCCCCATTGCTTTTGCTTGTCCTGCCCATCCAACCTCAGATTTTGGAGATCCCACAGTGCTTTGCGTGCTGGGGTGGTGCACCCAATACCCAACAGGCCCAGAGGACCCTTATCCCGGGTGGCACCCACACGACCTCATGGCCAGCAATAGACTTTGTCCCCATGGTGTGGGACAGCAGTCATGGGAGGGGGACACACCGAGTCTGGGGGAGCAAAGTGCTGGGCCCTGGTTCGGGGTAGATACTGAGTGGGGAATTGCTGTAGGAGATGGGGATCAGGAGGGATGGGTAAATACTGGGGGAAACTGGTGGGGATCAAGGACAGGAACTGGGCATACTGAGGGGCACGGAGGGGGGGGGGGGGAGTGGCAGTGACTGCTGGGGGGGACTGATGGGCACCAGGGGCATGGCCGGGTAATGAGAGGAAAGGAGAGGTGGGCACCGCTGGGGGGGTGACTACGTACTGGGATGCAATTGCCGGGGGCGACTCCTGGTACCGGGGGGCAACTACCGGGTACCGAGGGGGTAATCGCCGGGAGCGGGGGGCTGCTGCCGGGGGCACGGGGCGGGCCGGAGGCGGGCGCGGAGCCGGCCCCGCCCGGGAGGCCGTGCGGCGGAGGGGGAGCCAGCACCGGGCCCCCCCGTACCGCTAGGGCTCCCGCCTCCCTTCCGGCGGCGGTTCCTTCTTCCCTACGCCGGGGGCGGACGGGGCGGACCGGAGCCGCACCGCACCGTGCCGCGCCGCGCCGAGCCAGGTGGGTGCGGGGCCGGGAGCGGGGCCGGGGCCAGGGGCGGGCCCGCCGTGCCGCAGAGCTCGGGGAGGGGGGGCCGGGGCCCGGCGGGCGGTTCGGGCACGGGGACCGGCCCGCCGAGCCTCCCGGGGCCGCCGGCTTATGTAACGGGGCGGCGGCTGCGGGGCTGCGGCATGCGGGAAGCGGGAAGCGGGATGCGGAGTGCGGGATGCGAGGTGTGGGATGCGGAGTGCGAGAGGCGGGATGCGGGTTGCGGGCTGAGCGCTGCTCCCACCGGGTGCCCCCCCCACGCCGCCCCGCACGCCTGGGTAGGGGCCGCGGGTGCGGTGCGTGAGCAGGGAAGGGCTGTGACCGCCGGGGTGTCACCCCCCAGTTCTGTGCTGCGGAGGGGGGGCTGTAGAGCGGGGCCGTGGGCAAGAAGAGGAGGCCACCTGCTCCCTCCTCTGCTCGTTCCCGAGGATGCTCCTCGCAGCCTCCTGCCGGGGGCAGCTCCTGGTACCCTGCCGGGCTCTTACCGTGCCTCCCCCTCACCACCTTTCTCTCCATCCTGCCCCCCTCGGCTGCATCAACCCCTCTTGGGCCATCCCCATTGCATGTTCCCGAGGTGCCATTCTGCTGCGCCGACCCTCCGGGGGACCCAGCACCCCAAACTCCATCCCCTCTCCTTGCAGTGTCCCCAGCAGCACACGGGGTAGGTGGCTGCTGTGACCCAGGCCTGGCAACATGCAGTGGCAGTGTCACCCACACGGCGGGAGCATGACCGGGCAGCTGCTGCCCCAGGCACCGGCGTGGTGATTCAGAGCAGCAGAGCAGGGCTGGCGCCTTCATTCCGAACAGGACTGATGGCTCAGGGCTTCTCTGCAAAGCTGGAGAAGATGTGAGAGCTCAACTGAGATAAAAGTGGCACAGAAAAATGTCCCTTGGCTGTGGGCTGAGTGTTTGCTTCTTCGATTGCCTTGCGTGAGAACATTAGTGTTGAAATGACCCCAACCAGACAAAGTGCTCAGCACCTTGCAGTGCTGGAGGGTGGCTGCGCTTCACACTTTGGCTCATTCCTGGGTTTCAGCACTGCCTACTGGCAGGCAGAGCCTGCCAGGCCTGGTGCCACGCATCAGGAGCCCTTTGGGGACCTGCACTGCGTTTCCCATCATGATTTTAGCACATGAGCTGAAACCCAGCAGAGGTTGGACACCACCCTCTGTCTGTAGAGAACCCTCTGCTGGGCACCTGTGTGCCCCACTCGGATCAGCAGCAGGTGACACAGTGCCATCCCCACTGAGGAGCCCAGCTGTCCCCAGGGCTGTCCCGTCCGGGCAGAGGACAGCACAGCCAGCCTCAGTCTGTGTTCCTGGCCAGACCTTCCCATTTGTTCTTCTGCCAGCATCAACCGTGAGTTTAAATGTTCCTGCTCCCTCCCTGGTGTTTACTCGCCGGGTGTATTTATAGAGAGCAATCAGGTTGCTCAGCCAGAGTAAACAGCCGCGCTCTCACGTGAGCGCTCCACTCACCCATCCCAGGAGCTTTCCCTTCCACCTGCCCTGGCCCTGCAGAAGCTCCAGCCACACACTTCTCTGGGCTCTCTGGGCTGTGCTGCGTGTTCCAGGTTGCACTCCCCAGGAGTCAGTGTCACCTCACCATGCTGCAGGTGCTCTATCCTGCCACCAGCCCCATTCCTGGCCAACTGTTGCCATCACCTCCTGGAAAAATAACCCTCCAATGCTCAGAATCACCCATCACCACAGCCCTGCAGCAGTGGTACCCATGCCTGCCCTGGCTCACGGACAGGAGATTTTGAGGGCCGAAGGTTTGGTTCAGATGCAGCCCTCTGCATCCCTGTGGGCAGGGAGGGCACTGCTACCCCAAGTCTGTTGTGAAGGCATTTCCCCAAAGTGCAGAGGTCCTGTGCCTTCCCACCTCAACACACAGTACCCAGGCATGAGGCTGCTGCCAGTCCCAAGCAGGTCACAGAGGTTCTCCTTTGGCTCCATCCCATGCACCCCTCTTCTCTCCATCCCTAAGCTGCCCTCTGGCATCTCAGAGGCTGGACAAGACTGGCTATGATCATGGGGTGCTGTGAATAGGAGGTGGTTTTGTCTCCATCACTACCTCTGCCCCACATATTGTGGCCCTACCCTGGGCTGGGCAAAAGCAGCCCCTCCAGCTCCAAGTACACTGCAGCCCCAAGCCAGGGCTGTCCTGCCACAATCGCATCCTCCTTCCCTTTACCTCGTCTCTGCCTTGGCTGTGGTTGGCATTTGACTGCCTGGACAGACAGATTCATGGACAGCCAGAGCTGTTGCCTGTCCCCATTTGTAAGTAAGATATGGCTCTGTGATCTTGGCCGGCTCTGCTTGTTAAAAAGACAGACAAAAATCAAAATAAAAGAAAAGAAAATAATAAATAAATATCAGCCACATCGATCTGGCCCCAAAATCAATGCCTTGTGATGACCCAGCCAGTATTGCCCCCAATACCCTCCGAGGACTGAATTTCCCCACGTCCCCGTGCAGGCAGTGCCCAGCTCTGGCCATGCTCCGGAGCTTCAGCAAAGAACAGCAGCTGATCTGCACCGCAGAACACAGCCGGCACAGCAGGGTCTGATCCTATCCCAGCACAGCTCCTCTCCCTGGCACTGAGCTGCCCATAAACCCAGCTGCCCCCAGCCTTGGCGCTCTGCATCCCATCCCACCCGGCTCCGACTCTTCCCACATCCCGCAGGAGGCAGCGCTTGTCCCCAGCAAAGGTCACCTTCACGCTGCCGCCGAGCCTTTCCCAGGCTGAAGCTCAGCGCTGTGCTTCCCAGAGACACAGCTGCCTTTCAGGGCTCTCCGTGGGGGTCCCACCAGAGTGTGAATGGCTGACTGCCCGCCTGCTGCTGCTTACCCAGACTCAGCACTGCATCCCCCAACCCAGCACTGCATCCCCAAACCCGGCTTCACGTCCCCCAACCCAGCACTCTCTCCCTGAGTCTGTCTCCCCCCCTTCTCCCCTGGGCCATTATTTACCTACAATTTGCCAAATTCCCCCTGCTTCCTGGGGTGCAGGAAAGGAGGTGGCTCTGCGCTAGGATGAATTTGTGACACCCCCAGGAACCTGCTTCCTGCATCCCACGGCCCATATCACACTCATGGCACGCACCAGGGTGGAACTATGGCGACAGATCACTCGGAGATGATGCTCAGGTCTCTGCACAGCCTCATCCCCAGGAGAATCCCCTGAGCCCCCCCCAGCACGATGGGGACACTTCAAGGACATTCAGCAAAGGGACAAGGAGAACCCCAGGCAGAAGCTTTTCAAAGTTAGGCTGAAGTTGAGCTCCGAGAGGAGGATCTCTCAGACTGCAGCCTTTGTTTGGGGCTTTGTTTGCCTGCTCACTTTAACTCGCCATTATGTCCTCTGAAGAAGAAATTCATCACTTGAAAACTGAGGAATGCAGAGTTAACGCCAATTTTTAAAACCCTCCAAGGGTTGAGAGCCCTCTCAATAATTAATGAAGGCATCCAAACTGCCGGGTGTCTGTCTGCAGCTCGGCCAGCAGCAGCCGTATCCTTGGTCCAAGAGGGGCACAGACCCCACGCTGCCACCTCCCTTCCCACCCTGGGGTGGCTCAGTTAGTGCATCACTCCCTTGGTATCAGGGGCGGTGCGATACCCCGTCCTTTTGCCCTCTGCCCCAGCACCCTGTGCGTTAGGGGGTTGGTCCCCCATCACTGACCCTTTTGCCATGGTGTCTCTGCAGGCCCGCCCTCCTGCGATGCCCACCCGCCCCCGGCAGCCCCTCACAGCGCTGCTTTAGGTGCTGAAGGCCACGGACGCTGCGCACACCAAGGTAGGCTCTGGCTCTGGCTCTGGCTCTGGCTCTGGCTCTGGCTCTGGCAGGGCTCGGTTTGGGTGAATGTGAGGCATGGAGCTGGCGGTGATGTTGCAGGTGGTGCAGGGACACAGGGGCAGGTTTTTTTCGGTTTGTTTTTCCTTTTTTCACTTTTTTTTTTTCTTTTTTTTTTTTTTTTCTCCCTCTGAAAGCCCCCAGATGGGCAAGGTATGAGCCAAACTCCACTGGCAGCAGCCAAGAATGGTTTTCTGGCCACAGCCCCAGCAGCTCTTGGAGTGGCACCATGCCCATCCGGCGTCACACTGCAGCGGAAACCCCGCGCGCAGGCGGGTTGGGGGCGGCTTCAGTGGGGGGAGATGGCAGCATCCCTCCTAGCTCCCCCTCAACACAGGGTCCCCCACTCCCAGTGCTCCCAGTGTGGTCTCATCCTGCTCCCACCATGCTGCAGCCACCCAGATGTCCCCCCTGCCGCCACTGAGCCCTCCAGCATGTAGCCATCTGCTGCTGTCAGAGGTCAAGTTGTCCCTGGTTCCGTGGGGCACCTCTGCCCCCAGAGCTCTCCCATGGTGGGGTGGCCCTCCCAGGAGGGAAGGAGCTCACCTTCCTTGGCACATGGTTGCTCTCACCCCAGCACTGACCCTGAGAGAGGAGCTTGAGGGACACCGAGAATCCTCTCCTTGCACAGCCCTGGCCTCCTCCACCACCAACGTTGGCTCTGGATGGCTCCTGCCAGGGCCACGGGGATGGCAGATCAGGATGGTAGATCAGTTCATGGGGTAGCTGCTCCCCCCAAAGGCAATTGCTGGGGCAAGGAGCGATGGGGTGAGGATATGCCGGGTGCACTGCGCCCAGCTCCATGCCAGCCCCTGCAGAGCTGTGCAGTGTGTGTGCCTGCCATAAATATTGATGGGGCGGACGCGGTGCAAGTGTGCCTTTATACACAGTAATCGGGATGTACATGCTGTACGAACCGGGGGAAGCGGTGCGGGTGCAACACTGAGGCTGAATGCACAGAGGCTGTGTAGGGGAGGTGGAATTCAGAGTGCGGTGGGAAGGAACTAGGTGTAAAGCCCCGGTGGTCAGAAAGCAGCAAAGCAAAACCTGCTGCCAGACTGCAGTGAGCGGCAGCTGCTCCCCCAGCCCACTAACATGCAGCCCGTGCAGGATGAGCGGCGAGGGGCTGCAGTGCCGCTGCTTAACCATGCACAGCACAGAGGCAGCGGCCACACAATGCTCTGAGAGCTGCTGCTGCAGTGCACGGCCAGGAGGGTGCTGGTGTCCCTGACGTGGGCAGGGCTGTAGGTGGCAGAGCCATGGGGCTGTGGTGGCTGTCAGCCCTGGGAAGGGTAGCAAGCAGAGCTCGAGCACAGGGGACGTCCATCCTCCACATGGCTCTTGCACAGGCCACCTTTTAGGGCAGCTCAGGAGGGCAGAGCAGCTGCACCCCTGGGACACTGTGCTGGGAGCAGCTGGAGGCTGCGACTTTGGTCCTCTCCTCACCCACAGCTCCTTTGGCCACCGCTGCCCCATCCCACAGCCAGCACCAGTGCACACACAGCTCCTGCACGCGGCCCCCGGGGGATGTGAACGTCCCTCATTGCGTGCGATGCCGCGATCGGCCCCGCCAACCATCTGCTGCAGCATCTCCCCTCCACCCACTCGCAGCTCACGCTGTGCCCTGTGGCATGGAACCGGTGGCACCTGGAGCACCCAGCAGCAGGCAGGGCCGGGCTGGGGGTGCCCCGTGCTCCCCTGGGCGACCTGCATTAGCGATGCCAAGGGGCTGCGATAGTGATGCAGCCAACTCTGCAATATTGATGCTGATGGGTTTGAGGCTGGAAAGCAGGGAACAGGAGCACGGTGTGGTGGTGACCCTGTGACCCGCTCCACGTGTCACCACCAGGTTGGCAGGGCTGCCCCTGCCCTCTGCGTGCCCCAAACCGCACTCAGATGCTGCACTACGAGGGTCAGCTCCAACCCCATGCTGCAGCATGCGTGGTCCTGTCCCTATCCCCGGCCCTGTCCCTGCCAGGTGCCAGCCCCGAGGGGGCCGGGACCACTCTGCAGAGCTGCAGCTGCCGCTGCTTTGTGCCTCCTCTCCCCCGTTCCCCGCCGCTGTTTTTGTTTTGTTTAAGAGGCCGGGTTACGAATTTTAAACAGGCTCCTGAAAAACCCAATTACCTCCAGAAGACAACCTGATAAAAGCCGCCCAGCCGGCACGCTGCGCATCGCCTCGCGCTGCAGCCGAGGGAAAACCGACGTAACAAAGCCTTTGCAAATGGAGTTAACCACTTTTAATCCCTCGGTGCCACGCAGAGGGCCAAGCGGTTTTTTTCTGCAGAGATGGGGGTGGGGGGAGCATAAATAACCCTAGGGCACCGCGCTGCTGGGGGGCAGTCCCAGAGCTGCGACTGGGAGCAGTCCCTGGGCGCACTGGGAGCTGCTGGGGGGAGGATGCGCTCAATGAGCCGAAGCATCTCCAAAGATTGAAAGACTCGAGGACCCATCCCAGGAACAAAAGGAGGCGTTTGTCAGGCGCTGAGAGACGGGCTCGTTAATTCCTCCTGGCTGTCACACTTATCTGTAATGAATTTGTGCTCCGCTGTATTATTTTTAATACAATAGGAGCGGTGCCGCCCGCCCACCGCCCGGCTGCCGGGAGCGCTGACGTCAGCGTGCAGAGCAGGGTGCTGCAGGACGGACGGATGGATGGACGGACCAAGGCCTGTCCCAGCACTCACAGCAGGGTTAGGCGCTGAGGCAGAGGGCATTTTTTCCGTGATGGAGGAAAACAGTGCGGTTGGTCAGCGTGGGAAGAGGTGGAGGGCGCAGGGAGCGGTGAGCAGGAGGGATGTGTGCTGGAGTGCTTTCCCTGCACCAAGGCTGTGCAATGCGTGGCAGCAGAAGGGCAGACATGGGGGTTCCCCCAGCGCTGTGTGCCCCACAGAGGGGCTATGTCTGTGAGCATCTGTGCAGGACGGCAGGGCCTCACCTCACTGCCAGCTGTCCCCACAGCCAGGCTCAGAATCCCACTGATCTGGAAAGAGCTCGTTCCCTTCCTGATAACCCAGGGCTGGATGGATGGGGCATCGGCTCTGTGGGCAGTGGGACATTCACATGGCCCTGACACCTGCACACCCTGAGCTCTGCCCCAGCCATGGGAGTACGGGGGCCACAAGGTCACTGCGCATCCCCAGCATCTCCAGGGGAGTCAGTGCTACAAAATGTGGGGCTGGGAGCTCTGTGTGGCTGCGCAGGCCACAGCGATGTATCAGGGACTTTGAGAAGTCCCGCGGCACCCCACAGCTCTACAATTAGTCACGGTGGGGTCATTAAGGCCTGGCAGGTGCAGAGGCTCAGGTGCGCGGTGCTGAACGGGTCGGCTCGTTTGGTGCGGGATGCAGGGACGGCTGGGGGCTGCTCGTGGTGGCTGCTGCTAGGAAGTGCCTGGCTTTTCCACGGATTGCGGAGGTGAAGCATTAACAGACGCCGGGGGGCTGCTCCCCCCATCCCTTCGCTGCGGAATCGGGTGGTCCCGGCGGGGGCGGCGTTTTCCCGGGGACGCCGCTCTCGGTGGATGGGGCGTGCCGTAGTCCGTTCTTTTCCCCTC
>NW_024884822.1:8114583-8126998 GCF_019232065.1 Centrocercus urophasianus | reverse complement strand
GCAGGCGGCGGCGAGCCGGCCGCGGCGGCCGCAGGTGAGCGCTGCCCGGCGGGCGCCGCCTCTCGCCGAGCGGGCCGCGCGAGCGGAGCGGGAGCGGAGCCGAGAAGCGGAGCGAGGCCGGGCGGAGGGGCCGCGGCCCGGGCCTAGCGGCGCGGCGGCCGCCTCCGTTCCTCCCTCCCTCTCGCCCTCCCTCCTTCTCGCCCGCGCGGGGCCGCGGAGCGCAGCGGGCCCCGGGGCGCGGCTGCCATTTTGTCGCGGGCGGCCGGGCTGACCCCATTGTGCTGTCGCCCGCAGGTGGATGCCCGCCGCCCGGCATGGAGCAGGCCTGCGAAGTGAGCCGCCGCAGCTGCCTCGTCCCGTTCGGCACCTCGCTGCCGGCTGCCGAGCGCAAGGGCGGTCCGTTCGGCGAGCCCCGCGGCCCCGAGCCGCCCGCCATGCAGCTGGCGGCCGCCAAGCCCGGCTTCGGGCAGGACCCGTCCTCCTGCTACATCCCGCTGCGCCGGCTGCAGGACCTGGCCTCTATGATCAGCGCCGAGTACCTCGGCGGCCCCGCCGACGGCGCTGAGGCCCTGCCCGACCCCGGCTCGCCGCCCCCCCGCGCCCCCGCGCCGCAGGAGCCGCCGGGCGGAGCCGGGCCGCAACCCGCCGCGCTGGGCTTCCCGCTGCTGCTGCGGGACGGAGGGGACGAGGACGAGGAGGAGGAGGAAGAAGAGGAGGAGGAGGAAGAAGAGGAGGAGGAGGAGGAGGGCAACGAGACACCGGAGGAGGACGACGAGGACGAGGAGGAGGACGACGACGACGACGACGAAGAGGAGCTCGAGCAGAGCCGCGGGGCCGGCAGCCCGGAGCCGCCCCGCCTGCAGCCGGCGGAGCTGCCCGGGTCGGACGGCGGCCCCGGGGAGAGCGCGGAGCCCTCCGGCAGCGCCGCGCTGCAGCTCGTAAGCGGCGCCGGGGCGGGGAGAGCGGGGGGACGGCCGGCCGCACCGGGCGGGGGGAGCGGCGCGGCTCCATCTTGCGGGCCCGGCCGGGCCGCGGCTGGCAGCTGACATCGCGGCGGCCTGCTGGCAGCCATCTTGCCGAGGGACAGATTTGACACCAGCGCTGCCGTCGTTGGGAGCCGCTGTTCCGGGCCGCGGCCTCGTCCGTCTGTCCGTCCGCCTTCACGTGCGCGGTGCGGACGCAGCTGTCACCGCCGGGCGGGCCGTGCCTTTATCGCACGGAGCTCTCACCGCACGCGTTTTATTATTTTTTCCTAACGTAGGCATCGTTGCCGTCATTGCTGCAAAATTAGTTTGCTGGGATTCCCTCCCCCCCTTTTTTTTTCTTCCCTCACTCTGCCCTCAGGGTGTTTTCTGGCAAGGTGATGGGTCAGCAGGGGACCTCTCGCATCTCTTAGCACCTGGATTGTCAGAGCTTTGTTTGGGTGTGAGGTCCCGAGCTGCAGGGCTGTCCCCCCACGTTTCCTCACCACACATTACTATTTTTTAAATCTCTTTGTAAATGTTGCTCGCATTCCATCAGGTTCTTTCCAGACGTGCTCAACGAGCAGAAATGCTGCAGCTCCGAGTTCTGACAGCACTTGAGTGCACATGACGTATATGGAGCTCATTTTTGAACGCGAGTAAAACTTTGGGATGGGTTTCAGCATTCCTCAGCTGAGCTCCCGGAGTTATTTATAGGCACATACATCCGTTATGCAGCAGTTCTTAGAGATCTTCTGTGTTTTCCTCGAGTGCTTTGTTTTTAAATGCGATTTTGTTGATTTCAGCTTGCTTCGCACCAGGTTTGAGGTATGATTTGATGCCAGGTGTGGAATGTAACCCATGTGACAGCACTGATCCTGCAACCGTTTTGCTCTTTCTCATTTCAGCGTGGCTGCTGCTGCCAGACAGATGCTACTGCAGTATTTGTAGGGGTGCTCTCGCCCTCGTTCATTGGGGAACCTGTTGTGTTTTTGCTGCGGGAGTTGCTTTGGGGCGCTGCAGGGCACGACCCCACAGCGTGCGCCTCTGGGAGCAGCGGTGTTGTGTGCAAAGCTCAGAGCCGGTGCTCTGAGGCAGAGGCTGCTGTCAGGCTGAGGTCGGTGCGTAGCTTTGTTGAGCGAAGCGGGGATCTCAGACATGTGCTCAGTGATGCGGTTGTGGGAGGGTCTCACGTTGTAAACAGAAGCGAGCAGAGGTACTTCCACTACGCTTTGCTTCTACTATCGGTGGCTTTGCTGCGTGCACCGCGGCGCTGCAGCCTGAATGGTGAGAATGCTTGGTGATGGAGCCCGTTATTTGGGCCTGGAGTGAAGGGCCGATTTTCAGTCCAGCTGCTGTCCTGCATGCCCTGGTGTGCCATTAACCTCACAGAACTGTTAAAAACCTTTTTTGTTGTTGTTGGCAACTTGAGATCCTTCCTCTTCATCTTCCTTCTGATAAGAGCAGGTTGTCAGAGAGGTCATTCATTTGAGCCTTGCTGTTTGTGCTGTGGGGGGGCTTTTTGCCTGTGCCAGGTTACCACTGAGAAAGTTCACATTTTTTATTTTGAATGTGACACAGTAGCTATAGGAATAGCCAGGCTTGCCCTCAGATGCTCTATTCATTCAGGCATTGATCTCCTGTCCCCTTTAGTTTTGGGTGACTCGAGCAATCTTTCTCTGAGATCCTGCTACAACTTACCAGAACCACCCAAACAAACCTAACAACGAAACAAAACTCAGGAGCTCCACACCACTATTTTTAGGGCAGCCTGTCTGGCGGGGCCGCTCCGATAACCCCATTTACCCACTTTCTCCTTCGCTTTGCAGCTGGTCTTAGTCAGAACCGCTATTCCCAAACCCACTGCCCCTTCAGCTTTGCCAGCGGGACAGCATGCAAACAGCAGCTTTCGGACTGTTTCAAGCTTTCAGGATTCGCTGGGTCGTTGGGAACTCTGAAAAGGCCGATTTCCCAAGTGCCAAGGGTGCTTCCCGCAGAAGGGACAGCACTTGACTCGGTCTTTGTGGGACGCATCCCGGGTGGGCAGGCAGGCATTGTGTTGCAGGGGGCTGTTAATAGCGCTTGGCACGCCCGGCCCAGGTAGCATTCAGGTGTTAAGAGGGATGTGCATATTCCGAAGTTATCTTAACAGCCGCCTTAATCACGGTTAAGGTTTGCTGAAACTCAAAGCCGAGCGCCGGGTTTTGAGACAAATGACAGAAGCCGTTGTTGGGCCATTGTTGGTGTGACAATGGGGCGACTGGGGGCAGCTGATGGCTCCTCCGTGGTACTGTTGGATCGTGGCTATTTACACCGCAATGGATGGACGCTTTGTACATTTTTCTGTTATCAGCTTGATGCCAGTCTGTCTACAGCAGTTTCCTGGCCTTGCAGGTTGTCCCGCGGTGGTGTTTTGCAGTCGGGTGGGCGCTGGAGCCCGAGGCTGTCCCTGTGCCCTGCTGCCAGAGCTCCAGTGCTGCGGTGTTGGAGAGGCGGTTTGCTCCTGGTATAATTCTCGTGTTGAAGTTTTGCTTTTTTACAAACGTAAGTGTTGTACCTAATTACCTTTTGCTTTGCCAGCTCGTTGTTTTTTAATTGCTGCCCACAAAGTGTGTTGGATCTGCTTAGTTCGTGGTATACAGTGCTTGAAACTGAGGCATTGCACGGCGTGCAGCCTTGTGCCGTGCATTCGTGTGCAGGAGCCCATGCACACGGGGTTGGAGCTGCTGGGGTTTGGTTCTCCAGAACCGAGCGGTGTGTAGCATGCTCAGGGTGCTTAAAAAACGAAGGGCCGGCGAAGTGATCTCTTTAAGCCTGGGATTAATCCCTAATACGCTGAAGGGTTCTATTGCGTTCTGTAGCCGCGGCTCCGTGCTCCTGTTACAAAGTGTCTGTCCTGCCGTTACTGTCCTGTGCGTTACTGTGGCTCCCCGTTTGTCGGCAGGCTGGAGGTGAAGGAACCCTTGCCGTTCTGTACACGATTGTGGGGGCACTGTCCTGTGCCGGCGCTCTTTCCCAGAACCCTCACTGCTGAGGCTTGTGCTGCTGGGATGATGTTGTTTCCTAGAAGCTGCAGAGCTGGACCTCACAAGGCTGTGAAACCTGCTGGGCCCTGGGTTGGGAGTGACTGCTGTCGTTCCGAAGTGCCTCCATGCTTTGTGCAGAGCTAAACTTACTCGCAGAGGGATTCAACCATGGTGGGCATCCAGGAGAACATGGATGTTTCCATGGTTTGGGCACGGTCTTAGGCTCCGTCACAGCTTGGCCGTGCGTGTTGAATCACTGCATGCCTGTGGCTGTCAGGCTGTGATGGCACAGCGTGCCCTGTTTGCGGCATGCTGAAGGCTGTGTGCTGCAGGGCCAGGTGACAGCCGTGCCGTCCCTGTGGGCTGAGCGCTGGCTCCTGGGAGCGTTTATCCCAGCATTTGGCAGCGATGGCTCTTTTTGTTTTGCTTGTATTTGTTCTCTAATCTACTATTTCTGATTAGGTTCTGTTTATTCATGTGATGTTACCAAAAATAATGTGGTTTCTTGGTAAGCAGCGCGGTGTGGAATGTGTGTGATCGATGCCTTTGCAGACCTTACGGGGCCAGGCGGGTCTCTGCAAACAGCAACACCAGGGGTTTGGTTTGGACAGTCTCAAAGGTGTGGTTTTGTGGAATAAAATGTCAAAAACCTGTCACTTCTGCTTTCGAAATTCAAATGGAAAGTTCAAGCTTGGGTAAGAGAGACTTCATTCAAGGCACGTCCTGGTTAATGTGCTGTCCATAGTCATAAGTAATTAGTCATGCCTTGGTCAAGCCTTGAGTGTAGGGCTGTTGCCAGAGGAGCACAGACTTCACTCAGCATTTCGGTTCTGGTCTGTAGGAGATGTGGTGAGCCTGGTGCATCCTGCTGCTGCGGGAGGGGAGCAGCCAGTGGCACAGGATGGGCTTTGAGATCCCGGTGCCCCTCCGCTTTCTGTTTGCTCGCTGGTGACTTGTGAGGGGAGGGGCAGCTCCCAGACCTTGGGGCTTTTGTAACGTTTTGTGTTGTTGAGAGAATGATGGTGTTACAGTTTCCTCCACAGCCTTGCTGAAACTTGTGGCAGTGGCTCGGTGCGATATTGTTACGGCAGTTCCTGACCCCAGGGCAAAATGCTTCTGTTGTGCTTGCCGTTTGTAGCCTTGCCTCCTTTGAGGGGAGCCTGCCTCCTTGCTTGAGCCTCGCCTCCTGTTGTGGAGCAGCTTCTTTAGACCTCAGTGCTTCCTGGCCCAGGAGTGGAGTTGAGCAGAGCCACATGGAAAGGTTTCGTTTTCAAAATGTCCTCACGTTAACTGAACAAATCTGTATCTCATCCAAGAGCTGTCAGCTCTGAAGGTGGGTGATAAGCTACTTAAGCCTCAGGAAAAGAAGCGGTGTTATTTGAATTATTGTTGAGATTGTGTATGTTAAAAACACCTTATTAACTTAAAAATCAGTGTTGAGGGCAGCGATTAACTCTCACTGTTGTTGCTTAGAACATAAATCAGCTTTTCCTGCCTGCGATTGACAACTTCTTGTGTACAGCCATTGGGAATGGCACGGGGACCAGAAGCACCTGAAGGAAGAAGCTCAAGTTCCTGGCAAGGGCTGGGCACGTCCATCAGGAGTCTGTGAAAACATCACGTTAATGTCACTTCTGATACCAGGAAAAGGTGACAGATGTTTTGTTGTGTCTGCACAGAGCCATCTGTGCTGCACAGCGCAGTCCTTGCCCAGTAAAATGGGGTTAAGTCCTTTATGGTGGTTAAGGCATTGCCAGGATTTCCACGTTAATGGTTGGAAAAAGGTCTGTGAGAGAATCTGCTTTGAATTAGAGCAGCAGTTTTCAACCTCTAGTGATTTGTGGACCCCTAAACACTTGCCAGGTGCAGACTCTTGTATAGTGAATTTAGACCTATCAACAATAGCATTGCTTTCTTTTGTGTAATTCTATGGCTTCGGAGCATTTTTCCGTGGAGGTGAGCGTGCAGAGTGTGGAGCTGCAGAACATACTGCAGGCATTGGATTTGGTGTGCGACCATCCTGAATTTGGTGTGCAGCAAAACCTGAAAGGCACCACAGGCTCCAATGCTGGGTGTAGGCACAGCGTGCCTGCATGGAACGTTTACTGGAAGTTACAGTGTTCCTTCTCTGTTGCTGCACTGCTTGTCAGAAGGCCACTCTGGGGTTGGAACTCATGTGCAGTTGGTGCAGCACAGGTCATAGGGCTCCTTGGTGGGATGTGCATCCCATCTGCTGGTCTGCCCTGTCTGGGAGTGCTGTTGTGGTTCAGCTGGTCCTTGGGCGCTCCTGGCCATGCGCTGCCCAGCAGAGCGTGAGATGCTGCTGCATTGCTATCTCTCTTCTCTTTGTTTTTATCAAATTAGAAAATTGTTTCAGAGCAGCTGCTCACGGCGGCTTCTGCAGCAGTGATTGAGTGTTCCGCAGAGATAAGGCTGGACTTGGTGCACAGCAATCTCTTCTGTGTCCGAAAGCGTTGATGAATCCAGGAGTGTGCTTTGCCTCTCTTGAGGGATGGGAAAGCGCTCATTCGGGCTGCCGTGTTGACTTTGTGCAGTTACCACTGAGATTGCATCGAGCTCCACTTTGTGCTTCTTTCAGAAGAACAGCAACAATAATGAGGAGAAAAGTCCTTGTGTGCCATCTTGTCCTCGTGTGCCAGCACTTGGCAGAGAGCTGCCCTGGTCAGGAAGCCGTCATGCACATCTCTAGCACAGTCTGAGCAGCCTTTTACTAATTTGACCACAGCTGCTTTGAGGTCCGGCTACAAACGAGTGGCAGGACTGATGGCCCCAAATGTCCATTCATCTGCCAGCCCCCCCAGTGCTGCATTGCAGCCATGGCACTGCTTGGATGTGCATGGGGTGGCACTTCAGGGAGTGTTCCCAGTGCTGAGCCCACCTGGGGAGGGCAGCTGCCTCCCGCTGCTGCCCCTGTCCAGCCCTGGTGTGAGCAGGTGGGGTGCTCATCTGAGGAAGCAGCCTGCTTGTTGCTTAGCAAGGCTCTGTTTGCATTAATTCTTGATAGGGAACTTGTTCTGTGGGTTACATATGGTGTAAGATGGTCCTGAGTGCTCTTGGAGACTGCACACGGACACTGCACGGGTCTTTAGGGAGGAAGAAGCACAACAGTTTTATTGGTAATAAAATAGCAGAATAGTTGCTGTTAACTTTCAGGTGCCTATTGAAGCACTGCACTGGGCACTTCTCACTTTTCACTTCACTCTAAAAGTTTTCACTTTTAGATATGCAGAATTAGGTTTTTGTGCATGCAAAACCCAAAGTGTTGAGCTGGAGACAGCAACCCAACACCCAGAAGATGGTGTGGGTGTTTTTAGGAAGAAATGGAGATTTTGGTTTTGTTTTGGGATAGGGAGTGCATTACTGAGTTACCTTCCCACTGCTGGTGGAGAGGCGCAAACCTTCCTGTTAGCTGATGCAAGAAGGGTGTGGAGCAGGATGGTTATCTGCTTTTAATTGTTCCTTCTTTTGTCCTGGTGCTGGTCTGTTTGCTTTTCCCAAACACCTGTACGGACTGCTTACTATTTTGGATAATGTGATGACTGCCCACAGATTTCTGATTACCAGTGAATCAATCAGGTGCTTCTTAGCTTGTTGGCTGTGCTCAATATGAGGGTGAGGGCATACAAAGCAGGATTCCCAATGGAAGGGTTAAGAACCTTCTCAAATGCAAGTTTGCAGGACCTGACTGAAGCGTGAACTTTCCTCAGGATGTAGCTCAAAGTGCTGGTAACAAGAGGTAATTAAGTGTAAGTCCATGTTACTGCTCGTGTTCAAAAACCCATTTCATTTTAGTAGGGAAATCTCAGCAAAAGCAACTGAAATCTTAAAATCTTCTTTTGAGTGTTACGTTTATCATCTTTCTTTGTTGTTGTTGCTTGGAAAAATGCTTCTTTGGAGTTCCATGAGGATGCCTGCTGGCTTTGGGGAGGTCATGGTCCTGTCTCAGCGCTGTCAGTGCGCTGTGATTAACAAGGTGGGATCTCACCCCCCATCGCCCGGGGAGAAATCGTAATTTCTGCACAAAAGGAAACTTGCAAGCCCCAGTTAAGTGTTCATTGCTTTAAAGAAGCCCCTGGGATTAAATTAAGAAACAAAAGTGTGAGTGGTTGCACGTACACTGTGCCCCAACTGCTAGTTCTCGGTTGCTGAGTTTCAAATAGACGTTCACTCCTTGCAGTGCACACATGCTGTTCTCTGGTACTGCATCTTCCTGGTTACAGCCAAAGTCACAGTGAATATTTTTGTGCAATTTGTATATGGCTTTCATTTCGTGGGTTTTGAAATGCTGTTTCTGAAAGCGATCACTGCATTTATCAGATGCCTTGCTTGCAAATGGTTTGGTAGAATAAAGGAACACAGAAATAAGGTTGAGAATCGGGCGTATCTGACAACCTGGTTTCATTTCAGTTGTTCACCAGTTCATGGATTGCAAGAAAATATTTGTTGGCAGTGTCTTTGTGAGGCTTAGTGAGGTTCTGGTAATGCCTGCAGTTCCTCCCGTTCTTGAAACAATTAGTGTGGATTAAAGAACCCGGCTTTAAAGGAAACTTAGTTTATCATTGGAAATGCATGCAGATAAGCAAGCACATGTGGGCAGTGCCAGGCATAGTTCATCCTGTGTCAGTGCTCTGAAATGCCCTGTGTCTGTGGATTTTTCTTCGTTGGGTGTTGGGAGAAGTCTGTTCCCTTTCCCACCCGCTTCCTCCTCCCTTCTGCCTCTCATCTTGCTGTTGTTTGTTTCTGGTTACTGCGATGCCGAAGTCCCAAAGCTTCGTATCACACTGCTGTTCTGTTCAGTTCCTAAGCAGACGTTGTCTGTAGTAAGAAAGAAACCAGTAAGAAAGCAGTGAAAACAGATGCTGTTACCTGGTTGTCTTTCTGTCTGAGACTCCTGAACTTGAAACAGTTGCTTCAGGAAATACTCAGTGTAATGCAACCAACTCTCTTCATTTCAACCTTTTACAGCATTGCATACATGCGTAGCAGCCTTTCCATTTATAGGCTGTACAGCCTGGGCCAGGGTATGTAAAAGCCAGCCAGAGGACACGTATCAAGGCGCACACGGAGAGCAGGAAGTCACCATCTCTGCAGTGTGTTCTACAAGTGAGCACTGAATGAGCAAGTATCGAGCGCTTGTCTGTGGTGGCGTCCCAGATAAGGTCATGTGTGCTGTGGGGTGGATGTAGGTCAGGCTGCCGGAGGGCAGGCCGGGCCCTGGCTGCTGAGGTCGGTCCCCAGGGATCCTCCTGAGGGAGGACAAGCGCATCCCTCGTCCCGGTGACGTGGGCTGGTTGTGGCTCTCCAGCAGGCCTCTGGTTTCCATCTTTGCGTCACCGCCTGCCGGCACGCTCTGTGCGGTGATTTCACCACGCAGGTGTTGTGGTTTGCGTGTTGTTGTGGTGTTGGTAGGTTGGTTTTGTCTTTGCAATGCTCAGCCTTCCTGTGCAGGGCTGGCCCTCCCTCTGGGCGTTCTCCAGCACAGCTCTACCTGCACGGGTGCACTTTGACCTCTTTGTGCTTCATTCCAAACACTGCTTAAGCTTTGAAGCAGATATAATTTAATATTCATTCCTTTTTTTTTGGTCAGGTTTGGTTTTGATTTCACAAAAGCTTATTTAAAAGAATCTTTTCTAATGTCAATTTTATTTTTTTTTACTTCATCACAAGCAGTCATTAATTTCCATTCTTAATCTTGCTTCATCGTTGTTCTTCATTTCATCTTTTTGTCTTTTCACACAACATATTCACAAGCACAGATCCTTTCCCAAGTCCAGTCTTCTCCTGTCTGCATTCATTCATTTCTCGGGGCACAGGTGCTGGAGCTGAGTGAAGTAATGAAGTTGGAGTGGATCCCATCAGGATGGCAGGCTGGAGGGAAGAGGAGGACTCTGGTAGGAGTCTTATTTTTAAACTACATAAGAAGCAGACATCGCATAGGAGTTCTATGTCCCAGGTTTGTCCTGTTAGTGTTTCTTTGCTGGGATGATGAGCTTCAGATTCAGTAACACCAGATTCTGGTTAGAATCAGGTGAACTCGCTGCCATTCTTTTCCTTGTGTTTGGGAAAATGCTTCTGATCAGTGAGCCTTAAGGAAGAAAATCAGGGTGGGAGACAGGAGACTGACTCTCACCAAAGCTTCAGAGAGGGGCTGCTCCAGCAAGGGGAGGCTCAGCGAGAGCCCTGGGTGTTGCATTGCCGTGTGCTCCAACTCAGGTCGGGGTTTCACTACTACCTGGCAGCTGCTCCTGCTATGAGATCTGCTCAGATACCCCAGGCTGCTGCTGCAGCACCTTCAGCAGACATCTGCTGTGCTTCAAGGAAATACGTGAGGAAATGCACAGTCTTGCCCTGCCTGCTGTTAGTGTCATTGTTTGTACTCTGTTGTTTAACTGTTGTCTGGATCTGCCTTCTCCTTGTGAGTTCTTCCCTGCTTTTGTCCTGTACGCTCTCACCTGTGCCAGGCCAGGCAGCATCTGTTTTTGCTGTGGGTCTGGGCTTCCTTCTTTCTTTTCAACATCTTCCTTGCATAGCCTGTCCTGCTGCCCCAGCCTTTCCAATAGCATTTTCTATCAGTTGTCTTACTCAATAAATAACGTTGTGCTTATAGTTAAGAAATAAGCCATAGAAGGGTTCTTCTGGCCTTGGTTTTCCATGACGGCTTTCCAAAGGAGGTCTGAATGACCAGAGTGCAGGGCCGTGCTGGGTGCAGCCCTGTCAGGCTGAGCTGTTGGGGTGCAGTAGCACAGAAAATCTCGCCTTGTGGGCTGAGCGTACAGTTGGGTGTCCCTGCACTTTGCTGGGATGGCAGCTTCCCACTCCCACTGCTGGGACACGTGGTGCCTGTGGCTGTGCCATGCTGGAGGTGGCAGCACAGTCGAGCTGCTCCAGGGATGGCGGGTGCTGCAGGAGGGTGCAGCCTGCAGCTTGTGTGTTCCTGTGCTTTGCACTGCTTTTTCCAGCAAGATTAATGGGTTGAACAGCAGTGTGAGGTGACAGAGCTGAGAGCGGCTGTCATGCACCTCACTCAGGGTCGCTTTCTCGGCAGTCGGTGCTTTTCCTGAGGGTCTGGTCTGGTGGAGAGGGTTTGTTTAAAGAACACCCACAATATACGTTCTTGTTCTCTCCAAAAATAACACGAAAGGGTCTGAAATACTGCACATAATCTGAAGTTTAGACTGTAGCTTGTCTCATCTGAACGGCAAATGAATGCCAGACAGCTGATAAGAGAGCAGACAGCGCTCACTCCCTTTGGGAGAACGGCTGAGAACACGGACTGTAACGGTGAGTGCAGATGGTGCAGGTCGCTGTGCTGTCCTTCCTCGCTGCCCCGCTCACCTCCTTCAGATCTCTGCAGTGCATTTCCACTGGAGTCACAGCACGGCTCCTGCCCTCAGTGCAGCCACTCGCTGGTTTTGTTCTTTAAACGCGTGAACGTTTTAATGCCCTGTGGATAAACGTTAATTATTCTGAGCACGTGTAAGGGCTACATCTGAAGTTGGGTACTTTGGTTATGAGTTCAGAAAACGTGGGGCTTTCTCTAGTTCATGGAAAAGTCATCCTTGCTGCAGGGCTGCAGTTCTGGACATTGGAATTTATTACCAGTTTAATCTTAGTGTAATTGTACTTAGAGGGGAATTTGTTGTCTCCTTCTGACCAAAGGAATGCATGCTTTGAGGGTTGCAGTTATCCATGGCACTGCAGTCTAATGAAGAAGACTTATACCTGGAAATAACTACTACTTTTAGGGAGAGGAGGAGCAGTGTAAGAATTCAGCCTGCATCCTCTTGATGCTTTCTGTAGCTGCCAGGGAAGGGACAAGGCAGGCATGAGAATGGCTGAGGACAGACTGACGCTGAAAAGCCTGCTGAATGCTTGGGAAGAGAGTTAAGTGCTGAAGCATTGTCTTTGAATAGCTTCTTGAAAGCCAAGTTTTCCTTGAGCGGCTGTGTTTGGTATGGGAGGGTGACAAAGCGTTGATTTAAATGCAGACTTGCCTCCAGGCCGGGGCTGGGGGCTGGGGGCGTCGCTCAGGTGAAATCAGTGTGAATGACTTGGCAAATCCACACACAGCTGTGCTGCTGGCCTAGCTGACTGCACTGCGATTACAGTTTTGGGATGCAGGTGCCTTGTGTGCACTCTGCAGCAGGTTGGAGTTTCGTTTTGTTACAGTATGTATGCACACCTTGAAACCTGGCGTTGAAAAATGCGTAAAATATCTTGGGTAATCTTCCTTTACAAGAAGAGCATGTGCACTGATAAGGAGAAAAAGTGGGTTTGCATCTGAAAAAGCATCAATGTCTGAAGTGCCATCAGGTCTGCACCTCTGCCTCCCGTGCTCCGCAGCCCCCGCCCCGTGCCTGTTCCCACTGCCGTGCCTGTTCCCACTGCCGTGCCTGTTCCCACTGC
>NW_024884822.1:8059090-8114573 GCF_019232065.1 Centrocercus urophasianus | reverse complement strand
GTTCCCACTGCCGTGCCTGTTCCCACTGCCGTGCCTGTTCCCACTGCTGTGCCTGTTCCCACTGCTGTGCCTGTTCCCACTGCCCTCCCGAGCTCTTGCTCAGAAATAAGTTATTGAATGGCTTTTGATGGCTGAGTGAGAGGAATTTCAGCAATGGCGTCTATAGGGTAATTACCTGCTTTATTTCATGTAACGGAGAACTGTATCCTTTTGTAGTCTCTATAACCACGTGGAGAGATCCCATAAAACTTGACCTGCGGTGGGATATGCCGTTTATTGGAGAGATCTGTTGTGGTTTAGCCACTAGGATGTTGAACTGTGAATTGCAGGAGATGTGCCTTAAAGAGTGGCGAGCACAATGGAAATGTGAAGTGAGAAGAAGGTGCATATTTGTGCCATGACAGCTGTAATGGGAAGCACATTGCTGATGCTTGCTGGCTAAAAAACCTGCAGCACTGCTCAGAGCTCTTATAGTGCTGAAGCCACCCGGGACAGGTCATCAGCAAGTGCTGGCAAACAGGAGCAGATCTGTGGGAACCTCCAGCGCTCCGTCCCGGCTCAGCTCATCAATGCAGGGCGGCTCCAGGATCCCCAGCCCAGCCCCAGTGCTGCTGGTGCCACGGTGTCCAACCAGAAGGTTGGGAAGCAGAGGGATCTGCTCTCTGCTTGGCGATGGTGAGGCAGGAATGGCTGAGCAGTGTTAGGTGTGTGTTGTTGGGTGTTTGTGTTGTGAGGTTTTGGTGTTCTCCTGATTGCTGCAGTGCCCGCCGATTTGAAGTGCTTTTGGGTGTCTGCACAGAGCTGCTCCTTGCAGGAAACAGATGGGTCTGTGTTTCACGGGGGGGTGATTGCAGTTTTGCTGCTCTTGGGGCAGAGCAATGGCAGTTCTGGTCATGTAAACCCAACATTAGAACAAAAGCTTTTTTTTTTTCCTCTGTAGTTACATGAGATTTCAAATATTTTATGAGAAAGGTTTTTTTTCCTGAGCATATGTAAGAAGTGAGACAGTCATTAGCATTGTACATACCTGCTCTTTTATTTGCTCTTCTCATCACCTCATTCCATTCAGGAATAGTTCATTGTCTTTCATTACTTTTTCTGTACATCACAACCTCTGAAATTAAGCAGTTTGTGTTAGTGAAGTCATCGGAGCTGGTTGTGACTCGAGGTATTGCCCTGCTCTGGCAAATGGATGAACTCTGAGTGCAGTCCTTTACCAGCTTACATTCCTCACTGGAAGGGGGGAAAAAAAAAACCCAAGAGAAGAAAACCCAATCCAATAAAATCAAACCCTAGTTTATTGTTTTGTTCTCTCAGAAGGATCAGAAGAATGATGGTATTCTTTGAAGGTGTAGGAGCCACTAAGTAAAATCAGGACTTGCTTTTTCATGTAAATATCTCTGGTGGCCAGATGTAATCTGCATACAGGGAAGGGGGAGGCAAGGCTCTTTAGAAGCATCTGGAGCTTTAGTGATTTCTTGTGTTCTGATTTTTCCCCAAAGATCCGAGCCAAGAAGAAACCTACTCCAGTGAAGTATGAAGTTGGGGATCTTGTTTGGGCCAAGTTCAACAGACGCCCGTGGTGGCCATGCACAATTTGTCATGACCCAGTGCTGGACTGTCACTCAAAAATGAAAGGTACTGTATCTACTCAGACTGCAAAGTAGGGGAGTTGTATAGTTCTTTATTAATGAAAATTAAAAAAAAGGAAGACCTTGATCTGTGAAGCAGAACTACACCAGGGAGGTGAGAGGAGGATGGGGCTAAAGCTGAGGAAGTGGCACAGGCAGCTGTTGAATGTGTAGGCTTTGGTTTCCATGGCATGAGAGGGGTGAATATCCAGAATGAGTGCAGGCCAGTGCAGGAGAAAGAGCAGCTTCTTGACAAAGATATGGAGAGGAAGGTGGATCAGAGAAGTGAGGGCAGAGTAGAGCAGTACGAAAAGGGCGGGCACACAGAGCTGGGTGGGCTCGAGTGGGGAGGGAAGCTTATGAACAGGAGATCCTGACTTTTTGCATGGTCTCATGGCGATAGGGCAAGAGAGAATGGCTAAAACTGAAAGGGCAGATTTAGGTGAGATGTTGGGTAAAAATTATTTACTCAGCTTGGTGTGGCACTGGCAGTGCTGGCCAGAGCTGTGGGTGCCCCATCCCAAGGGGTGCTCAGGATGAGCATCAGGATGAGCGGGATGGGATCCTGCACAGCCTGATCTGGTGGGGGGCAGCCAGCCCACAGCAAGGATTGGGATAGATGGGTGTTAAGGTCCCTTCCAACCCAAGCCCTTCTTGTTACTTGTTACCTTCTCGTTACTCGGAGAGTTGGCCAGGCTGGGGATGGGGAGGCAGGAGGGGCTTTGAAGTGGAGTTGGGGTGAAACAGCGTATCTGCTGAATGCCTTAAGGTGTTACATGGACGTGTGAGAGGAAGTGATTTTGTTGGCTCTGTTCGGCGTTGGGAAGAGGGGGCTGTTTATGGGGTTATATCAGGAAAACCTTGTGATGGAGCCACATGTGCGAAAGCTTAGGGCATAGTGTGTTAGTGAGACTAAGAGCCAGCTGAGTGTGAGGGAAAGGGATGGAAGGAAATAAGACTGAGCTGCACGTGTGTGAGCGCAGGGAAGAAGAGGGTAGAGTCCAGAAAGGATGGGAGTCACACAATATGAAGATGGAGGAGCATAGATATGTGATGAAGAGCACAGAGGAGAAGTAATTGTTTGGGAATTGCTCTTTATTTGAAAGCTCTCACACTGCTTTTAGGATCATATTGGCTACCATGGGGAGACTGCCACAAATTGAAAGGCTTATTTATTTCTTCCAGTTTTCCCTTTCTGGTTTGTTTTGTACTGTGAGTAATGGGAAATCCCTAGAGAATGGTGCCTTCTGCATCTGACAGCTCCCCAGCCCAGCCTAAGAACCAAGTGCTGGGAATGAATAGATCTTTCTACTGGCCACAGACTCGGAACTGTCTGCTATTTCTCTAGAGGCATGAAGTAGCTTTTCCTGTATTGTGCTCACGTTGACTGCAGGGTTGGTTGCTGTAGTCTTTCTTACTGGTTTTCCAGTTTCTTCTTCATCTTCTGGGAAGCATTCATCCTATTGTAGATAATACTGAGTGTGCAGGTGTAAACAGTCCCTTTTGAGCTTTCAAATTACCATAAAGGATGTTGCCTGAATCCACCTATGTTGTCCTGTGTCCTACCACCCACGATGAAATTATGGACAGGATTTAATACGTACATCTGTCTAGCAATCCCCTCTCAGCCTGTGCACAGTAATTTCTAATAAAGAAATTCTGCAGGGAGGGAACATGCTATTAACAAATTCAGCACAGTCTACTCTCCAGCTATGTAATAGAATCTCCCGTTGTGTTTTATCTATGTTGAGATGAAGAAAGCTCTGAGGAAAAATTTCCAGTTGTCATTCTTTGTAACCTATTCATCTCACCTCCCTGAGTGGTGCACGGCAGAACAGGTGGATCTGAACTCAGGTGCTCTGGGGAGCGGGGAGCTGTGGGGTTCTGCACACACTGTAGGAAGCATGGTCCTTCTGCCTTAGTTCTCTCTCGTTGTCATGGGAACAAGCCCTTCAAAATAAGGCAGGTTGCTTCAAACTCATCACTTGTGCAAAAAGCTCCTCTCTTCCTCGTTTGAGGCGTGGTGTTGTGTTTAAAGCAGCTTGCCTTTTCTTGACAAGCTCTTGAGTGATGTAGAGATGTTTGGAGCTGGAAAACCTGAAGCTCAGACAGGGGCTTGAGTCCCAGTTCTGCAGATGGATTTGGTATGTCATCTTTGTCCTTGGATTGATTTTTGCCCCAGTCAGCATTTGTCATCCTTTACCTGTTCTTGGTCAGAGCGTCAGGGCTGGCATTGCTGGGTGCCAGGCTGCTGGCACAGCGCGGGGAGGAGGCAGCACAGACAAAAGGGGCTGCAAAGCTGGGGCTGCACGTTCAGCTGGTGAAGGTATTCCCAGGACAGCAGGAAGCACACGTGGCAGGGAGAGGTTTATATCTCGTGTTCAAGCCTTGTTGGTGCTGTTCCAGCTCCTGAAACGTGTCCTCTTTCACCAGAGTACCTTGTACTGGTTCAGTTCTTCATTGCTTCATGCCCATGAAGTGCTCTTGCTCCGGAAATGCCTCTGAAAAATCTTGGAAGTTGTTGTGATTGTGCCCTTATGGTTTTCTTCTGTGGCTGTGCACCACAGTGCCCACAGCAGAGAATTAACTTTTTATAAATGACTCTTTGTCACGATGCATGTACTGCTTGCAGTGTGCAAGTGCGTGCATCTGGGTGTTTATTTAAACACTACTGTTAATGTCTTATGTCCAAAATAAGGGTTTGTATGTTAACAAAGTATGGAGCAAGATGTGGAGGGGGAGGTACAGCCTGCACGGGTAAATGCTATCCAGCAGGATCCTATTTCTGGGAGTTGCTGGTGCACCATTTCCTCTTCCCAGCGGCCAAGCGGATGGGCTGTGCAGTCATTCATCAGAGAGGAGCAACAAGAAGTGGGCTGCCTCGTGTGTTACCTCTGTCGAGGAAAAAGAAAGAAAAAAAGCATTTGGATATTTTCCCATTTTGTTTTGCAGCCAAGCTGCAGTCTTTGCTCTAGGGAAGCAGATCATCTTAGCCCTGCTAGTCACTGTAAGAAAGCGATGAATTGAGCGATGCAGAAGGATCTCCCTGAGTTCTGACCAGGAACTGCCAGAACTGGCATTCCCGTGGAAATGTTACTAAGCAAAAAGCTTTGTACAAATAACTGATAGACTGCTACTGCTTTCTGTGATTGAGTTTTGCCTTTGTTTTGCTGTGTGCAAGGGGTTAATTCTGTGAAATTTTTTGGAATAGTTTCCAATCGGAGGCCATACCGCGAGTACTACGTGGATGCCTTAGGAGAGCCTTCAGAGAAAGCCTGGGTTGCTGGAAAAGCTATCGTTTTGTTTGAAGGAAAACATCAGTTTGAAGAGCTGCCTGTTCTTCGGAGAAGAGGAAAGCAAAAGGAAAAAGGCTACAAGCATAAGGTGAAAGATCTGCTTTCTCTGTTTTTGATTTCCTAAATCTGCACAATAAAGATCATTCCTTTGTGCCTGGAGTTGCACTTTGACAGTTTGCTTCTGTGACAGTGACTGCTGCAGCAGGGCCAGAGAGCGGTTCTTTGCATCCTTGTAGCCAGCAGAGCGTACCAGCAGCTGGGAGTTTCTAGGCTATCTTTTATGTTCATGTAGGGGTGTGGCCTGTTGCTTTTGTTGCCCTGCAGAGCTCTGAGAGGCAGAGGAGTCAGGTCCCTGTCAGCGTGAGGTTTGTTCTGCAGTAAGCCCTCTCCTGATGCCAATTACGGTCTGCTTTCAAGTAACTTCCTGTGTTCTCTTGCAGTGTCTTTTGGCTGATCTGAGGTAGAGGTGGAGTTATGTACTTCAACTAGATCATGGACGGAGATAAAGCAGTGGGGGTTTTAGTCCTGCTTCTCCTTATGGAAACCTGTTAGGACTTATAATTTAACTTGGAAAACATTTTGTCAGTGAGCCTGTAGGAATGAGTTTTGTGGCTCGTTGCATCATCTCCATTTCCAAGCATAACAGCCCTGAGCAATTGTAGCCAGCGTAACGTAACGTGACACAGAGTTCCCTGTCTTTAGAATCATAACTGGAGAAATTCACATTTAAAAATGGTTGAAATGAAGCGAGCAGAATAAGCATTCCTGTGAGAGCAGGTAGGCACACAGTACTGACAGTGTCCTTGCCTTTTTTCTAACAGCACTTAAGTGTTAGTGAGAAGCCGTTGGATTAAACGTGCTCTTGCAGATGTGAGCTTCCTGGGTGTAGTTCTCTTTCTGGCTTGTCTGCTTCCAAGGGAATGCTCAGTAGCTTTTCTGAGGGCTTTGTTACCTGTATTCCCACCTTCCCCTGCAATTAGTCACATGCAACCAAGAAATGTTTCTGCTCCCAGATATTAAAATGCTTCCTTGCTAGAATCTCCCCCTGTATGTAAATTGCAGCGCCGGTGTGGCTGCAGCAGAGGAAACCAAACATGTGTAGCTTGCATAAATATCCAGGCTTGTGTACCTGGAAGCCAAGACCTGCTGCAAAGCTGAGAGTATTTTGCTGCTTTGCTACTGGACCCTGTAAAATTGTGTTAATCTGCTAAGACAATCATTTGTTGCTTTGCTGTGGATTTAATTTTTTTTTTAGGGGACAAGAATCAGAAATTTGAGTTGTTCCTGCTGCTGTGGAATAGATTTTGGTTTTTAGGAGTGTTGTGAATCCTCTGTTTTTCTGTTGTGCAGCCAAGAACGGTGTGTGCAGATAAAAATCAAGTTTGTGGCTTTGTTTTTAGATGTTTAGCAGGGGTTCCCGTCTGGTATGCAGCATGCCCTTCATTTTATGCTAAGGGTGGAGTTGAAGCTGTGAGAGTTCTCTGTAAAGGACACGTTGAACCTGTTACAGTGTAATGTGGTACAGATTTTATGTTTGTACCAAGGTAAGTTGATGAGAGGGAGGGTGGAGTTGTGCCCCAATTCAAGGGATGCAGGAAGAAGCAAAGAACAAGCAAAGCAAGCGTGGCTGTTCAAATATTTTGAGAAAATGATGTTGCAGTTGTGTTGAGAGGCCTGTTGGCTGTTAACGTGCATTTCTGTGCCAGGGATCCATACCATGTACGCTCCCCACACACACGTCGTGTTTGGGATGCGCTGACGTGCCGGGATGTTTGGTCACCAGGACACCAGTGTTTGCAGGGACTGTTTTGGTGTTTGGGGAATGCACGAGGATTTTCACTAGGCTTGATAGGAGTGCAGGCTGCTTACCCAGGAGAGCTGTTTTCTGCATCTCTGGGCACAGCCTCTGTCAATCTGTTGTCTCGGAGGTGCAGAATGCAGGACTGTCACTCTGTTCTGTGCCTGGTCTGTCTCTATCTCGCTTTTTATCCTGTTGGTTACCCCCTCATTTTTTTTCTTTCTTTCTTTCTTTTTTTTTTTTTTGTCTCCACCAACTTTAAGGTTCCCCAGAGGTTTATGGCTAAATGGGAAGTCAGTGTTGGACAGGCAGAAGACATGCTTCTCGGGGGGCCAGAGGATCAAAAGTGCAGCCAGAACTCCAGCGAGCTGGACAGCGAGAAGGAAGCGCAGCCGGAATACTATTCCAATGGCCCTGGAGCCAAAAAGGACAGGCAGCTGAACGGCTGTTTTAAATCCTTGGCATTTGACTCCAAACACTCAACCAATGAAAAAGGAAAATCGCACATTAAGCCACACGTGAAAAAGAGCTCAGAGAGCAGAAAAAGGACTAGAGTAAAAAAGAGTGGCATGAGAGAAGAAGCTTCCAAGGGAGAAATCAAAGAAGAAACACCAGAGAGCATAGTTAACAGTATGATTGTCGGGGACCTACCAGAGAAGCACGCATCTCATGAACTTCGCCGGATTGCAAAGAGCATAACAGCATCCAACAGCTCCAGGGAAAACCATTTGCTCTCCTCCTTTGGAGAAAGACGTTTTGAAAATATAACTTTAAAGTCGGACTATGGGAGTCATAAAAGCGATGCCCTGAAGAACGTGCTCCAAGGGGATTTGTTTTCCAACTCATCTTTGGAGAGAGAGAAAAGCTCCCTGGGCATTCTGTGCAGTTCCAAGCTACAAATACACTATTCTGCGTCTGAGGCTGGTGTTGAGAAAAAGCAAACTGAATCGGATTCATCCTCTTCCCTCTCAGATGGTGGGAACAGTGATGTAGATACCGTGGACCAAAGTTCAGAGAGAGCCTCTAGCACTCTTGAAGTTAGTGATTCTTCAGATAAAATGGAGAAGGAATTTCCTATGACGTCAAGTGGAAACATAAAGCTTTCCATGTATTTTTCCCAGAAAAGCAGCAGGAGGGCCAGGAAGAAGTCATACAGAGATCGCAAACCTCTGGGAGGTTCGGTGACCAGCAGACTCGATGCTGAATTTGCACACGGGGAACTTGAAGGAGGCTCCTCTGATGCTGAGATGTCACTGACAGCTCTTGAGTGCTCTTCAGATGTGAGAAATGACAATCTTTCCCTAGCAAACAAGCACGCTACTCCCCAAAGTGTTTCCAAGGACGGTTCCTGGTCTGCTGTTGCAAATCAAACAACCTTAAAACTGAAAAACATGAAATTGCCTCGGATCAGGAGTATAAAATGCAAACATAAAGAAAAGGTTGCTGGGTTGGAGCCTTCTCTTGCAGAAGAGGAGGGCGGCCTGAATCACCGTTCTTCTGATACCAAAGGTTTCTCTGGCCTTCAGAGAGATTCTCTTCCGAGAAGCGGAAAAGTTGATGGTCAGAAACTGTTAAACAACGTGCACGAGAAACCCAGGGATTCTGCTGAGATAGAAACAGCTGTGGTGAAACACGTCCTGTCAGAGCTGAAGGAGCTCTCCTATCGATCCATCAACGATGATGTCAGCGACTCTGGCGCGCCAAAGGCCACAGTACCCTTACTTTTCTCTTCCGCCTCTGGTCACGGTCGTTTGCCCATTGAGCCAAATTACAGATTCAGCACCTTGTTGATGATGTTGAAGGATATTCATGACAGTAAGGCGAAAGAGCAGCAACTGATGACTGGTCAGAACATAGTCCCGTATCGAAATACCAGCACAGCAGATGGTTCTGGAGGCAATTCTGCCAGCGGCCTGACATCCCTGTCTATCGTAGGTCCCCCGTTTAAAATAGAAAAGAATGGAGATTGTGCCCAGGAAACGGTCAATCCGAACTCCTCCAGTATAAGCAACTCCTCATTTGCACGCAATCCTCCGACCAAGTTACCGGGGATTGGTACTGGCAAAAGGGAGCCCGCCAATGCCGCTGTTCCTGGGACAAATGGCACGAATTGCGTGCCCAAACGCAACTGTTCAAAATCTAAGCAGTCATCAAAGCTTGGAGATAAAACAGTTTCAAACAGAAAGGACTTAAAACCAGGAGGGCCAAGTAAGTTGTTAAGTCGGTTATCCAGAGATTCAGGAGAACATGCATTCCGCGTGCACGGTTCGGTTGCCAGTCCTCTAGGTAATGAAGCAGAAGATACTGGGAGGAAAGAGTCTGTTGATTTAACAGAACATTCAACTGATGAAGACTCTGCTTGTTTATCTGATGACAATTTAGGTCGTGTTGGAAGGAGACCCGAAGCTGGTAGAAATACTGAGAGATGCACTTCTGCTGAAAATGGGGAGAGTCCAGACTTGGATTCAGAGGCAAATAGTGAGAGCTCTCTTGGTGATGAGGCTAATGATGTAAATCACGTAGCACCTAAAAAGCGATGGCAGCGTTTTAACCAAAGCAGTGCTAGATCTAATAAGCACATCAGTAGATCTAGGGAAAAAGGAAACTTGGAGAGTGCCTTTGGCCTGAATTCTCATGGCTTTTCACTGAAGGGAAATGAGTGCTTGGGACGTAGGCATTCCCCTCATTCAAAGGTGCTTGAGGCAGACCTAACAGTTCAGGACTATGAGAATCGTTTAGACTTAGTTGAGAAACGTTTGAATGTATGTGGTAAGCCAAACAACAGTGTGATGGACTCAGAAACAAAGCTTGGCAACTTTGCTCCCCAGTCTGAATTCTCTACACAAGGTAAGGGAGCTGGACTTGCGCCAGAATGTGTATTTGTATACATTTTATGATTTTTCATTTAAAGTATAAGTGTACAGAATTGGGGGCTGTTTGACAACGTGGAGGTGTATATATTTCTGTGAGCTGAAGAAAAAGAGATGCGGTGGCTTTTTTGGGGGGACTCTTCAAGCACAGAGAATGAAAGATGGAGTGATGGCGGAATGTTGCTCAGCTTTTGGTTAGAGTTTAAATACATAACATCAGTAGTTCCCCCACGGTGAAAGGTAAAACTATCAGAAGGATTTTTTTCCTTCAGTGTATCCCTTCATACAGCTGTTTTTTTGTTTGGTCCTAGCCAGATAAATCAGCTCTAGGAAGTTTTGATTGAGAGCGTAGGATTTCGTTAAGACAGCATTTTTCTTTTTGCTGTTTGTTTTGTTTTGTGTTTTAGTATGGAAGTTTATTAGCTGCTAATAATGAAGTGAGGAACCCCACACGTTCTGTAACTCGTGGCACTGGTGGGGCTGTCTGAGGGTAAAGGGGAGAAGATGGGGACGGCTGCAGGGAGCCTGGGGTGCAGGGGAGGCAACCTCATCCAAAGGGAGGTGGCTGTGGAAGAAAGAAGTGAGGGGTGCACAGGGTCAGCCTCTCCCACAGAGATGTGGGTGAGTTTCTTATGGGTACTGAATCTGGAAATTTGTTTGGAAAGCAAAAACAAACAAACAAAAGCGCAATGAAAACTACTTCCCCCGGCCCGGCCCGCCCCGGACAAAACAAACAAAACAGTGAACACAGTGAGGGAGAGGACTAGGTCAAGCAGAACCACATTTAACACATGCCATTCTCAAAGAATCTAGGGGGGCAAGCCTTCGGGAAAACACTAACATGATTTTTTTACAAAGGTTTTGCCAAACAAAATTGAGTTGTTTACCAGTAAACGAGTGATGGGCCTCATGCAGAACCTGGGCGTGCTTTGTCACTTCTGTTCCCTGTGTGCCCATTCCGATGCGTTGTGCCATTAGCAAGTGGTTGCTGCACACCTGTTTCAGTACAGGGAAGTCAGCATCTGGCTTTCATGGTCACAGGACCAAGGCATGTCACAGCAGGCACAGAAAATGAACCCACAGGGTGTAACACCCCAGGTAAAAATCCTGTTTTGAAATCATGGCAAGCTTAATCATTTACTGACTACTCTGGCCATGGCTGTGTGTTTTTGAGGACTCAATGCTTTAGAAAGGCAATGGGAAGTGTGCTTGGTCCTGGGATGGAGCTGCATGGAGGAGCTGTGCCCCCTGGAGTGAGCTCCTGGTGTGCACGAAGGCACAGCTGTGTTCTGGTGGCTTCCAGGTGGTTTGGAGTTGAAGCATCCCTGCACGCTGGTGAGAGGTGAAAAGTGCGAGTCTGTAGAGAGCTGGAGGAGAGCTGCTAAGAGGCAGTAGCAGCACTAAGAGAAAAGGAGAGGAACTGCTGCAGAAGACAGGTGGCTCCCGTTGCAGCACAGAACGGCTGGGGCTGCTTGCAGGAATGGCAGGTCAGCAGCCGTGGTGCAATCTGTGCCCCTGCCCTCAGCACACCTGTGAGGAGCTGCTGTGGCATCCCCGAGGCAGGGCTGACGGAGCAAGTTAATGCTGTGTGTTTCCCTGGGTGGAAACGTGTCTTCCTCCTTTTGTTTTGGACGAGGCCTGTTATGTGGGAAGCAGGGAGGGCAATGCAGACGTTAGAAGTGCTGCTCACAGAAGAGAGTGGCTTTCCTCCCTGTGCCAGCGCTGTGAGGAGACGTGACTAATCCTCCTCCTCCGCAGGCAGGCGTGGAAGGGGCCACAAAAGATCGCATTCACGACTGTGTAATTTGTACTGAGCTCCATCAATGCAAGTCCTCGTCGCAGCTGAAAGCAACATCCGGCGTATTTCTGATGCGGAATTGGTAGTGGGGCTTAGACTAAAGAAGGCAGAAGCGAGGGCTGCTCTCGTCTGCTGACTGAGAACTTGCACAGTGACAGCCTCTGAAAGGTGCCTGGTTTGCCATTGCCGTTCAGGCTGCGTTTGTACAGGGATCATTTGAGGGGAAGAACAACGCAGTTAAGCCTCACTTTCTGCAGTGCTGTGTGTGCTGCTGGCTGGTTCTGGGACGCTCAGTAGTCACTAATGAAGATGCTAGGCCTAGAACTGGTTGTGTGTGCCAACGTGGGTTGCACCTGGATACCTGTGCAGGGGGTTATTAGCAGCTGAAAACAGTTGTGTTTGGGTAAGGTGGTTCCTTTCTTCTCTTTTGGCCAACTTTGACATTTTCCTACTTGTTTAACCACAAAGCCACAATAAGGTGTAGCAATCTTGTCCAACATCCCAAGTGTTGCACTGGAATGCTTTTTTTTTTTTAATGAAATGTTTCTGCTCAAAAAAGAAAAACCCACCTCCTGCATGGGGAAAGGAAGTAAAGAGTAGAAAACTTACTGTAACCTTGCAGGAGACCACAAATGTTGGTGTGGCTAGGAGGAGTCTTCTGGAGTAAGGCAGAATAATTGTGAAAACCAATGAAGAAGAAAAGTCGCAGGTATTTGAGAAAGTTAAATAAGCATCATCTTGCTTCTGCAGCTTGCTGAGTAGAGGTGACAATGCCAGGGCCCTTCCTTGGAGCTCTCTCTGGTTCTGTTTGTGTTGGGGAAATAGCTGGTGCCAGGCTTTTCCCTTGCAATGATGCAGTGCTGTGCAAGTGTAAAGAAAAAGATGTCTGAGCCCTGAGGATCTTACAGCCTCCTGGGAGGACAGTTAGCTCCCTCATCACGTCCTGATCTGAGCACAGAACCTGTTGTTGGGAAGCAAAAGGAATAAATAGGCTTGCAGTAGCAGATGGGGAATTCAGGGCTCTTGAAGTACATGAGAAAATGTGCTAGAGAGGAGGGAAGGGAAGGAGCTGGACAGACACGGCGCTGGTAGAGCCAGCAACCGAAGTGTGTGAGGGAGAGCAGCATTTTCCCATGTCCCTGCACGTAAACCCATGGGAGTTTGGATTGACAGGAAAAGTAGAGTGACAAATCTGAGTTTCTAACAGATGTAGGTTTTGGGGAAAGTACTACTAGAAGGCTAAGTGTACGTAGTGTGAGGTGATGTTGGGTCACAGTGCTAGGAGCCTGTCAGGTGTCTGAAATGCTTGAGGTCGCCATGGTCCTTAGCAATCCCACCTGCCACGTCAGGGCTGGGGAAATAGGGAGCACGAATATTAGAAGACTGTATTAGGGATCTTCCTGTATGGAGTCTGAAGGAGAAGGCAGGAACAGCTCTTACCTGCGGGTCATGAGGAGGATTTTTTGTTGTAATAATCTCAGAAACACAGTCTTGAAGCTGCTTTCCTTTTTCTTAGTACATTCAGAGAGGAAACGCCTTAGAAAGCCAAGTAAACGGCTTCTGGAATATGCAGAAGAATATGATCACTTATTTGCACCCAAGAAAAAGTCAAGGAAAAGCCAGGAGCAATTGCAAAAGGTAGGTTAAGGCAAACGTGCTCTTCATGGCTATTACTGTTGTGCTCCAGTTTACATGCCTTTGCCTGGTCTTGCTTGCTGAGCACTCATGCTGCATGCAAGGCTGTGCAGGGTGAACGTTTTCACCAACGTGTTTCGCTGTGTTAGGTGAATTCTGTTGCAAGGTCTGGATTTGAAGGAGGTCTTCCTGCACAGCGCAGTCCTGACAGAGAGACGCAGCGGGGGCCCAGTCCTTTGGTTTCAACTCCGTTTTCAACCAAAGAGTCCCCTCCCATCCTTGAAGCTGAGTGCTCCTTCTCAGAACTAGAGCCCCATGCCTCTGATCCTGCTGAGCAGCTCATAGAAGGACAGTCCAATTTCCCAGAGCTTGTGCTGTCTTCCTCTGGCGTTTCTGAAGTTTCTGCTTCTCCAGATGCAGAGGAGAGGTTCCTGAAATCAGGTAAGTGGGAGGTTGTGTTGTTCTGCTCCCACAAGTGAGCGTGTCAGGAGTTCACTTGAAATGTTTCTTCAGCCGAAGTAAAAAAGGTTGGTAGCTGCTGGTCTCTGTTTTGTTTGCTTTGCTTTATTCAGAGGCCATTACTGGTGCTAGGAGAAGAGAGGGGCAGGTGAGATGTGTGACCTGGTGAAGTGGCTCATTGTGATTCTGCAGTTACTGTTCTGTCTGAAAGCTTGTCCAAGGTCAAAGCTCCAATGCTTTGGCTATGTAAGCTTGTAGAGAACACTGTTTCTGTTCTGAGAGGCCAGTCATTTTGTTTCATTGTTTAAAACACGTATTTGTAAATATTTATGTAATTATAAATGTAGATAGATAATATATGTAGGCACGCTTATGTACGTGTAATAATAGACCTGCAGTCAGCGAGAGGTCAGAGTCTGTTCTTTGTGGGGCAGAGGGGTGACAGGTAGAAGCAAAAAACCTGCAGTGACTGAAGGAGGAAACCTGAGCTTGGAGATGCAGTGCAGCAGTGCTTGCAGATGTGCAGCGTGCAGAGGCAGCGCATCTCTTCCCACTGCTGAGGGAAGTGCTGGGGCCCACAGAGCTGTGGCAGGGAGCAGTGATGTGCTGTCCCTCCACAAGGTGGCTGAAGTCTTTGTTGCTGTGCAGAGCCGTGTGTTGTAGGGAGGACAAGGCCAAGCTGATTAAGGGTGTGGATGAACAGGGTAGGATGGGTAACAGGCTGTTTCCATGGAGTGCCTTGCACACAGCACATCACAGTTTCCTGGTTGTTTTAAGGGTTTACTGCTGCCCACATCTCGCACCTTGTCTCCCCCCTTGTCTCCCAATGGCTAGCACAAAGTTTGAGCTGGAGGCTGACTCCTACAGCTGGATTCCTTGGGGCATTTTGTCCCAGGAGGTTCTGTCTGAGAGCACGCCCTTCAGGCTGTTCTCTGTGTGCAGCGTGATGCTGATGTGGGTGCTGTGGGAATGGGAGCAGGAAGAGGCAGGGATGTGTTTGTCATTATGGAAGGGCTGGGTTATGCTGGAAAAGCAGTTGTGAAATCACGATGTGAATTGCACTGCCCGGATGGTTGCCTACTGGCTTTAAGTTCATGGTCTCTATTCCATGGATGGATTTTTTAATACTGTATATTGAGGTATGCCTGAAGGTGGTCCAAATGGAGGTCTGTTTCTGTTCAGGTTGTAGAGGTAATTGTTTCTTTTCCCTGGGGAGCTTGTGCTCCAAAAGACGAGGTGAATTTGATTGTTCAGAACCACTGGCTGGCGTTTTCTTAATGGTCTTAGTGTGACTGAAGCTAAGAAAATCCCCATTTATCTAACAAGAATTTTATTGCAGGAAACTTTGAGAGCAAGCGTCAAAGGAAGCCCACTAAAAAGCTCTTGGAATCCAATGATTTGGACACTGCCTTTATGCCAAAGAAGGAGGAGTGGACTCCCCCAAAGAAGGTATTTTTCTTCCAGTACTTCTGGAAGTCAGATAGAAATGAGCCTGGGCAGCAGGCCCTGCCGAGCAGGAGGCACGGGGCAGTGAGCTGCGTGTTGCTGGCTGTGGCCCAGGAGTGAAGGTCCGCCCTTCCCAAAGGTGCTGGTTGCTGCGTTATGGTGAAGAAATCTGCTAAATACAGAGGTGTTCCCCACCCTTTCCCACTTGTAATGGGGACTGGGGAGTTTTGGCTGTGAGGTCTCCTCTCTCCATCGATTTATATGGAAAAATGAGTCATCTGGATACAGGCTGGGAAGCTGTGGGCAGAGCTTTTCTGTCACAGGGAATTGCTGTTATGTTACACTGTAACTTGAACCTAAGGCTTTCTCCTTTTCTGTCAGATGCTCTCCGAATAGTATTTCATTTGTTACATTCCCAAGTTGGCTGATGGGTGGTAAGTAAGCATAGAACTTGTAGCAGGGTAGAGGCTGGAGTTGTAACACATGTAGCATGCAGGTCTGGACTCAGGTTTGTTTTTTTTTTTTTAAATAAATTGCCGATCTTTTCTGCTAAATGCTCAAAACCCTGTGACATGATCTGGAAAAAGCAGGTAACAGAGACTGATGTTGGGCATTGTACGTGCACAAGACATAGCATCACTGTTTCTGAGGTTGGTTAATAACAGTTTTCTTGCCTTTCTCATTCTTTCTCCATGGCAGTCTTAATACAGTCATTGTGCTTGAATAATACAGAGACCAGAACAATTCAATCATAGGCTTCATAAAAATGTAAAACCAGAAGAGAGTCTCTATTCCCAGCAGCTTTTGGGGTGTTAGTAGCCTTTTGGGAAGAGCTCAGGAAGCAGTGAGGGATGCTGGAGAGCACGAGACCTGGCAAACTCAGCGTTCGTTCCTCCTTGCCTGACTTTTCTGTGTGGGATCTGTCAGACAGACAAACCAAATGTCTTGTTGAGAAGTTGCTAACTATTGACGAATTCATGCTGTGAAGTAGTTGTTGAGGTCATTTGTAAAGAGGCTTAGTGGCTGAGGAGTGTGCACCTCTGATTTGCAAGTGGTGAATTGTGATTTGTGTTTGTAGGGCACTGGCCCTTCGGAGAGCGACAGCTCGGAGCTGTACTCACCGGCCCACTTCCCAGACCTGGGAGAAGGTAAGAGAATGCAGGGCAGCGGAGGTGCATTGATGTGGTCTGTATCAGTGCCTGTGGCTTTAGAAGGAGTTGTATGCGTAAGGCTTTACATGTCCTGGGCCTTAGCTGAGGCAGTGGCAGAAGAAATAGGTACGATCGTTTATCTGGAAGTACTGTTATATATATTTTCTTACTTCCCTATGGAAGATGGAGGTATTGGGTCCGTATTTCCATGGGAAGATATTCACTTTCCATTCTTAGTCTGAATGGTTGTAGGAAAGTCGTCACCGCGGTACCAGTGTGCCTGATGGCATGCTTTGACCAGCTCAACACTGCCTGCTCTGCCTAGTGGACAGTTGTGCAGTTGCTCTGTATTCCCTTTTCCACGTGCCTTTATGTCACATTGGTGTCAACACGAGGGAATTTGTATTGCATAATGACAGGAGGAGGTCATTAGCAGCATTTGAATAGCAATGTAAGCTTTGTGTTGACAGCATTTCTTCTTTTCTGCTGGGGGGCTGTCTCAGGAAACTGACAATGACGACGATTGCAGATCAACAAAAGAATTCATACTTGGAACCATTAGGAGTCAATGTTATCCAGGCTCTCTGATGGCTGCAGGACAAAGGGCAGACCTGTCTTGGAGGCTTGCATTGCCCCAGGCTTTATGCCCTCAAAGAAAATAGGAGCCAGACTGAAGCAGTCAGGGTGTGGAAGTGGGTAGCAGGCCAATTGTTATTTCTGCATTTTTCTTGAATGGTCTTTCTGTTGCATCCCAGCTTCTGAAAAGCTCTTGGAGAAGCAGCGCAAACGGAAGAGGCCGCGCCATTCCTCTGCTGCAATACATTCCAAGAAGGAGAAAAACGGGGAGAGGCTGGGGGAGACCCCACGCTCTGAGGTACCGTCGAGTTTTCCTACACTGTCATTCCTTCAACCTGTCTGCTACTTCCCAGGGTGCTGTGCACAGCCTAAGCCAAGTAGTCTTTGGCTGGCTGAATGCAAGATTAGTGTCTCAGCTGGGACTTTGTCTCCCTGATGCAGCTGCATGAGCTGGGGTTGAAGCTGGAGGTATCACCTTGATTAGTAATTATTTTGTGATGGCTGCTTAACTCAGGCTCAGTTTTTCAGCTGCTGCTCTGCTAGTTCTCCAGGAGAAAGGCTGTTCTGATATGACAGAACAAAGATTTGACTGGCATTTTGCTTTGCATGTCAGGAGGCCTAACTGCTGTGAAAGGTCTTGTCTTCTGGTGGTGGGTATTTTGCCCTTTTGCACACCAGTATGAAGTGCAAGCACTAGATGTGGACTTCAAACTCTTCTTCTATTTGCCCTGCATGCCAGGGTGAGCTCAGAGCCATGTTGGAGGGGATGGAGGGGGAAACTGTTCACAGGAGCCTGATTACTTTCTGCCATCCAGCAGAAAGGGGTAATTGGGGCAACTCCTTCTACTACACCATAGTGAAGCTGGCATACAAATATCTCTGACAAGCACGTTTTGCCTTTTAGGAGTGAGCCAGGTATCACCAAGTGTAGGGGAAGCAAGACTTTTCCTGAGAGAGGCGGGACGCCTCTGGGCCTCTCACAGCATCGCCTCTCACTTCCAGTGGCCCAGGTTCAGCAGCAGGCTGTTCTGTCAGGATAGTCAGTATGTATTTCAGGAGCCAATTATAGACGTATACTGTTATATTTGTTATTGTTATACAGCTTCCAGCAGAGCACAAACACCACACCAGTTGTCTGAGCAGTGCCAGCTACCCTGAGGTCTGCTGCCACTGGTTTTTGAAAAGCATTTCTAATGGGGGTGATAAAGTTTGGGGTAATACCCCTGGGCCCTATAAACCTTCCTGTGCCTTTTTAAGAGCACCGGTCAGTTGTTTCTGAAGTGTGCTCACCTGGAATCGTGTTTCAAAGAAGCCTGTACAAATGCATTTGCCAGTGCTGGAGGGTAGTTAACACTGTCTGTTGTTAGGCACCCTCTGAGAGGCTGGCTCAATCTGGAGCTAGTAAATTCTCTGCACATCTTTTATAGCAAAGAAACGAGGAGGCAGTTCAGAGCAGCAAGGCAGGTAGGCCACAGCTCTGAATGTCACACGCTGCTCACTGCAGAGGAAGCCCAGGGAGTCTTAACTGCCTCCAGCCTTAGATGTATGTTGAGTGAAGTTATGTCAATACTTGGCACCTTTTACCAATGTCCCTTTTCCTGTGATTGTGTTTCTTGAGATGCTGAGGTGTGTGTTCACCCCTTGGCTTTGGTGAGTGAATGGATACCGGTGAGTATTGGGCTGCTGTAGAGATGTGATTACACTTTCACTTGGCATTCACACCACACTGGTCCTTAAGTGACTGTCCACATACCAGGCAGGAACCTCATTTTCTTCTGAGTGGTGCTAGAAGAAATAGATGTTTGGATGATTCGGCACAATAAAACCTTGGATCCAGCTGCTTTCAGAGGGCAGAGGAAAGCCTGTCTCCCTGGGCTGAACTAGGCAGCTTTCTCTGCCCTTCCATTTATCTGGAGTCAGGAATGCAAGTTCACAACATCGGGGCAGCAAGACACCAAGAAAAGGGATGGAAAATGCTGTTGAAATGGTTGTCAAGGTTGTGAGCCAAGGTCAGGCTGTGCCAAAGAACCGGCCAGGCTTTTAAGGATGTGCCAGATACAACAGCAGAAATAGCTCTGGAAGAAGACCGGCGCTGAGACCTGCCCCCTGTAGGAGGTATGTTGCTTCACAGTGCTCATTCTGGCAAGGGGAAGTAGAGAGAATGGTGTGATTGATCCTTCTGAGTGATGGTCTTGTAGGGTGATTCCCCTTCTCCCTATTCACCAGGCATAAATAATCTGGCCTTGCCCACCCTGTCCAGCTCTGACATTCCTTTCTCTTTGTGCTTCTGGGAGGACTGATTAAAAATACACTAAAATCCTTGACATGTGAAATGCATGGCTTGGCCAGGTACCTGTGTAATTAAAAAGGATATCTTGAGGCTGAAAAGATAAGGCCTGGAGCATGCTGTGCCACTCTGGATGGTGTGGGCCCAGCTGTTAAGATTTTTGCTAACAGCAAGTATTTGCAGCTCTGAGAAGAGGTCCGTGGTATGTAACTTAAGATGCACTTTAGACTGTCATTCCAGATAGCCCGTGAAACATGGTCTGAGTTCACTACAAGCAGTTCTAGCAGCTGTGGTAGAAAGACAGAGGGACCAGTTCTAAATTGCTCTTACCTCTAGTAAATCTAGCAAATCTCCTTCCAAAACTCTTGAAATTTGTTATACAGTAGGAGGGTAGTCATTAACCATAGGAGTGGTGCTTGTTAACCAGTGCCTTGCCCCTCTGGAGGGATCCTCAGTGACCATGAGGGGGACAAAGCTTGCTTTGTGTTTTAGCACTGGGGTCCCAGCGCAAGGTAGGAGCTGTAACTGACATTGTTTGTCCACACCAGTAGTTGATTAACTCTGCTCTTGTTCTTCTTTACAGTGACCCCTGCAACCCTGAGGTCACTGCTGAGCTGAGCAGAAGAGTGAGCACCTATGTGGTAGGAATAGGAGGATCTGAGCTGTAACCAGTCCCTGGAGCACTGTTACTGGTGCTGCTCCTGGAGCATTCCAGGAGGCCTGTCTTGTAGCAGACTACAGCATTCTTAGCAGAAATTAGCTGCAGACCAGAAGTATCAGAGGAGCACTTAAGATGCCATTGTATGCAGAGGCAAAGGCATCTGTTATGTTGTAGCTGATGGTTACCAACGCTGCAGAGACCTTTCCATCCCCTCTGCCAGGGCTATAGTGGCAGGAAATGATGTGCTCCATCTCAGTATTCCTGCAGGCTGCATCACTGCCAGCCCTCCAGCATGTATGTGATGATAGTCTGCAAGGCTGTACACTGAATGGTATGTTGGATTGTCACTAGTTTGTAGCCGGGAGTTTTCTTTTTTGTGCTCAATAAAGCAAACTTACACCATTCATATTTGTATTGTGTGCTTTAATATTCTGTCAGTGCATTTGTGCATGGTTGCTCTACATGGTTTTAAAAGGTTCCCAAACGAAAACATGCTGGTGCATTCAATGAATGAAGAATTAAGCAAAGGAAGCATCATCGTTACCTGATCAGAATGCTGGCTTCATTTTCTTCCAACTTAAGGACGTAAAGCTTTCCCAGAACTTCTTTTGCCCACACTAATAAGGTGTGCAGAGTGCATTCAGTTGAGTTTAGGAACTTGAGTGGCACCACAACTCAGATGGGTGATCTGGCATACAGAATGTAACTCAGAGCTCCCTCTCCTGCCTGTTAGTTGGACACCTGGCCCTGAGCAGGCTCCAGGATATGAGTGGTGGCTGCTGCTGCTTCTAGGAGTCTAAATTCCTAACAAGGTCTTGAAAGTGTACTGCCTTTTTTTCTGGGCATACAGTAGGGACGGCTTTTTGACCCAAGGAAGAGCTGTGTGCTGAGATCATTCAGCTGTCTGCAGTCAGCCAAGATTTCAAAACAAATAAGGCAGAGTATTCAAGTTCTTGCTTGAAGCATCTGGTTGGTTCCTAAAAGCAGTGTGTTGGTGCAGCATGAATGGCTCATTGGCCTATGTGCTCTGGACAGGCAGCTGGGCTCCCTAGTTGCTGCTTGCTAGCTAGCAGCTGCTAGTTGCCCGTCCTGACAACTGTGAAGTCTACAAGTGCATGCTGTGAAGAGCATAAAGAGAACTCTGACTTACTTGCTAAATGAAGACTACAATGAGGATTGCTTGCAATCTTTCTCTAGTATTGTCAGTGCAAGCAGACATCAGCATTCAGGATTCTTCTCTGGCACTGGTGGACATGATTTTCAGAGTATGCAATCCTGCCTGATGCGTTTCTATGAATAATAATACTGTTCTTTCTCAGCTCTGACTTTCCTTCCTCAAAGAGGGGTTATGCACAGGAAAAAAAAAGTGTTCAGTGTGTATTTATAATGATCTAATAAACTGAAGTGTTCTTCCTTTCCTTCCTTGTAAACCTTTTGGTGGAGCCATATGAGAGCTGGTTCTCTCCAGGGTGGGTAACACTGGCTGCCAAACTTTGATGTGCTTGATGGCTGGATTTGTGATCTGCAGGTCAGGATGGGAAGCACCAACAGCCCCTAATTTTGAATTTCCTTTTAAAGGGGGAGGCATTGGTTCATGGGACTTCTACAAGCCCCAAAGGGGGACACGAAGAGGGGTCTGAGAATGACCATGGAGTGCCTTCATCCAAAAAGATCCAGGGGGAGCGTGGAGGAGGAGCAGCTCTCAAGGAGAACGTGTGTCAGGTACCCTTTTGAGGAGATCTCTTGAAAACTTTGCTTTTCTAAATATTTCTAATGTTAATATTGGTACGCACCTGTAGTAGCCCAGGTGGCTACTAGGTGTTCTTTGGGGGCTGTGTGATTCTGAGGGTTTTGACAGCAGTTAACTAGTAGCCTGATTGAACTGAGTCTTACCTGTGCGATTGCCTCTTATCCTGCTGGAGTTTAAGGATGTTGGGAAGACGTGACCGACATACAATTCATTTTAACTGATGTATGGTAGCAGGGATGGGGTAGCAGGCGGCAGTGGTGACGTGCTAATCGCCTGATCTTACTGACATAAGGAGAATGCTCATCTTTTTTTCTACAGGGGCTTGCTGACAGTTATTTGGGCTGGGTTGGAAAAGGGGCTGCTCAGAGCTGACGATGTCCTTCCTTCCCCACAGATCTGCGAGAAGCCAGGGGAATTGCTGCTGTGCGAAGCTCAGTGCTGTGGTGCTTTCCACCTGCAGTGCCTTGGGCTCTCTGAGATGCCGACAGGCAAATTCATCTGCAATGAGTGTTCCACAGGTATGGAGCTTTCCTGAGTGCCTCCTTAACTGGCACTCCTTTTGCTGGAATGATACACCTGCTGTAAGGCTGCTACCTGGCTGTCACTTCTCAGTTTGACGATCGTTTTCTAATTAACTGATTTTACTGTTTTGAGGCAGACAGGGTGGGAATGTTCAGACCGTGATGGGCAAGAGATGGGTGTTTTTTCAGTCTAGACTTGCAGTGAAACTCTAGGGCTGCAGAGACCTGTGGTTTGGGTTATGTGTGGCAGGCTGGGGGTTGTAGTGTGCTGATACATCTCCTGACAGAAGCGACGTGTTTTTATTTGGCCGTTCTGTGTGCTGCTCTTTCTCTAGGAGTCCATACCTGCTTTGTGTGCAAGAGCTGCGGGCAAGATGTAAAACGGTGCTTGCTGCCCCTCTGTGGGAAATATTACCATGAAGAGTGCATTCAGAAGTATCCACCCACGGTCACTCAGAACAAGGGCTTCCGATGCTCCCTGCACATATGCATGACTTGTCATGCTGCCAACCCAACAAACATCTCTGCATCTAAAGGTACTGGAATCTTCTCACATGGTCCCAGGGAAGCATTTAGAAGCCTTTTTTGGTTTCGTGCCCACCTGCAGTGACCTGGTCCTCTAGTTCTTTGTTTTTCTGTCCTTTCCACAGCCTTGATGTAACGTTTGTTTCTCTCAGGGTGGGAAGGGTGCTGTGGGTGGGCAGGGCTGCTGCTCATCAGCACTCCTGATGGTCAGACTGAGCAACTGAAGTGTTCCTGCCTGGCCACGCACTCAGATGCCTGAATGTCGAGCAAGGCCACATTCCTCTCAGTAGAGCTGTATGAACACTGGTTTCTCCTACATGCCTCTCACTGGCTGCAGCCAGTGCCTGCTTAGCAGCAGTGACTATCGAGGCAATGGCATAGAGAGCAGTGTAGTAAAAACTGTAATTGCTTTATTTCTTTTCTTTTTCTTTTTTTTTTCTTTTCTTTTTTAAAAATTTGAACTCTCATGATTTGCTTTTAAAACTGCTTTTTTATTACTTATGTTTTAAATCTTTGGTATCTCAGGATGAGCGATGATGGTATCAGCTGTATTCTTAGCCTCAGGCTGTGTGTTAAAGTCATCTTGCACATGTCGGTGCTTGAAACAGAAGAAGCTCTTGGGGCATAAAGCCTGCAGCTGACCCCTTCTGAGCTGAACATTTGCCTTATGGACCCCCTCTGGTGGTTGTTTTTCAGTGGTTTACTCCTTTCTTTCCACCTCTTCTCCCTGTCAGCAGTTTCCTGGGAGGAACTGAAAAGTTGCTGAGCAATCTTGGACGAAGTAAGCCTTCAGGCAATTCTGAGTTCTCCTTTCTGGAATTTCAGAGTAAACTCTGATACAGTGGAGAGGCAAGCACCGGTGTTTCCAGAAACTTCCTGGATGGTTTTCATTGCATTCAGTTACGCACCTGGAATACCCACTCTCTAATTACTGTTTGCACTGATTTACTTGTTATCTGTGTATGATGCAAAGCAGTCCTGATCTGTGAACTCTTGAACTGTTTCTGAACAGGGTGCAGGTTTTTCACTTGCAAATCATTTGATTTCCTATATACTACCTACAAACGCAGATCTATTTTTGTATGTATTTTCTTGTATTAACTCGATAGAAATACAGGCATTATGCTGCAGATGGTCCGTAGAAATGAAAGGTCAATTTCCATTTCCAAAGATCGCCGATGGCTAGTTGTTTTCAGCTCAGATACCAATAGAGAAAGGACTGAGAGGAAGTGGAGACTCGTTCTTCTCTGGAATTCACCACCGTTCTGACGTGTTCCTGTGGCAGGTCGCTTGATGCGCTGTGTGCGGTGTCCGGTCGCGTACCATTCCAATGACTTCTGCCTCGCTGCTGGCTCTGTGGTCCTCGCCTCCAACAGTATCATCTGCCCCAATCACTTCACTGCACGGAGGGGCTGCCGCAACCATGAGCACGTCAACGTCAGCTGGTGCTTTGTCTGCTCGGAAGGTGAGACAGCGTGCGCAGGGTCCCCGGCGCTGTGTGAGGCCCTGACGTAAATGACAGGAGAGCAACAGATGTGCTATGGGAAGAGATCATTACAGCAGGCAGAAGCTTTGTCTGTGTGGAGTGTGCCAGTGAGAACTGCTCAGAACAGCTTGCCTTCCTATCCGTCCCCACTTAAATCCGAGCTCAGGCTAGGGCTTTTTCTGGTTCTTTGTGCTGCATAGGTAGAGCATGGGCTGTCAGAAAAAGGGTTGTAAAAGAGCACTGTGCTGTTTGCCCAGCTGTTAGTGTTTGGAATTGTGAAGTCCAGGGCTTCTGCATAGGGACCTGATAAATTCCTTCCTTCCTTGCAGGGGGCAGCCTTCTATGCTGCGAGTCGTGCCCGGCTGCATTTCACCGTGAGTGTCTGAACATTGAGATGCCAGAGGGAAGCTGGTATTGTAATGATTGCAAGGCAGGCAAAAAGCCACACTACAAGGAAGTCGTCTGGGTGAAAGTTGGGCGCTACAGGTAGGTGAAAGTAAAACAGAGTTGTCCCTGTTCCCTCTTCAAGTGATGATAGTGGTGATTGAGATGAGAAGCTGCTTCTCTCTGCAGGATACAGTGAAGCAGCTTCTGATATTTTTGCATGCATGTAGCAGCTGAAGCGCATGCCTTCTTCTTCTTCCTCCAGCCTTACTGGTAGCCTTCACAATTTTCCCCATCTCTATGCAGCATTGTGCTTCTGGGAGCATGGGAACTGGGGAGTCAGATTTTTCATCTGCCTTTCCCTCTGTTGTGTAGGTGGTGGCCAGCTGAGATCTGCCATCCCAGGACAATTCCTGTCAACATCCAGAAAATGAAACACGACATCGGCGAGTTCCCTGTGCTGTTCTTTGGCTCCAAAGATTACCTGTGGACCCACCAGGCCCGTGTGTTCCCATACATGGAAGGTGATGTCAGCAGCAAAGACAAGATGGGGAAGGGCGTAGATGGCATATACAAGAAAGGTAATTTGTCTTCATCTGGGAAGGTACATGTTCTGTTTCTCTCTTCCTGTCTGGAGAAGATATTCTTGTAACAGAGGAAAATATCATTTTGGAGTTAAAGCTGAATTAAATTTGAAGAATGAATAGCTATTGATCTATCTTCTTGCACACCTGGAATGTTGATTGGTCTGAGTTTACATAGATGGACACGGGTGTGCATATCCTGAATACTTTTCAGCTCCAGCGTAGCTCCTCTGCTGCTGTCAGCTTCCTTGTACCCAGCACAGTCATTCTCTGTGTGTAAAAATGCTCTTGAGAGTTATGAATTCACCTCTTCCCAAAAGCAAGGCAAAGCTAGCTGACTGGGTGTTTCCAAAACGTTTCACCTGCAGTTGTTGTTGCCTGTGACTGCTCTGTTGCTTTATCACAGTTCTCTTTATGAATCTCTGCCTCTAAAAGTATTCTGCTAATGATGTTTGCTTGTGGAGCTGTGACTGCTGCGTGTACTCTGGCAGCCCACCTCTGTGTGAGCAGAGTGGATTCCTCATAACACACCCTGTTACTTCACTTAGCTCTTCATGAAGCTGCAGTAAGGTTTGAAGAACTGAAGGCACAGAAGGAACTGAGACAGCTTCAGGAAGACAAGAAGAATGACAAGAAACCTCCCCCCTACAAACACATCAAGGTGAGGGCAGGTTGGGGGGAGGGGAGAAGGGTGGGTACAGAAGTCTTGAGCTATCAGTGCAGGTGAATCACAGATATACAGAAACATTTCTACCCTTGGGACATCTGGCTGTATTCAGTCATCCTCCACAGAAACAATTCATGTGTCTGTAGAACTGTGTGGAAGCTGAACACCAGTACTCAGGTGTTCTGCAGCAGACCTGGATTGTCTCTGTGCTGTTCTGTGTCAGTTGTGTGATGTGAAAGAAGAGTCTTTGCCTGTCTGGGGTTTTGTGGGAGAGAGCTGGCATCACCCAGTGTGCTCAGATGTCGAGCGCTGCTGGTGGCAACTTAGTGTGGGATAGACAGTCAAGATACAGCAGAGCAGAGAGGAGGATGGTAACCCACAGTGGAGCATGGCAGTCTTTCACTTCTGTTTTTATTTTGTTTGTGTACTGTTCTGTATCGATTGAACAAAAGTATGAAATTTAGATATGTGTGCTAGAATATCAAACTTTTGTGGAGCTTTGAGGATCTCCTCAGGCTTAGGGCTGTCTTTGAGGTAGAATTGGAGCACTATTTTTTTCAAGGATCTCCCAACAGGTGTGAGGTGATCCGAGTGAAGAACTTGGGCCAAGTGGGTGCATAGGACAGAGCTGCGGGCCCAGAGGGATCAGAAACCAGTGACTCAAGGACTGTGTTCCTCTTTTTCATTGCTTCTCTCATCTCCTTCCCATTTTTATGTTTCCAGCTATGAAAGCTTAGCTGATTGCTTTGTTTGTAGCTAGGATTTTAAGGTAGGACCACCTGAGCTCTGTGTAGTCACAGTGATACAGGAGAGGGACCCTTTGCAGCCTTTCCCCCACTCAGTGGATGCAGAATACACAAGGTGGTGCTGTTGGGGGGATCTGTCTTCCTTAACTCTCTCACCTAGGCGCTTACCTCTTCAAGTGGTGTGCTCAGAAGCACACAGGTGCCTGTACGCCTCTTTTACCCCTTCCTGTCACCAGCTTGCACTGCAGCCTGTCAGCTCGTAGGCAATGATTGGGCATAGGAGTGTTTTTTGTTGACCTGTTCTTAAGCAGCTGACGTCCTTCTCATGCATTCAAGGTGAACCGGCCGGTGGGCAAGGTGCAGATCTTCACTGCAGATCTGTCTGAGATACCACGCTGTAACTGTAAGCCAACAGATGAAAACCCATGTGGCCTGGACTCTGAATGCATCAATCGTATGCTGCTCTATGAGTGCCACCCCCTGGTCTGCCCGGCAGGAGAGCGCTGTCAGAACCAGTGCTTCTCCAAGCGGCAGTATCCCGAGGTTCAGATCTTCCGCACGCTGGCACGAGGCTGGGGCTTACAGGCCAAAACAGACATCAGGAAGGTACGTGCTCTGTTTTACATCAGGTTTCCTCCTGCTGCTTCTCTCTTGCTCATTGTCTGTTTTCATAGATGTGAAAAATTGCCTTCTGTAATTTGGAAGGCTTTCTTGCCACTGAATGCCATTTAGGAAATAAATGGATGAATGTGACTTTTGCAGTCTTGACAAGCACGTTTTGGCTCAGCTAAAATGCCTTGTATGTTAATGATCCACAGGACAAAAAAGGTGATTGCTTGGTCTGCCTGTGCGGGTGGTTGGCTTTATGAATTCACCAGAATACTGAGGTAGGAGAACAGGGCTCAGGATTTCCAGACAGGGATCAGTGGTTATGCCCACCACCTCCATTCTTGAGTAGCATGAGTTCTCTAGCATGAGAATCTTGTATCAGAAACTGAGGTCAGGCTTGAATCTTACAAAGCATAGCATCTTAGAGATGGCTGTGATTACTGTGGGAAGTACTACCTTGGAGACAGCTAAAATGCTTGCAGATAAGTTTCAGATCCAGAGAGTAGTTATGGCGTGGGCACACATAATGCTGAACGAAGAAAAAAGCATTGCAGCTCCTCAAAGCTAAGAAAGAGTGAAGTGAAACAGAAAATGAGATGGCATAGTAGGAGAAGAGTTTCTGAGAAAAACCATGGAGACAACATACTGTTGGGGGGGTTGATATCTAGGAAAATTGCAAGCCTGTCCTTTTTAGGCTTCACTGCCTGCTGTGTATAAGTTAAAGGATTTCTTTGCCATTTTATGCACCTTATGTTTGACTTTTAACGGACAGACTGGAAAGAGCAGAACTCGATTATTTAATGGAGGCACCTGTTGCTCCCAGGGAAGCAGAGCTGTGGTTCCCTTGGATGGTCTCTGTAGTGCTTTCACCACAGGTGAACTCCAGAAATACATTGCAGAAGCAGGTGCTCTGGGTGCATCGTGCTGCTCAGTGTGGTTGGTCCCTAGAGGGATCCTTTTCCTTCTGGAACACAGCTGTGCAGTGCTTTGAGCTTTGCAGTGAAGAACTACCCTTATGCTTTAGCTGTGCTGTTCCGGAACGTTGGTTCTTCCCACTGTGCAAAGAATGATCTGATAGCTGTTGTTGATGTATTTAATTTATGTCAAGTGATTTGTTGTGTGTGCTAAACAGAATTATAATTAAGGACTGTTAATAGAATGATAGCTCGAGCTGACTGCAAAGCAGAGGGAAGTTTTTTTGAAGAAGTTTCCACAAAGAAAACAGGAACCATATTGTAGCACAAAGGTCTTGGAGGGAATTTGTCACGTCTGAGCAGCCTGGTTTTGTTTTTCTTCTTTGATGCAGGGTGAATTTGTTAATGAGTATGTTGGGGAGCTAATTGATGAAGAGGAGTGCCGAGCCCGAATCCGTTACGCCCAGGAGCATGATATCACCAATTTCTACATGTTGACACTGGATAAGGTATATGGAAGGAAATTCTTTTGTCAGGAGTGAAGACAGAGGTAAAATGATTGTAACGAAGGCACAGCGGTGTTCTTCTCCACAAAGCAAAGAAATGTTAGCTTCTGTTGAGCTGGTCTGCGTTTCCGTTGAAGACTAAAAGAGTAACTAGAATGTGCCTTGGAGAAGCTTTGGGCTGGATTTTAGGATTAGAAACAAAGTTTGAGCCAACTTCTTTGGAGTTTATTCAGAAGAAGCCAGGCAATAGTTTGTGTGAGGGCAATTGACTGAGAATCAAACGTTGCCCTTCCACATAGCACAGTAAATTTTGTAACCTTAGGATCCTTCCCAGCACCTGAGCCACACTGAGTCCTGAGGTGGGCTGGTGTGTGCCATAGTGGGCAACAGCCCTCAAGTGTAGAAGCAGCAGGCACAATGAGACTGTCATTGAGGTTGAAATCTCAGGTCTTGCAGATCTGTGTAGAGAGGTGAGGTTTGTGACACCTACAGGCTCCTCAGTGGATTCTGGAGGCCAAGGTGGTATAAGCTCCTGACTCCCAGAGGTAAGTAGTTTTGTCAGTGTCTTCTGATACCTTGTATCTAAACCTTGGAAAGACTTGAAGGGAATCCATTAGGAAAGGTATAAGAAGAAAACACTGCATGGAACAGTATAATGGTATGGCTGCTTTCTGACCTTCCCTTCATCTTGCTGGAAATGATCACTGGCTGTATCTTGTTCTTGTATCTCCCTTGTTGTGACAAAACCAAATGTCAGTTGCAGCTTCCCTCTCCTCTCCAACAGTCTACAAAAGCCAGTATACTGTAGAGCAGTGCACCTCAGGTTATGTTTTGTTCCTGTTTTCTAGTTATACATTGAAGCATAAGAAATAGGAACTGATATTTTATGGCCTCATGTTACCCCAGGGGACATTCAGGTTGGATTTACGAAGTACTACTCTGAAAGAGTGGTCAGGCAGTGGAATGGACTGCCCAGGGAGCTGGTGGAGTCACCAAACCTGGAGGTGTTGTGATGTGGGACATGGTTTAGTGAGAACTATTGTGGTAGGCGGATGGTTGGACTGGATGATCTTGTAGGTCTTTTCCAACCTTGGTGATTCTAGGATTCTCTGATTTTGCTCTTAAGCAGAAGTCGGGGTCTGGAATTGCAAGTGCTGCCTTTGGGGTGTGCTGACATGGTTCCAATACCAACTTACAGAAGGAGTTGATTTCCCAGAAAGCTGTGGTAGTGCCTTCATGGCTATTTGGGAGACTGTGCCTCTTGGAAGATGCCGGTGATACTGGGCAGGAGGCTGCTATGATGTGCTGTCTGCCTGCACTGAGCAGAGATACCAGCGTGGGGAAATGGATGAGCTGTTTGTTGATTGTCCAGGCAACACAGTGACACCTGGACTTAACGCTTGGTTAAAACATAAACTCGCATTCTGGTGCTTTGCAGGATGTCCTGATGTCCAGCGATGAGATGCTACTACCGAAAAAATACTTTCTTGGCATGCTGGTACCTCTGCTTGAGTGGGCTGTGATGGTTACTAGATGTAGTTTGTTGCTTTAATTTCTTTTTTCAATTCTAGGATCGAATCATTGATGCTGGTCCCAAGGGCAATTACGCTCGGTTCATGAACCATTGCTGCCAGCCGAACTGTGAGACTCAGAAATGGTGTGTGAACGGTGACACGCGGGTCGGGCTCTTCGCAATTGTAAATATCAAAGCTGGTAAGGAACCCAGTTCTCTCAGTACTTGCAGTTAAAAGCATGGGAGCCTTTCTGTAAGGAAGAGAGGGATGGATGGTTTGCAGCCCACTGGAGGGAGATGCTTCATTTTTCTATTTCCACATTTAAATTCTTCTCATTTCACGTCGGCTGCAACATCAGCGCTGCCACAGTGAAACAAGGTCTGTGCTATGGATAGAGCTTTGTGGATCTGACTCACAGGGTCCAGGAAAGGAACTAAGCGTCCTAAAGCATGGAGTGGAGTGCGCTGTTTGTGGATGTACTGTGTGTGTGGAGTGGAGCTGAGTTACATTCTCAGTCCTCACAGATCTCTGGGGGAGTGATAGGGTACCCATATGAGTTGGGACAGCCATTTGGGTTACTTTCAGAAGTGCTTCGACTCTGGCAGTAGCAATAAAGGCGTTCTACCGCGTAGTTTGTTACAGCTTGTTTGGTTATTGTCTGCTTTTGTGCCAGGGACTGAGCTGACTTTCAACTACAATCTGGAGTGTTTGGGAAATGGAAAGACAGTCTGCAAATGTGGTGCTCCAAATTGCAGTGGCTTCCTAGGAGTGCGGCCAAAGGTATGATGCCTCCCATAAGCTTTCATTCTTCCAGATGAGCTCTTTGCATAAGTGTGGTACGTCTGTTGCAGAGACTTGAGGAAGGGCAGTTCACTTTCAGCGTGGCCATAGGAACATTGCTGGTTTGATTTAGGCCAACATTCAAATGGAGTGTGCAGATTTTAGGTCTGAATTTACTAAAGAATTGCTACAAATCATGACAGGAAATCGTATTTTCCAACTGAGGGGTAAATACAAGATTTTTTCCAGAATTTTCTGCTCATCATGGCAATTTCCATCTTCATAGAGTGCCAAAGGACGAACATGGGAACGTCTTCTATCAGATCACCAAGAAACTTCAGCTCAGCCCATTTCTTTGTGAAGGCCTGATTAAACTTTGAGAATGTGGAAGGCCAGCAAACTGCATTCCTTTAGATCAGAGTTGCTTTAGAGCTAAGGCTCCTGCATCTTCCCTGCAATAAGAGGAAAGTTGCTGTTTTTTCCCCATTTTTTGTTTAAGCAACTGATAAGTGCACATCAGACAGAAGTAATAAATTTGCCACGTCTATAGTAGAGAAATCACTGCCTGTTAGAACTCACTGACTTCTGAAAACTTTGGTTTGTAACTGCGGTGTTTCAGTAACAGGATTTGATTTCTATTACGTCCTTGTGTGAGCTGGTTCTCAGGGGGAAAAGGAACTAAGAGAAGCAGTTGGCTGAGTTCCCAGCTGTCAGCAGCTGAATTTCAGCTGTTAGTTTGTTTCCAGAGTTTCACCACATCAGTATAGAACCCCTTTGCTCTGGTGTGTGGACACGGCTGTCTGCAGTTAGGGGTTAACAGCTCCAGTAGCACAGTTGTGAAGGCCTGTCAATGTGTGGGGGAAGTTCTGTGAAATTTCCAGAGGGCTGAGTTCTGCAGATGAATTAGCTTTTAAAAAATGGATGTCTTCAGAGGTTGAGAAGTGAGGTGAATTATGAGGTGAGGTGAAGGCACCTGGTGCATTCAAGTTCTTTTTTTTTTTTGGTTGCAATTTAAAGTTCGATATATTACATGCTGCTCCTCTGTTACACATGGTTTGACTACCATCATTTTTGCCCTGAAATTACAGGCTGCATGATGGAAATCAAAGAAAAGTGCCCTTAAGTTGACATTAATGTGATGGATGAGGTGATTCATTCCATCCTGATGAGATGGGCTAAGAAATAAATACCCAAGCAAACGGTGCCTTTATTTTTGGCGAATTCATCCCACAAAGTATGCATTTTTAAATCTTCCTGAAGATGCAGGAAATCAAAGTGTCACTGATCAGGCAGCCTGATCTAGCTGTGGTGTCCCTGTTCATTGCAGGGCACTTGGACTAGATGGCCCTCAGACATCCCTTCCAACTCTAGGAATTGTAAGATTCTACACTCACGTTGTCCCATATTAGTAATCTAACTGAGAGTCCTTAAGAGTGCTTGGGAGACTGTTTTGTTGCAGTGAAAAACAGAAATGCTAAGGTTGCTCAGATAATTCAAATGGTCTGTGAAAGGTCTTTCTTGTTCTCTTTTAATTAGGTGGCCAAAGTGCTAGACAGTGAGAATAGATGGAATAGTTTAGGTGTGGCCTCTGGATTCGGTGATTTCATTACCTGTGTTTACAATGATAAGATGGGTCTGACTTGTGGAAAGGATGGTGTAAAAACAAATATGTGAAAGGGAAGCAAACATCAAGAAGCTGGCGCCCTGGTGAGACACAGTGAGCGAGTCAACACTGCAGAATTCTGAAATTGTAGCCTGGAGACCAAGAGTTTTAAATGCTTTTGGTTTGATCTTGGTGGAAGAATGACAAAAATGGTGCCTGATATTTATGCAGTGCTAAAGCCACCACATCTCAGCATGCATCTCAGCAGCCTGCAGAACGCGCTTTTGGACACAGAGATTAATGGAAAACTGTCAAATTTAGCTTGTGTCTGTTTATGTAAGCTATACTGGTCGTTCATTGATGAGGCTGCTGGCTGGGCATGGGAGGTGCCATCGCTGGGTATCTGGTACACTGGGAGGCTTATCATGGGCTGGGTGAGCTCTGGGGATTAGGAGAGCCTGGCCTGAAAGGCTGTGGGGGGATGTGCAAAGAGGACACCTTAAGCCAAGGCCAAGGCTTGGCCATTTAGATGCCAATCTTTGGGACCCGTGGCATAACTGCCTTTAAGACAGCTGTTGAGAGCATTGTAGCTTAAGCTTCCTGTGATAACAAAAAGATGTCTGGTGCCATCAGTGCTGAGAGGATCAGCAATTGCAGAGGAGTAGCTGGGTGCTGGGAATGGGCTCTGGTGTAGTGACTGGAGTCAGTACAGGAACAAATCTGCAATAAGATCATCAATGTGCAGCAGTTATGTTGAGAAGGAGCTGCTGTGTCCAGTGCCAGCATGCAGCTGGGAACGCAGAAACACGGTCAGGTGCGCTGCGAGGTGTGAAAGTCAGCGTGCAGGGGCCTCTGAGACACCATCTGCAAGTTGTGTTGGGGAGAAATGAACTCAGCAGAGGCAGGAGACCTGTATGCAGCCCGGTGGTGAGCTCAGAGAGGGAGAACCGCTTCTGCAGGGAGAGAATGGCCTTGCCACAAACCGATCCCCGCGTTAACGCCTTGCCTTTCCCACAGAGCCAGCCCGCCCTCAGCGAGGAGAAGTCCAAGAAGCTGAAGAGGAGGCCGCAGATGAAGCGCAGGTCGCAGGCGGAGGTGATGAAGGAGAGGGAGGATGAGTGTTTCAGCTGCGGGGATGGAGGGCAGCTGGTTTCCTGCAAGAAGGCGGGCTGCCCCAAGGTGTACCATGCTGACTGCCTCAACCTGACCAAGAGGCCCGCAGGTCAGTGCAACGCAGCGTGCAGGCAGGGATCCCAGGTCTGCTCTCCTTGTGCCATCTACGCATTTAGGTTTAACTCCAGTTCAGAAAGGTAAAAGCCTGACTCGTGTCTTGTAGGCTAGCTAGGCTGACTTCTGCCAGACAAGGAGGATGGAAAAACCAGTATGGGATTGAGTACCAAAGAACTGAATGATAAGAACGTAAGCAATACCAGATAATTTTTTAAGTGGAATAACTCAGCAAAACACTAAATTAGGTTTGACGAGATTATGAATTCGGTTAATAAAGACAACTGCATTGAACTGATTGGCTTAGGGAGCTGTAACTCTTTACTGCTGTCATGGTTACGAATTCTCTGTGCAGCATTCTCTGACATGCTTGAAGTGAGCTGGGAGTGTGTAACAGGAGGGCTCTGGAAGTGGCTGTTAGTGTGACAGAGCTTCTGCCAGAGCTCCTGGGGAGCAGAACTGAGGGTTTAGCACCTTTAGCTGCAGCTTGACAGAAAGTACACAAGTGCTAGAAGCATATTTTGTAGATGGCAGAAAGCATGTGTTAAATTTGGGAAGGAGAATCCAGCATTTAACCTGTTCTCTGGCTTCCTCTTTGAAAAGCTTCTCCTAACAGCCTGACTTGAAACAGCAAACAGCACTTCTGATACCATTCTTTTACATTCTGGAGGAATGCCATCTCCTTAGTTCTTTTCCAGATGAAACAGCCTTTTCTTCTGCTCTTATTTTCTAGAATTATTCTTGGTCTGTACTGAAATGTGTTCCATTTGCCTGCATATATTTTAGAGTGTGGTAAGGGGTATTTTTAACATTGTTGCAAGTGAGGCCTAATTAAGATCGACAGAACAGAATAATTATATTTTGAGTTTTACATAAAATTTCTCAGGAAATGAGATCAGATTTGCTCTGTAAAAGTAACTTCTACTTAAAGTCATTTTGTATTTGCCCTGTCGTCGCTGAGTCCTCTTGTCTTGTGCATCTTCCCATACTTATTTTATTTCTTCCTCCTAGGGTCCTTCTTTGCCCTGGCCGTGCTTTATTTGACTGCACCTTGTTGGTACCAGCATTTGTTCAGTGTGTCAGTGTCTTATCAGTGTCACTGTGAGCTCCGAGCCTCTCTAACCAGATACTTGCAGTTCCTCACAGCCTTGTGTTATCTGTGGTTCTGTAAGAGGACTTGCTATTCTGCTTCAGATATTACAATAGTAACTAAAACAGACTTCTGAAGGACCTCGTTTGAAAAACCCCTCAGTTTGGCGGAAGATCTTTAATAGCTGGATCTTGAGAATGATTTGCAGCCAGTTGTGGCCATTTAACTGTTCTTTGTGTAGGCTGTTAATTTCGTAGCTTGCTCCTTTAGAATATCATGCAGGACATCAAAGGTACACCAGTCTTTACCTCAAGTATTTCTTCTGTCATGGGCATTGCCGTTCAGTAATTGGAATTTCCTGCTTGTTTGCATGTTACTGATGGTGTGATCCCTCTTCCAAGAGCTCCTCAGCTCAGGGCTCTCCCTGGAGAGTCGGCTTGTTCGTTAGCCCTTTTATTCTGTCAAAGACCGTTAGAGTGGTTTGATGTGATTTATCCTTCCTGAAACATACTGGCAGGTTTCACTGACTTTATTTTCCATCTGTACGAGTGACCTCTCTAATAACAGGCCCAGAATCTTTCCACTGGGCAAAGTGGCTGCTCAGAACAGCTGTTCTGCTTCAGCAGCAGTGCACCAGGAGAGCTCACCGCGTGCTGGGTGGGAAGGGGCTCGAGATGCAGGACCGTAGGGAAACGGGGAGCAGTGGTAACTTGGGCTGCAGCACTGTGAGCCTGTGACGGGGGAGAACGCATGTGGTTTTAAACAACCATGCCCTGAAAATGATGTCAGAAAATTGGAAAAGCACAAAAAAAATCTATGTATGTATTTTGAGACCGAAACAGAAGCCTTGGAGTGGCTTCAAAGCAGGGGAAAAACTTACTACATGTTCTCTTCAGCCCAGGGGAAAAAGCAGCATGAGAAATTGGGGGTGGAAAGCTGATGTTGCACAAGAGCGTGGAGAAATGACCACAGCTGCTCAGCACAGAACTGCAGTCTTCTGCCTGTCTGGAAAGAAGCTGCTAACCAAAACCACAGATGAGTGGGCTTGGTTCAGGGAGGTAGGAAGGGCTGTGGCCTGGCTGGCGCCCACGGCTGCCCTCCAGCATTGCCTGTGCAGATGTCTGTGGCTCCATTTGAGGTGCTGGGGGTGCTGCCATGCAAGGAGCTGCTCTGAGCAGCGGCCCCAGGAGTGTGGGGCACCGTGGGGAGCACAGATGCAGGAAAAGCAGCTTTGGAAAAGCAGCCACATTGATCCTGTAGGGTGAGCCCAGAGCCTCTGTGTTGTGTACTCTGAATGCAAGTGGTTCTCTGTGGCTTTAATGCTATGAACTGTCATGTTGACTTCGGTTTTTTTTGTTCTGTTTTGTTTGTCCATGATGGTCTTCGTACTGTGATAGCATTATAGGTTCAGTGTGGATACTGAGCTCCTCAAGGCACAGCTTGGTTTTATGATAGGCATTTTTATCACAGCTGTACACAAAGTAAGGAAGATGCCTCTATTTACAGAGACAAGAGAAATATACTCCCCGATGTCCACTGCCCTCTTCTACTTTCTGATAAACAGAAAGGGAGGATGTTGGCTTAGAACTAACAAAGGCTTAGATGAACCTGAAATACCTACTTAAACAGTCTGTTGTGCATTTCTGCTCTGCAATTCCTGCTCTTGCCTGGAAGTAAGAGAGACAAAGGCGTGCAAACCAGGGTGTTTACTCTTCTCTAGAGACTTGTACAGGTTAGTGTCACACTTGAGCCAAATGGACTTTTTGGTATGACCTGACACACCACAATTATGACAAATATAAGCTGCTTCATGTTGCTTCCAAGGATGCAGCTTCCTGTTAACTGCCCTTCAAGCCTAGAAGCTATGGCAGGTACTGAGAAGAACATGTAGGACTGCACAGGAGTATTACAGAGGTGTTACCTCTGTACGGGAGGGATTCTGGGCATGCATCTTCTCTTTATACCATTCGTAAGTTATGTCTTTTCTTCTCTGTTTGTACTGTAGGAAAATGGGAGTGCCCGTGGCATCAGTGCGATATGTGTGGTAAGGAAGCAGCTTCCTTCTGTGAGATGTGCCCCAGATCCTTCTGCAAGCAGCACCGGGAAGGCATGCTCTTCATCTCCAAGCTGGACGGGCGTTTAAGCTGCACAGAGCACGATCCCTGCGGGCCTAACCCTCTAGAGCCAGGAGAAATCCGTGAGTATGTCCCTCCCATGGGAGCACTGACTAACGGCGATGACACCCAGCCACCAGAGCAGCCGCCCGCAGATACAGACCCGAGTATTCAGCCTTTGGACAGGCTGCCTCAGTCTGTGGCCTTCAAACTGCAGTCACCAGAAAAGCCCCCCGCAACACTAGCGCTGAGGCTGCCACCGTCAGAAAAACCCCCCACCACCTTAGCCCTGAGGGTGCAGCCCTCAAACAAGCCCCCCACCACCCTGGCCCTGAGACTGCCTCCACCGGACAAGCCGCCTGCTGCCCTGGCACTGAGGCTGCCACCGTCAAATAAACCCCCCACGACCTTGTCACTGAGGCTGAAGCCATCCAACAAACCCCCCACCACCCTGTCGCTCCGGCTGCAGCCTTCGGACAAACCTCCCACTACGCTGTCACTCCGCCTGCAGCCGTCAGACAGGCCCCAGGCTGCCCTGTCCCTACGGCTGCAGCCGGAGAAGCAGCCCATCATTTTAGCGCTGAAGCCTGAGCAGCCTGACAAACCCCCCACCAACGCGGTGCTGTGGCCTCTGGATGAGTCTTCTGGCGATGTCTCGGAGCCTCATCTGCAGAGCAAATCTCCTCCAGGAACTCCGCATTCATTGGACGGGTCGCTGGTTCCTGCTGGTGCCCTGCTCCAGCTGTCAGATGAACCTCCAGCCATCGCTGAAGTTTTGGAGTTATCGGACAAGTCTCTCATTGACACCGAGACCCAGGAGATAGAGCTGCTGGATGAGTTTCCTGCAAAATGCCTGCATCCGCAGCTGTCAGACAGACTTCTCGCCGCGGCAGGGACCCTGCAGTCCCAGCCAGTGGATGAGCCTCCTGTGGCCGAGCAGCCTCAGCTGCTGAGCAAAGCTTCTGCCCAGAGTCCGCAGCCTCAGCCCGTGGAAGAGTCTCCCAGCTCTGCAATGCCGCACATCCCAGCATCAGAGGAGATTCTCAGCCCTGATGTTGAGGTGCTGTGGCCTCTGCCCATTGAAAACGTCCCCACCTCCCCAGTGTCACGAATCCTGCCCATGGAGAACGCTCCTGGATTAGGTGTGTTACGACTCCCATCTCCAGAGAAAGCTTCCTTCTCTGGGGCAGTGCGAGTCTCGGCCGTGGAGAAGGCTCCCAGCTCTGGGGCACTCCATGCCTTCGCTCCAGAGAAGGCTCCCGCCTCAGGGATGCCACGGATCCTGCCCACAGACAAGGCTTCCAGCTTAGGGGTGTCGTGGGCACTGCCTCTGGAGAAGGCCCATGGCTCCCGGTCGCCGCACGTGCTGCCCTCAGACAAGGCTCTGGGCTCGGGGGCTCTGCGGATCCCACTCATGCAGAAGGTTCTCAGCCCCGGGGTGCTGCGGCCCCTGCCTCTGGAGAAGGCTGCCGATTCTGGGGCCCTGCGGCCCCTGCCTCTGGAGAAGGCGCTCGGCTCTGGGGTGGCCCGGCCTCAGCTCTTGGAGAGGCCCCCGTCTCTCACAGCCACGTGGCCTCAGGCATCAGACAAGCTGGCCGCTGCTGTGGCTCCTCGGCCTCAAGTTTTGGACAAAGCCCCGGCTGCCTCAGCTCCGAGGCTGTTGCTGTCTGAGAAGGCGCTGCGGCCCGTCGACCAGAACGCCCAGCCCAAGGAGAGGGGAGCCCCTGCTGCAGAGCTGAGCCCCCAGCAGAAGGAGAGGACCATGTTAGCTGGCGAGCAGATCTCTTGGTCTGCTGGAAAGGCTGTGGCGCATGTTGGACAGGTACCTTGGCCCACAGAGAAACTACAGACACACGAGCAAACCCACTGGCCCGCTGCAAAAGCCCTGACACCTGCAGAGCAGTCTCCCCGGACAGCAGAGAAGCTACCAGAGCCGACACTTCAGCCTAGCTGGGAAGTGGCCTCGGTCCCCACAGAGCAAACCCCTTGGACACCAGAGAGATTGTGCGTGTTTGAGCAGACTCCACGGCCTGCCAGGGAAGCACCCCAGGAGCAGACACAGTGGATTGTCACGAACATTCAGACAATTGAGCAGATTTCTTGGCTGTCTGGAAAAGTACGTATTCCTCGGGGGCAGGACCCTTTGCCTGAACAAAACACAGCGCTAGCTCATAACCAGGATTCTGTCTGTCACGAATTGGCCGACTCAGAGCCAAAGTGAGGTTGGTGAACGTGGGAGGCAGGTTCCAATCTTTTAATGTTTAGGGAGGGGGAAATTCTTTGTTTCGTTTTTTTAATCACTTCCCTGAGCCCAGCCCCTAACCCGTGCACATCCCATCCGTATTCTCTCGTGACATGAGCAAGGACATTCACTTCAGTCTGAGTGTGGCCCAGCCAAAGGGAGAGAGCATCCGTGACCTTTTCCTCTTCCTTATGCAAATGGTAAAGCTGAAATAAAGAGTCCACTCTGGGTAAAATCTCAAATTCCACTGAAATGGTCACGTTACTGATCCAGCGTGTTCAAGCTCCAGGTCCAATTCATAGGCAGGTTCCCCAGAACAGCGAGGGGCCTCGCTCTTGTTGCTTAGAGGAAGCAGATCAGTGAGGCTGCCCTGGGGCCGGAGATGCCACAGGGATCATTGAGCAGTCACGTGTACTCTTGCCAGACTCTGTAGAAGCAGGGACAAGGTTTACGTGTTGTCTGCCCTGCAGGGTTTTGCTGTGTGAGGTTTGTCCGTGTGTTCGCTGGGCTGTGCCACGTGTGCGGTTCACTGAAGGACAAGCATCGTCTCCAGCTGAGTTCGGAGAGGAGCCTGCTGCACCTGGCCAGTGCAGTTTTCCAGCAATATGCAATATCCACGTAGGCTCCTTTACACGACTGCCCAGGTCCAAGAAACAGGGAATCTGAAGGAAGTTAGGGAGAAAAGAGATCTTGGAAGAAGCCATCTGGCAGTTTTTTCCTTCTTGCGTCTTACTCCCTTAGCACAGGACATGCAGAGTGCTTCCTGTACTTGGCAAACATCGCGACCTATAAAGCAGCAATAGCAGTCAGGCAGAGCGAATTCCCCCTGGTGCTGTGCATGGCCTGCACAGGGTGCCGCTGCTCCCTGCGAAATTTCCATCCGCTCTCTTCTCAACTGGTCACCGTGAGCCAGCAGATTTCACAGTCTTCTCTCTCCTTGCCTCAGATGTGTGCAGGAGGTGCTTGCGTCACACCAGGTCTTCCAGCAGCACGATGCGCTGCGGAGCTGCGAGCGAAGCCTGTGTTGTTTGCTCTGCAGCACAGAGGCGGAGGGGCCGTGTCTGTACCGGGATCCACCTCAACACCTTCCCCTGGGTGACTTCTGGCTTAACTCGCCTACAACCAAAGGAGACTTGAATTAACTGGATTATGTTGGTGTGTGTGTGTGTGTGTGCGTGTGTCCTTCCGACCCAATCGTAGTTCTCACACTGGAACACAGTGGGCTCTAGCAGCTGGCTGGCTTGCTTCTTGACTCTTCTTCCTTTTCCAGTTGAGGAGCTGTTTTGTCACCTGGTGGGTGCCCAGACTAGGCCTGCTGTGAAAACAGCTTTCTCAAGCATTAAGGCAGCAGAGCGGCCGTGTGCAGGAGCGTCCCGGTGCACGCTGGAGCAGTGTGTGGTGGGCAGTGCTGCTGAGGGAGCCTTGCTGACCCTGTGTGCCCTCCTGCTCTCCATCACCTGACCTCTGCTATGCCTGAGCTCTCTGGTCAGGTAGCACCGCCGCTCCGCGGATCCTTGTCGTTGGGGCAGGTCTGCAGGGTGCTCAGGAAGGGGAGGCTTCTGCTCCGGCCTGACCCTTTCCTGCTGACGTGGAAGCAGGTCCTTGGTCGCTCTTGGTGTGCCGGTGCTTGCTGCTCCCAAAGCGTGCGGTCACAAGCTTTGCAGTTTTCTTTGAGGGGAGGAGGCAGATGCTTGTGCTGAGACAAATCCTGACCCGTTCTCCTTTGCTGATGCGTGCGCCCCACAGCAATGCCCTGCTGCCAAGGCCAGGCCTGCCTGGCAGAGCGGGACGTTACCAGTGAGTGGTGCATCTCTTCTCTAGTCCGAATCATTTCAGATCCTTTATAGAATAGCTAGCAACTTCAAAAAGCTTTATGGCTTATGGAAACTTAATGTTTAATGATGGTTTTTTCCGGGAAGACTGGCAGGTCCATTCCTGCTTGCTGCTGAAACGGGAAATGCAAGCAGCTCGTGTTTCTGCACGACTCCTGCACAAAGGGAATCAGGACAACTCCTCAGAGCCATTGAGAGAGAAGATAATCTAAGGGCATTCAACTTTTCTAAACAAAATAAAAAAAAAATGGTCATGAGGATAAGTATATTAAGTATTTATCTTGTGTGAGAAGGAAAATAAACCTTGAATTCGCATTTATAGGCCTTCCCATGAGCTGGACGTAGTCATGTAGATTGTGTAAGTAGGGTTACCTCCGTGCCAGCCGCCCCGCCAGCTCCAGCTGTAACCATGCAGGTATCTGCGCTGCTCTGTCCGACTCCGCTTTGCTTTGTCACGTGTTAACTAGTTATTTGTTTCATGAAAAATAAACTGTGAATATTTTTGGTGCAGGCTTTTTTAAATCTGTAAAATGGAGGAGTTCTCGATGAATTCTCACAAGCGCAGGTTTGAAAAGAATCACTTCTGTGAATCGTTTGCTCCAACACTGGGGTGAGGGCCGCGGCAGCAGCGCCTTTCCCGCAGCGAGCAGTGTTCTCCAAGCTTGTTTTGCAGCAGTGAATGCAGACTGAACTGTTGCATGGCATTTCGAAACCACGGCCTTACTCCTTGCAGCAGACTGCACCCTGCCTCTCTTCTTCTCTCCCTTAATGCCTTTTCCACGAAGATCCAAGCTCCCACCTTGCTGCCTTCCATCTACATCGGAACACTGACTTCAGTGAGCTGCCCTTCCCTCAGCCCAGACGGTGATGCGTCAGATCAGCAGTGCTTCTCAGACATCCACAGGGCTCTGTATGTCCGTGCTTTTGGGAGTGACTGTGCTGAGTCACCCCATAAAATATCCTGACCAAGCATGGGGAAAGGTCCCCTGCTGCTCCCAGCCTGTCCTCACCTGGAGGTGGTAGGAGGTGGTGGTTGGTAGGAGGAGGTGCCTCTCGCTGGTGGTGGCAGCTGGTAGCACAGCTTTGGAGGCGTGTACTGAAGCAGCCGGGTTCATTTCCTGCAATTCTTTGCTGCCTTGCAGAGTTTAACCAATTTGAATCATGGAGTTAGGAAAACACATAGCCCTGGTTGGCTGCTCATGCGGGAGGAATGGCTGAAAATCTGCTCCAGCCTCCAGTGATGCTGCAGGTAGAGGCTGGCCAGCTTTGCTGCAGCGTGGCAGCTCCTGTGATCTAACAACAGCACTTTTTTTAGTGAGAGAGATCTGATAATGAGGTGAATCCGGGGCATCTGCTACTTCTGTGTTCCAGGATGGAGCTCCGTGGCAGTGCATTGTAGGTTTGGCCTCACTTCCCATTGCGCAAGGGGCTGGAATCTTTGGCAGCCATGCATGTGCTTTGCCTGTGTGCTTGCTGGTGGGCTGGGCTGCCACTGCTCCAAGCAGAGCATTGGGGGCAGCTGCTGTGGCCTTGATCTCACAGCATGGCCCCATTCAGTGCCCTGCAGTGGGCTGGTGAAGGAGCTCCTATGGGCAGGATCTGCCTGCTGCGCTGTGCTGGAGGCAGTGAGCAACCTCCTGCTGGGCTCAGCCCTTGAGCTCCAGGTGGTGGGGCTGTGCTGTGCCAGGGCTCTGCTGAAGCTGGTGGGAAAGCAGTGCCATAAGGGATCACTCCATACCATCCTTCAATGCCTGCTAGCTCAGGTAGCTTTCCGTATTGCTGTTTCCAGCTTAAACCTTTTGCTCTTTACAAAACAAAACAAAACCAGAATGACTTCCATGCACAAACTATCCAGCTCGTGCTGTGGGTGCAAGCATTACAATGTGGCATTAACCCCCCCAGGCACAGGCACAGCTTTACAGGTGTGCCCACTGAATCTGGGAGGTGAGACGTGTGGTTAAAGCTTCAGAACAGTCCTGTATCGGGGGTGAGGAGATGCAGCTTAGGATGCTGGAGGAGCTGCAGTCGTGTTTCATGGGGGAGAAGAATAAAAAAGCAGACTTAAATGTAATGCCTGGTCAGCTGCTTTAACCCGAGCACGCCGTGGTGTGAGCTGCTTGTGCTGATGGTGTTACAGCAGGGTGTTGGTGTGAGCAACCTCAGACCTTCAACGCTTTGTTTATTTTTAATTTCAGCCTTAACTTGATTTTGCTTGGTGTTTGGAATAACCGTACTTGTAACCTGCTTGTAATGTGCTTTGCCCTAAACTACCGATGAGTCTTTGCCAGCGAGTGAATGTTGAAGCAAAGTGGCAAAACGTGCAGCAGCTCTGAAAGGAAGCGACGGAGGCAGCCGCCCGCGTCCAGCGAGCGCTTGTGCTGTGCTTTGGCCACCAAGGCTCCGTGCTGATGGTTCCTGCAGCAGCGATGCCAACAGGGGCTGCCGGGGGCCGTGGGGTTGGGGCCGCCCCTCAGGCAGCTCGAGGGGGGAAGTTTCTCCAACAGAGATCCCGTGGGGGCCGAGGGCGGTGGGATGGCGTGCGCCTGGGCTGGGGAAGCGGCAGTGATGGACAGTCCCTACAGCACTGAATCTACCTCCTAGGGAAATCTGAGAAATGGGTGTTGCTATGTCCTATTTCAAGGTAAAGTTTTAATCAGTTTGCCCTTGGTTAAGCTCTTGGGCTATCGTGGTGCTATTGTAAATCGTTCGGCAGCTTAGCACAGTAGGGCTGAACTCACGGCTCCCAGCCCGTGGGCCGGAGGCTGTCGCTGGGGCTGGGCTTTGGTGTGTGCGACCAAAACAGGACAAGGCACGTCTCCTGTGCTGGGGGACACCGCGTTCCTCCCATTTGTGGTGGCTCTGAGGCTCGCAGCACTGAGCCCCGTGAGCGCAGGGAGCGAGTGGAGCCGCGTGAAGCAGCCAGGCGTCCGCTAACTGCATGTTCTGTGTGTCCGTTTGGTACTGAGCTGGTTTCAGTTTTTGTTTTTCTGATGTTTCCGAGTTGTTGACTTCAAGGAACTGGGTTTTGTGTTGGTTTTTTTTTGTTTTGTTTTGTTTTTTTTTGTTTTTTAAGACACTGGGAACTTCTGAGGAGAAGCAGCAGCAGCGGGGAGCTCAAGGGGAAGCTGGGCTGGAGCTGGGGGTGGCCCTGGCAGGTCGGGATGAGAGTGGCTGTGTCAGATACTGTGTCGGGTTCCTAGCATCCTCTGTCATTAGCTGGTGCTCCCGGGGAGTGCGGCCCCATCCCAGCTCCGAGGGGATAGCCCTGGGCATGCAGAACCAAGGGAGGGGATGCCCTTGCTACCTGTCCCCATCCCTTGCTGTCAGGGAGGGTACGAGGGGTCGTGGTGGGCTCAAGGCCGGGCTCTGCTGCCTGTGGGGTGCTGGTGGATAGAGGTCTGCGGCCCTCAGGCCCCGCTGAAGGGAGCAGTGGCTGCAGTGGGGGTGCCCATGTGGGGGGCTTTGGGGTCGCGTGGTCACACTGAGCTGCCCGGGTCTCACGTGTCAGTTCGAAGCGGGAATGCCAGAGCGGGTGAGAGAAACCTACATATTTCCAGCATGTATATTATTTTTAGAAGAGGGAGAGGGGAGAGTCTTGGACCATTGATTACTTTCATTTTGCTCCCCTTAGACTGTTGGCTGTGTATGTGAAACTTATAATGAAAAGAGGGTTGCCCTGCCCAGGTGCTCCCAGAACATGTACTGTAATTCTTTGTATATAGAAGAAAAATTACTGTAAAGTAAAGTTTAACTTTACTCTCGATGTCCTCCTGTGTTTTGTCTTGATGAGTTTGGGCAGCAGGTGAGAGCGGCTGGGCTGCAGCCACCAGACACAGCGCCGGCATCACGCCTGTGACCCGGTCTCAGACCACAATGCATTTTATTTACATTGTACACCGTGATAGAAGACGCTTAAATAATCCGCAAAGAACCGGGCGACATCTCCAAGAAAATAAGTTATGGATGCTGCTGGGTCTCTGCCAACAGGCAGCAGGGGCACCTCGGTGGGCACCTGCGGCTCCCAGCACCGCGCAGCTCCATACACCGAGGCCAGGGAGCAGAGTGATCTGTGGGGCTGCGCTTCCCTTGCACACAGCTTCTCACACAGCTAAAATACAGCAGGTAAAAAACAGACGGAGTCCAAAGAGCGGCGGGCAGGCAGCCCGCACCAGCAGTTCCCTTTTGGCTGAAGATCTCAGTGGTGGCAGCAGCTGTACAGGTAGGAACTGCTTTTCTGGCCCAGGTCAACACCTTTCTCCTCTGGAAGAGAACGGAGCAGGAGGCTGCTGACAGTTCTGTGCAGTGATGCTGAACGTAGCCCACCCAAAAGCCCAGAGAGAACATCTTCCCAACAAAGCTTACAGAGACAGCAAAGGAGAAAGGGACCTGTGAGCCCCCCGAGTGTTTGTTCTCTGAACCTTCCTTGCGGGTCCCCCTGCAGTGGGTGCTCACCTGTCATCTCCTGGAAAGCAGTGAAGTGGACGTAGTCCTCAGCCACCTTCTGGAACAGCTCATCTGCAGGGATCAAGGCGCAGTGTGGGTGCCCACAGTTCCCCACACACGGCCACTCATGGCACTGCTACGGCATGGGGCTACTCACCCACGTTCTGTCCTGTCTTGCTGGAGGTCTCAAACAGCTCTGCCTTGACCTCTGAAATAAAGGCCCAGATTAGCTGTTGCTGTGGGCACAGCACATGCCCACAGCTCAGCTGTCACCAGGGCCACCCCTCAGCTGTGGCTGCTGCCAGAGCATTGGCAGGGGCCCAGCACACAACTGTGCACTTCCCCAGGCTCAGCTGGCACCAGCCCTGGCCCGCACGCTGGGATATGCCATGCTGAGGAGGCTCCTGGCAGAGCCAAAGCCCCATTGCCCAGGGAGCCCCCACAGCCCCCAGAGAGGGGTGGATGCAGCATCTGGGCCCTGTGGGATCTGGGCGGTGGGAAAGACCCTACCATCGGCATAGTCCTGCACGTCGTGGAAGTCAACGTCTCGCTTCCTCCGGTCCTCCTCCAGCAAGTCACTCTTGGTGCCACACAGGTAGATCCGGCAGCCCTACAGTAGCACAAGGGCAGCAGGCACTGCCACCACTCCCTGTCCCCAGCCTCTCCATGAGCCCCCACCCAGAAAACAACCCCAACACGGAACTCATCCTCAGTGTTACCTCCTCGCAGTTCTGCAGCTCGTTCACCCAGAACTTGGCGCGCTGGAAGCTGCTGCTGTTGGTGAGGTCTGGGAGAGAGGTGTCAGGCCCTGCCCCAGGCCCCAGTGTCCCCCCCAGACCCACTGTCGCTGTCACCAACCCCGAGCCCTCACCGTAGCAGACGACGGCAGCTCGCGCCCCACGATAGTAGATGCGGCTCATGGCCTCGTAGCGCTCGGAGCCCGCTGTGTCCTGGGGGAACAAGGGGGAACGGTCAGCAGTGGGGGGGTCAGGGAGTGAGCGGGGACGGTGCTCTGCTCAGCACTCACCCAGATCCCCAGTGTCACCGTCTGCTCCCCCACAGACAGCACCTTCGCCACGAACGCAGCCCCGATCGTCTGCAAAAGTGGTGGAAGCACGGTGAGGCCGGGGGGGGGGCACAGAGGGGTCTGAAATGGGGACAAAAGGGGAACCCACGAGTTGGAGATGCGGTGGAACTCGGCACTGGGGAGGGGACACGAGGACTCGGAGGAGGCCGGCACAGAGGCACGGGGGGCATTTGGCCGACGGAGGTGTGAGAGACGTTCCGGGGACGGCAGGGTGACAATGGGGGATATAGAGGCGCGCGGGGAGAGCGGAGCCGTGGGGGCACCGCGGGGACCCGACTCAGGGGGACCGGCCCGGGGACGTGGAGGGGAAGGGGAGGGCAGGAGCACAAGGCGGGGAGGCCCTGGGACACCCGACCCGGGGACCGCGGGGGGACGCGGAGGGGACAGTCGGGCCGCAGCCGCGCCGCGGATCCTCACGTTCTGATAGGGCCCGGCGCGGAAGCGGCGGTGCACGCAGCGCTCCACCAGGCTGCTCTTGCCCACGCCCTCCTGGCCCAGCAGCACCACTTTGGCGTCCACCCGCCGCCCGCTCATCCTCGCGCCGCGCCGGGCCGGGGCGGGGCCGAAGCGGCGGAAGCGGCGGCGCGAGGGGGCGGGGCTTAAGGCGGAAGTGCACGGGGGCGGGGCTTAACGGCGGAAGTACGTGCGAGCGAGGAGGAACTGCGCGGCGAGGGTAGGGGCCGCATGGCGGCCGCCCAGCAGGCGCGGGCCGGAACGGGCGCGGCGGCGCGGCCCTGAGCCCGAGCCCATGGGGAAGTACTGCGCCAGCCTGGGCGTCCTCAAAGGGCCCTGGGACCAGGTCTTCGCCGCCTTCTGGCAGCGCTACCCCAACCCCTACAGGTGCGCCGCAGCCCCCGGAGGTCCTCCTTCATCCCCCGGAGAGGCCCCGAGGAATCCCTGTCCCGGGGCCCCGCAGGCCCAGCGCCCTCCGCTCCCCCCAGCTGGTCCCGACGTGCCGCCTCCCGCGCCGGGTGGGGCCCGGATGGCCGGGAGCGGGCTCTGACCATCATTTCCCCTCTCTCCGTTTCAGCAAACATGTCCTGACCGAGGACATCGTGCACCGGGAGGTGACGGCGGACCACAAGCTGCTCTCCCGGCGGCTTCTGACCAAGACCAACCGCATGCCGCGCTGGGCCGAACGCTTCTTCCCGGCCAACGTCGCCCACTCCGTCTACATCCTGGAGGACTCAATCGTGGACCCCAAGAACCGAACCATGACCACGTTCACCTGGAACATCAATCACGCGCGCCTGATGGTGGGTGTAGGTGGGTGGGGGTGGGTGCGGGTGGCCCCCGGGCAGCGCTCACAGCTGCGCTGTGCTCTCTACAGGCGGTGGAGGAGCGCTGCGTCTACCGGGTGAACCCTGAGAACAGCAGCTGGACTGAAGTGAAGCGCGAGGCCTGGGTCTCCTCCAGCCTCTTTGGCGTCTCACGGGCAGTCCAGGTGAGTGCTGCATAGAGCCCCTGCTGTGCCGTCTCTTTCAAGAGCTCAGTCACTGCTGTACCCATGCCCTGTGCTGGTTTTCCCCCTTTCCCCATCACTTCCCAATCTTTGTGACCTCTTGGGGAGTCCAGAGCCACCATATATTTAGGATTGCTCAGCCTGGGACAGAGCCTGAGGAAGGATCGCTGGTTGCACCTCCATAAGTTTTTCTGTTGCAGGAGTTTGGTCTGGCCAGGTTCAAAAGCAACGTGACCAAGAGCACTAAAGGATTTGAATACGTGCTAGCAAGGATGCAAGGTAAACAGCGGAGGGTAGGGTAGGGCTGGATAGGACAAGTCTCTGGGAGATGCAGGTCATGCTGGCATCACTCCAGTCCATGCGTAGGCCCCAGCTTGAGCTAAACTGACTGTGACATCTTTGCCCCTTGCCTTTGCCCTCACAAGAACAACTGCTCTTCCGGAGTAGAGCTGCCAGGCAGTACAGCCAGGCCCAGGCTGTGCTGTGCGGAGGCTGGGCAGGGGTGGAGCATGGACAGAAGGGGGAGCAGAGCAGCAGTTGTCACGTGCCTGGAACTCACTGGGACGTGCTGTAATGCATGTGGGTTGGGAACACAGGGCTGGGTTTCTCCTGTGTGGAGGAGAAGGCAGGACATGGTTCACCCAGCTTGTTTCAGCTGGGGCAGTGCAGAGGCAACTGGGGTCGGGTCAACAACTTGTGTGTTTCAGGAGAAGCTCCATCTAAAACCCTGGTGGAGACAGCAAAGGAAGCAACCGAGAAAGCAAAGGAGACAGCTCTGGCTGCTACAGAAAAAGCCAAGGACCTAGCAAGCAAGGCAGCCACCAAGAAGAAGCAGTTCGTGTGAGGAGCTGGACACAGGCAAGAGCTGGGCTACACCAGAACAGATAGGAGCATCCTTAGATTTTATATTTTTAACTGTAAAAGTCTGACAATCAGCTGCTGTTAGATCCTAAGATGTAATTATCATTAAAGAGTCGACTTCCACCTCTGACTTGGCTGAGGGCTGGGCTTTTGGAGCAGAGCTCTGGGGATGGATGCAGGCAGTGAGTCCTGCCGGCCACAGACAAGAAGCAGACACAGTTTAACCAAGTGCCTTTACTGCAATAATAGTGTCGGTATATACAAGAGAGAGGAGTTGGGGTATGGTGGGGGCACGAAGCATTGCTAAGCATGCTTACTTCCCCTTCCTGGCTCCAGCAGGGCTAGCCTGTAGCTGCATCTGGGGGGTGGGCACTGCCCTGCGTCCACTGTACACAATCACGGCATGTCCCCACTGGGGCCAGGCTGTTTGCCAGTGCCTTCCACGCCCCCCAGTACTTTGCTGTGCAGAGTGGGGCCCAGCACCCAGCTCTACTCAGCCACCTGGGGTAGGGATGCACCAGGCACCCGATGCCCCCCACAGCCCCGGGTCGATGTGGCGTGTGTCCTGGAGGACAGCGCTGTCAGGACCAGGGGCTGCGGGGGCTGGAGTAGCTGTGGTCTTTCCCGGTGCAGAAGCCAACCAGCGGCTCCGCACCGAGCCCTGCACCCTCGACGTCGACCTCGGCTTCCTCTGCGCAGAGGGGCAGGGTCAGCGCCCAGCGGCCGCCCAATGCCCCCCCCCCTCACCCTCCTACAGACCTCCATCTGAGCCCGACTGCTCCGAGAGCTGTGACGAGTCCAGGCTGTCGGCACGGCTCCGCTCGGCCCCGCCAGGGCTCAGCAGCTGCTCCAGCCGCTGCCGCAGGCTCTGCTGCCGGCTCCGCAGGCGGTCCTTCACCCGGCGCGCTCTCACCTCCTGCTCCTGCAGCCGCTGCGGGACCCGGCGGGCGGTCAGGTTTGAGGAAGAACGGAGGGATGCGGACCCCTCCCCTCCACCGGCGCCGGGCTGAGCTCACCTGGATGTGCAGCCGAGCGCGGTGCAGGAGACTCAGCGTGGTGGGCCGGGCCGGCCCCGAGCCCAGCGGCACCTGCTGCTTCAGCTGCTCCAGGCAGCGCCGGAGCTGCGCCCGCCTGCGGCCGGGACGGCGGTCAGCGCAACAGGGCACGGCCCGGCCCCGCGCCCCGCTCCGTTCCCCCGCAGGTACCTGTGCTTCTCCAACGCGTTGTGCACCGACCTGCGGGAGCGCGCGGGCCGTCAGCACCGGGACCGGCACCGGGAGGCGGTGACGCTCCCCCCGCGCGCCGCTCACCTGCCGCCGTCCCCGGCCTGGCGGAGCCGCGCAGGGCACGGCGAGGCGTACCCGTGTTCGGCCTCCGCCAGGCACGGGGCGATCCGGTCGCGCCGCTCCCTCCGCTCCAGGAACTCGGCCGCCTGCAGCAGCACCTGGATGCTGGAGGCCGCGCGCTCCATGGCTGCGGCCGGGCCCCGCCGGGTGCGGGCGCCGCGGGAGGTGGCGGCGGGGCCGGGCCGGGCGGCGGGAGCGCCCATTGGTCGCGCGCGGCCCCGCGGGGCTGACGTCGGCGCGCCGGGGAAACAACTTCGGGCGGGAAAGCTCGTGCTTCAAATTTGAATCGGAGCGGGGCGGGGCCACGCCCCCTCGCGGCAGACCACGCCCGCCCGGTCGCAGGCCACGCCCCCTCGCGTTCGGCCCCTCCCCGGCGCGTTGGAGCGCGCGGCCGTCACGTGGGTGCGCACCGGGTGCGCGTCTCTGCGAGCGTCGTGAGCGTGTGCGCGTCCGGCCCGCGCGCGTCGCAGGCGTGCGGACGTGGCGCGCGTGTGCGCTGAACGGGCGCGGATGGCACGTGCTTGCGTGCACGTGGACGCGCGGGGCGGCAGGCGCAGCCGTGCACCTTCGTGTGCGCCCCTGGCTGCGCCTGCAGGCCGCGCGCACCTCTGCAGCCGCGCTGCGTGAGCTCCCACCCACCCCGGCGCGGCACTCGGCCCGGCCCACGCGGCTGTTCCATCTCTTTATTAAGATCCCGCCGGTGTCGGAGCCCCCCGAGGGCCTGGCCCACATCGGCACCCGGGCGGTGCCGTCACGTGAGGGCTGCTCGCGCCCTTCTCATGACGGTCCCCGGGGGGGAGAGACTCTGCCCTGGGCCCGACAGCAGCCAAAGTTCACCTGCAAAAAAACAGAACGAAGCAAAACCGCAACAAGGCGCGTTTTCAGCCCTGGGGATGGAGCAGCGCCAGGCTCTGCGGGCACGGGGCGAGCGGTCCTGCGCCCACCTGGCCCCACGGGTACGGGGTCTGCCCAGCAGCCCCACAGCCGCGTCCCGCAGCCAGGGCCCCTCAGCGGGTGCGGCTACGCCAGGACGGGAGGTGCGTGGCGTGGCAGTGCGTGCAGACACGCACAGGTCTGGGCTGGCCGTAGTGTGGCAGCGCAGCGGTGTGCGGCGAGCAGCGGGCACAGAAGATCTGCAGAGAGAGCCGCACCGAGTAGAACCACGGCCCTGCAGCCCCGCACCCGGCCCAGCCCCCCCCCCCCCCCCCCCCCACCTTCCCCCAACTGCGGCAGTGGTGGCGGCGGCGCAGCAGGGTGAAGGGAGCACGGCAGGCAGAGCAGTGGCTGCTGCTGCTGTCCGGCACCCATTCGGGCCGTCTGTGCGCTCCTGCTGGGGAAATGTGAAGCGGAAAGCAACGGGAGGGTTACCAGGAGTCCCTGCCCCGGTCAGAGCACAGCCACCCAGCTGGCACCGCCCTCCAGCTCCACTGCCCCTTACCTGCCCTTTGGAGCCCGGTGGCATCTCTGGGGCTGGGGCACAGGGGGCAGTCATCCACGTGGGGCACATCACCTGCACACAGCTCGCCGTCCTCATCCTCTGTGGGGACAAAGCTATTTATCTGTCTGAACCGGGGCAGGGCTCAGCCCCGCGAGTGTCCCCGTGGTGGGACATGTTGCACGCCATGGCTGCCAGCATCCCCAGCTGGGCACTGTGGCTATGCTGTCCCCACGCTGTTATCACAGCCCCATTTCCCCGGGGACAGGAGGAGCCATGCCTCGTGCCAGCCCTGTTACGCACTACTGCCGCCTGTCTCTTCTGAGGTTTCTGCTGGTGAGGCTACGATCTTGAAGACGGTTTTCAGGATGCTGCGCAGATCACTGGCAAAATTGGTCTGGAGCTGATCAGCCACCCCTGTATGGGGATGTGAGCTCAGGGCACTCTGTGAGCGTGGGGTCGGGAGGGGGACGCAGCACTCACTCACCAGAAATACAGACGAAGAGGGTGTGCAGCATGTCCTTAGTGCTGCTGTAGTGGGAGCGCAGCTCCGAGCAGCGGGAACCCAGCGTGGCCTCCAGCCGCGGCCCCGGGGGGTGCTGGGGGCTGTGTGTGGGGAGGTGATCGTCACCCACCGCATGGAACAAAAAAGCCCTATCCCACCAGGCAGGGATCGGCACACCCCATCCGTGCTCCCTCCCAAGCAGACCCCCACGTGCCTCTCTGTGCATGGGTTGTCCACTGCACCCAACCTCCCCATAAAACTGTGGTGTACAGGGGTGGTGTGGGGACTCTCCAGGAGACCCCACGGAGTAGGGGGTGCCACTCTGGGCACTGCTTCCCCCCAGGTTGGTGGGGTAACTGAGCTGCAGGGATCCTCTGCTTCAGCTGCACAAAGGCTCCTCTCCAGCAGGCACAGCTCCTCTGCTGACAGCACCCACAGCAGATCCCTGCAGGAAGGGGACAGCGTGACCCCACGTCATGCCCACACTGCTGCCCCCTACCCTGCTGCCCACATACCTGATCTTCATCAGCAGATTGTAGAAGGGGCTGAACACCCGTGACATCTGCTCAGGGCTGCGCTCCAGGCTGAGTGGACCCTCAGGGTAGATGAGGAGACCGCTGTGAGGGGACAGCACGGAACACAGGGTGGAGGGATCAGCACAGGGCACCCTTGGGCACTCCTGGTGGGGCAGGGGGCTGCACGCACCTGATGATGGCCAGGCGAGGGATGGTGAACATCAGCAGTGGTTCGTAGCCATCAATCATCTCCTGGGTCAGATAGCCCAAGCGCAGGGCTCTGGGGGGCACACAGCCTTACAATGGGGCTGGGGTGATGCCAGGAGGATGCCTCATGCCCTCCCCAGCACACCGTGTCCCCACCTCTCCACTGTCTCACAGAAGAGCACAATGATCTCCTGCTGCCTGTAGATCTCATCAGGGGATTTCACTGCCACCAGCGAGGACACGTAGCTGTAAAGTTGGGGGTCAGCGAGGTGCCACTGGACCCCACTGAGCCCCCACAGCCTCAACACCCAGTCCCCACCTGAGCTCAAACTCAGCAAACAGGCGGTCAAACTGGATGAGTGCAGCCCGCACGGGCTCAGGATAAGTGCTGGGATGGCTCAGGCTCTGCTCCCGCAGCAGTGCCCGCACCAGCTCCAGGCTGCACAGCAGGTTCCTGGCACGCGGCCTCAGCTGTGCCCCATCCGCCTCCTCCACCTCAAGGAAGGTCCCTGCCAGAAGACACTGCCGGGACCAGGGATGTGTCAGGAACCGGGACCAGGGGAAGCCAGGGGACAGAGCCTGGAGCTCACCCCCAGCTTGTCATCCCCTCCTCAGGGGCTGACCTCGGCAGCAAACAACATGTGGTTCCCCAGGTTGTCCACCAAGAGCTCCTCAGGGAACTTGACGAGGTAATCACGGCTGTGCCTCTGCGTGGGGATGCACTCCTCCATGATGTGCTCAATGACTGCCAGCAGCTGAGCCTGGTGGGAACAGAGACGTCACCGCGGCCACCCCAAGAGCCATGAGCCGTGCGCTGAGGTCACTGTGCCGCACCTGGCTGACGTGGAGCTGGTTGAGGAGCACCAGGTACTGCTGCGGGTCCAGCTCAGCATCCAGCCCGTTGATCTCGGCCACCACCCGCGTCACCCGCTCATCGGCGAAGAAGAACTGCGAGAGCAGCCGGGGGTCGGAGCGCTGCAGGCAGAGGACAAGCGATGGGGCTCACACACGGCGGGGCCCCAGATGGAGCCGCCCCGCTGTCCCCACCCATGCCTCAGTTTCTCCAGAGCAGAGCAGGACGAACAAGCTCGCCCTCATCCCGGCAGTGTGGGCACAGATCCATACAGGGCCGTAAACACGGCAGCGGGTGAAAGGTCTGCAGGAAGGCTGCGGGTAGGGAGTGCAGGGGCACCGGTAATTCACCCCCGCCCGACCGCTCCTCAGAACTCTCCAGTGGCGGCCGAGGCTGCGGGGCCGGGGTTGCCGAGGATCGGTCCCAGCGATCTGGGGCGGCCCCGGAGCTGCCCGGTCCTGTCGGGCTCCCCCGGCACCGCCACACCGTGAGTCACCGGCCGGGCCCGCGGCACCGCTTCCTCCTCCCGCCCTGCTCCGGGAGGGCCCGGCTCTGCTTCGCTTCCTGCGAGCGCCCGAGCCCCGCCACCTATCTCCGGTACCCCCGGGACCGCTCCACAGCGAGGGGGCTCCGCCCCCCCCCCCCACCCGCCCATTCTCGGCGCCAGGTGCCCACCGGCAGCAGCGCGTGGGCAGAGAAACTCCTGGTATGGCGGCCGCCCCGTCGGGGCTGCTCGTGCCGTACCGGGAACGGGGAACAGCCGCCGCTGCTCTCACCTTGGGCCGATGCAGCCATCTCCGGAGGGCGGCGGGCAGCATGGCGTGACCAGGAGTTCTGCCGCCGCCCGGCTCCCCGCGCCCGCCGCTCGCCAACGGGGCGGGCCGGCACCGGGCACCGCCCGGGGGCGGGTCGGGGCGGTGTCTGCCCACCTCCGGGACCGCGATCGCCGAAACCCGGCGGGACGTTCCCTGCCCTCGGCGGAACCTGGGGACGGCCCGGTGCAGGGAAGCGGTCGCCACCCGACGGACCGGTTTCTCGCCGCTTTCTTACCGAGGGCGGATCCCCGTCGGGCATGGCGCGGTGCCCGGTGTGCCCCGTGTGGGTGCGCCGTTCCCGCTTCCCTTCCCCCTCGATCCCCGGGGCTCCGTCGGTGCCCCCCACCGCTATCCATGGGGCGCAGCGAGTCTCTCCGTGGGACGGTTCCCGGCTGCGACACAGCAGGTCTTCCTCCTGTGCTTCCAAGCGGAGTTGCAGACGCCGATAATTCAGAAGCCTGAAAGCCTGACGGGCGATTCACGGCCAGAAAAGTCCGCTCCGTTCTGTCAGCTCCACCTCAGGGCGGAGGACGTCCCTGAGTCACGGCCGCTCCCCGGGGCCAGGGGGGCTCGGCTCGGCGGCGGCCGTGTCGGTGCTGAGAGCCGGGATTTTGTTGCTGCGGTGTGCCACAGCGCTGGGGGCAGCCCGGGGCTGCGGGACGTGAGCTGGGGAAGCCCCACTCCGAGCTCGGGGCTGACCTGCACGGGGTTCTGCGACTTCCCCCGTGCTGAGAGCAGGGCTGCGCGGTCGGAACGCCGCCAAGAGATGGGGGTAGCGCCGTCATCCCGGGAGCGGGGAGAGGACGGGGTGCGAACCCACTCGTGTCACAACACCTCGAGGAAAACCCGCGCGGCCGAGATGGAGCAGCGGATCGGCAGCCTGCAGGTGGTGCAGAGCTGCGTGCCCGGCGCTGAGGATCGCCGCCGACCCCGGAGCTCCCACGCGTGGGCGCGGCGCAGGGACTTGGGGGAGCCTCCGCGCGCGGCCGCCGCGCCACCTCCGGCCGCCAGGGGGCGCCACAACGCGCTGCGCTGCCCGCTCGGAAGATGGCGGCGACGGCTTCGCCTCGCCGGGCCGCCCCCCAGGCAGGGGCCGGACGGGCCGCGCCGCCATATTGGCTGTTGTCCTGTCTGCGGCGGGCCGCGCTCGCCATGACTCGCAGGCGGAACAAGGTGGCGGTGGCCGGAGGCGCCGCGAACCGCCGAGAACGTCCTGGAGGGGCCGCCGGTCCTCCTCCCGCCCCTCCGCCGC
>NW_024884822.1:8029910-8054385 GCF_019232065.1 Centrocercus urophasianus | reverse complement strand
CGCGGGGACGGGAGCGGGCCGCGGGGCTCCGCGCTGCCGTGCCGAGTGGCTCCGTGCCGGGGCTCCCACCGGCGTGTGCGAGCGGGGGGCGCGGCCCTCATCCCGCGGCGACGAGGGAATTGCCGCGGCGGGGTCTGGGAGCCCGTCTGCAGCCGCCGCTCGCCTTGAGCCGCGGGAGATAGGGCGGCTCCGCCAGCCCCGTGCCCGGCGCGCCCCGCGCTGCATCCCCGCTGCTGCGCTCGGGAGGAACCCCGCGTGCCCTCTGCAGGGCAGAGCCCCGCGCCGGGGGCTGCCGTCTCTCCCCTAAGCGCTACGGAGCGCTGCGAGGATGTGCTCCCAGACCCTGGCAGGGGATCCAGCCCCGCCGCAGGTGAGCGGAGCAGCGGCTGGGCGGGCTGCGGAGTGCTGCCCGGCACCCATCCCCGGAGCACGCTGCGGGGAGCCTGAGGCACAGCCTCCCCCCCGTCTTCCGGGACACGGCTCCCCCCCGGGGCACAGCCTGCCGCTCTGCCTGCATGCTCTGGGTGTGCTGGGAAACGCCATCGCATGGAGCAGCAGCTGCACCTGCTCTTGCTGAAACATGGGATGGCCCAATAGCCCCCAGGCCGTGGCTGCCTCACTGGGCAGGGGAGCTGTGTGCCCCCCTGCACTCTCCTTGGCCTCTGACCTTTGCTTCACCTTGAGCCTAGGAGACACCATCTGTTTCATGGCAGCAGTTAAATGTGCGCTCATTGTTGTGGAGCCCACCGCAGTGGCAGACAATGGGGGCTCTCATGTCGTGCTGGGCTCGTCCTGGCTGCGGGGCCTCCGGTGAGCTGAGGGTTGGGCTCCAGTGCGTGCAGTGGCATTGGGCTGTGAGCCCTGGCCCTGCCGCTCTGTGTGGGGAGAGCACCACCCTGGTGCATCTCTGCCACCACCAGCTGCACAGAACAAAGAGGCGGGCGGGAGGACCTGGGATGTGTGAGCGCTGCCGTGGGGTTCTGCAGTGGATGAGCAGGGAGCGTTGTGGCTGAGGGCCCCCGTGTCAACCCTGCCTGGAGACATCTGTGGGTTGCGCTGTGCTCTAAGGGTCCTCTTGGTGCTGCTGTACCACAGGTGCACTGGGAGTTGCTGGTGGCCTCACAGGCTGTTGTGGTGCTGGCTGGTGGTTTAGCATAGCCTGGTTCTCCCAGGGGTCTGAAATTCCCACAGCTGGCACATCCTGGGCTGACAGCAGCTGGGCAGCCCAAGGCTGCTCTGTTTTACTGGGAAAAGGTGCAGACCCACATACAGCCTGTAAAAAATAGTCTGGTTTGCAGTCAGCATCCTGAAGTCTTTCATGCACCTGCGCTGACCCGATGCCCTGCAGCAGGTCCTTCGGGTGACTTGTGGCCTGTGTGTCCCACTGCAGGTGCTGCCCACCGCCAACCAGTCCGTGCAGACGTGCTGCCTGCTCTGCCACCGCGAGCGCAAGGACTGGGGAGGCCCGTCCCACAATGGGCTGGTTTCCCCGGGTGAGAGGCTGCCACCAGACTTCGTGCCAACGCTCGTGCAGAACCTCCTGGGAGAAATGCCGCTGTGGATCTGCCAGAGCTGCCGGAAGAGTGTGGAGGAGGAAGAGCGGCGGGCAGTGCAGGAGCAGGCCCTGGCGGTACGCGGCCGGGGAGCAGTGGTTGGAAGGGCTGGGGCTCCCGGGAGCGTGGCCTTGCAGTGCTGATTGTCCTGTGGCGTGAGCTGGGTCTGCGGGCCCCTTGCTCGCTCCAACCTTAGCTCCTCGGGTGTTGCTCAGAAGGGGTAGGGGATGATGCAGAGGCTTGTCTGGCAGCCTGTGCGGTGTTGGAATTGCCTACCTGGCAGAGCTGGCAGCTCTGCTGCTTTGCCAGCCCTGCCACACTTTGCTTTGTGCTCCTCTTGCACTGGTCCTGTGGCAAGCTGCCCGCTGCCTGGCTCTGTGCTGCCACGCTGGGTCTTGCCAGAGCTGCAGTTGCCAAGGTGAAAGGGGCAGTGCATGGCAGGGCGGATCTTGCCCCTGTGCAGAGCTTGAGGGCAAAGCAGTGACTTCCTGTGTGCCTTTGTTTAACCCTGGCCCATGCTGAACGCAACTGGAGCAGCACGTGGCCTTTGACATCCACCTGGCTGTTGGCTTGGGCTCTGGGAACCAGGCTGCCCATCTGCTGGATAGAGGCAGTGAGAGGAGCAGGGGCTTGGAGTCAGTGGAGAGGGTCTTGGCCCCAACATCCTGGGGCAAAGGTCTCCTGCCTCACCCCCACCCTGCTCCTACTTCACTCTGTGTTTTCCCTGCCAGGTCTCGTTATCCCACACATCCTGCAAGTCGCAGTCTTGTGGGGGTGGTTCCCACTCCTCTTCCTCTTCCACCTCCTCCTCTTCCTCCTCGTGCCACGGGAACTCAGGGGACTGGGACCCCAGCTCTTTCTTGTCTGCTCACAAGCTCTCGGGCCTCTGGAACTCGCAGCATACCAACGGGGCCACACAGGGCAGTCCCCTCGGGGCCCCCCCTGCTGCGCTAGGTGAGTTGAAGCCAGTCGTGGGGTCGAGCAGAGCTTTCTCACTGGTCTCTGGCTTAGGCTGTATCCTTACAAGCAACTTGACTGGTGGGCGGGGGCAGGCAGCAGAGGGCTTCTACTGCAGCAAAGGCAAAGGGTATTGGGACATTGAAGCATTTTCTCGCTTTGCTGGGAGCACTGCTCCAGCAGTGTCAGTATGCCACGCTGCAGGCAGGGTGGAGTGTTGTGGCTGCAGGCAGAAGTGCTGTGCTGAAGGCTGCAGTGCTTTTCCCACCGGAAATGGCCGTGAGACACTCAGCAGTAGCCAGGCCCTAGCTTTGCTTTCCTTGCAGGTGAAAAGCACTCCAGCCTGGCTCTCTCTTCAGAGTGCATCAGCCAGGCTCCTGCCATGGTGGCGGGGCTCAAGGCCTGTCCCTATGGCCATACAACCTCCCCCGCCACTGGCAGTGCTGCCCCAGGCTCGCCTCTGCCTACCTCACTTGACTTCTGCAAGACGCTGCCGAAGCAGTTCAAAAGCATGTGCCGGAGGGCCACCCCACCAGGTGCGTGTACCAGGGGTAGGGCTGGCCTCATCCTCCCGGCCCACTGCCTTCTCTGCCCCTGTGCCTTTCCCCATGTTTTCCCCTTTTTGTCAGGGCACCTGTAGGGCAGATGAAGCTGCTGAGGCCCATTGCAAGCAGAGATGACTTTTGGCTTTTAACCTGAGTACCTGGGTGTGGAGGACAGGGTTTGTCACTGTAGAAGAAGCCCGTGCAGATATGCTGTCTGTTCTGCTCCCTCCGGAGCAACCCGATCCCCATGCATTGCCTTCCGGCTGAAGTTTGGTGCTATGGTACCTCTTGGTACTAGTAGAGACCTGGGGCAAAGGTCTTCTGCCTTTCTCTAGGCTGGCCTAAGCTTGAGATCAGGGACCCACGTGCGTTTGGGCTGTAGGATTATCTCTGAGTGTGGCCTTGTCGCTTGACTGTCTGCTTCTGCCTGTCTGCAGGTGAAGCCTTCCACTCCTCAGAGCATCATCAGCACTCGGACCTCACTGCTCCTCCCAACAGTCCCACTGGGCTCCCCTCCCAGCCACCAGCGCTGGTTCCCTCCAAGCAGATGCCTGCCCACCCAGGACCCTTCGGCTCCCCTCCACACGTCCCGCTGGGCACCACCCCGCAGGCTGCACTCTTCCCTGCACCCAGCGTACAGGCAGCAGCCCCGAAGCCAGCATCAGAGTCCCCTTCCAGCGGCGCAGTCTCGCACAGCCCAGGGTCGTGTAAGAGCCCTCACCTGCCCCCCGCCAATGTGCCGCTGCTGAAGATGCCACCTCCTCTTTCGGGCTGCACTCATCCCTGCAATGGGCACTGCAGTACTTCGCTCATCCCTCCGCCTGCCTCCCACCAACTGCCCGGCACAAACAGGTGAGTGGATGAGCCCTGCATGTTTCCAGCCTCTCCTCACTGGGTGATACCACCCCTGTCCAAGGATGCAATTTCCCCTGTGGAGGGATTGACTACTGTGGAATGGTGGTGCAGAGAGCCTGTGTTTATGGGCCAGTTCTGCTGTTGTAGACCCCTGGTCTTTAAGGGTTAAGCTGTTTTTCTCCCTACATGTCTTCTCTGTGCGGTTGTCCTTTAGTACTGTGGTGCAGAAGAGACTGCTTGCTTGCTTACTGCTCCTCCAGCTAAAAGACCCAAAGAAACCGCCTGGTCAACCTGCTGTTGGCCAACAGGACCCATGTCAGTGAGACCCATCGGGCAGCTGAGGCACTGGGCAATGGTTTTCAAGAAGATGAAGCCTGTGGACTGGTGGTTCTGCTCGCCTGCTCCCCTGGCCCTCTTTGGGCTACCTGTGCCTTGGAAGAGAGCATGCTGAGTCGAGGGTGTTGGTTCCTCTCTGCTGATTAGCTCTCCCTGCGGAGGGCCAGACGAGTCTCGAGCTGGAGCTAGAGGAATGGTGCTGTGGGCCGTGCCCTGGCTGCCCTGTCCCTGAACTGGGTGGTCTGTGCCTGTGGGAATCGGGCCTGCCTGCACGTGGGGATGTCTGGCAGCTGCATGCAGTTCCAGTGTTTCTCACCTGTGCTACCTGCCACCCCCAGTGAGTACCGCTCCCTGCCCTGGGATCAGCTCGTGGCCTTGCAGGGGACACTGCTTGCTGGAACTCTGGTGGGCCAGCCTTCTGCCTGCTAGAAGTGCTGGGGGGTGAAGAGTTAGGAATACCTTCTGTCACGGGCTCCTACAGCATTGCAGAGAGAGGGTGCAGGGGGCTGGGGTTTGTCTGCCCTGCAAATCCTTTTGCTCTGGCACAAGGTGCCTCGGGAAAGGTGTTCTTATACACCTAGTGGGATGATTTTGAGCTCCTTTGCTTGCACTCACTTCTCACCATTCTCCTCAGGGACCCATCTTGCAAAGGACACAAGTTCCCGAATGGTACCAGCTGCCATCCACCGCAGCCGTGTGAGGCAGATGAGGGTCTTGGGGAGGATGAGGACAGCAGCTCAGAGCGCAGTTCCTGCACCTCCTCTTCCACCAACCAGAAAGATGGGAAGTTCTGTGACTGCTGCTACTGTGAGTTCTTCGGCCACAACGCGGTGAGTGAGACCACTCTGCAGTCACCTCTGGTCTTTGTGTTCTGCTCTGTGGTGTAACGTTGGTGTGTGGAGAGCATGCAGGTGGGAAGGTGTGGCCACAGCTTTTCTCTGCCAGTATGTGTACCCTGTCGGATCAGGGTGCTTCAGGCCTCTAATCGTCTTTGTGGCTGTGTTGGAAAGGAGTTCAGTAAAGGTTGTGCTGGGGACAGGAGTGGCTGGGGAGAGCGATGGGTGGCTAGTGTGGAAGCTGGGGCTGCCTGCGTGTCACACTGGTTCTGGTACCTGCCAAGCTTGACAGCTCTCACCTCCCACAGCCACCAGCCGCTCCCACAAGCCGCAACTACGCTGAGATTCGGGAGAAGCTGCGCTCGCGCCTCACCAAGAGGAAAGAGGAGTTGCCTCAAAAACTAGGGCACAACAACAGCTCAGGAGAGCCTGCTGTGGACCACCGCAATGTGGATGAGCTGCTGGACTACATCAACAGCACAGAGCCCAAGCCCTTGAACAGTGCCAAGGCAGCCAAGCGGGCACGGCACAAGCAGAAGAAGAAGGTGAGGCTGGGCAGAGGGAAGTGCTGCTCTGTGTCCTGCCTAGCTAAGCAAGGCGGGAGAAGTGGGCAAGAGGGAGGCCTATCCTACTCTTTTTAGAAGGTCAGGGCAAGACTGCTGCTGGTGGGCCTTTGCATTCTCTCACTTCGTTCTATTTGGTTTCTTGAGCTCTGTGCCCTTTGCTGCCCTTCTCCTGACTTAGCGTCAGTGTCTAGTTCTTTGGGGACTTCCCTGCATCTCTACCTAAAGCATTTGGGGGGGAGGCTAAGCTGCTCTGTTGTGTGTTGTAGTTCTGACAAGCAGCCTCTGTAGTGGAAAACTGTGCTATGAAGGCTTGTGCTGTTCACTGGTGCCTTGTGCCGAGAGTGGTGTCCTCTGTGCAGTATGGTTGCTTTTGTGGTGCTTGCAGAGGATGTGTGACAGTTCAGCAGTTTGGGGATAGTGGAAGGCTTGGGAAAGCCATGCTGGACACTGGCCGTTGGTTTGCTGCCTGACTAGGCTGGTGTGTGGCTTGCACATGTCTTCCTGGCCCATCTGATCTTCACTTGTGTTGCAGGAGGAGAAAGCCCAGCTGGAGGCAGAGGCCCAGAAGCGTGCAGAGCGTGCCCCTGCAAACAGCCAGAGCAGGGAGCCAGCCGAGGAGAAGCTGCTGGAGTGGCCGGAGCTGGAGCTGGAGCGTGTGAACAGCTTCCTCAGCAGCCGGCTGCAGGAGATCAAGAACACCATCAAGGATTCCATCCGGGCCAGTTTCAGTGTCTATGATCTCAACCTAGATGTGAATGACTTCCCCAAGAAGGCGGCTGTCTTGGAGCAGAAGAACCTGATCTCCCACCTCAATGGCTCCTCTGACCTGCAGGACATAGACCTGGCCCTCGCCCCGCTCAGCCTGGGCCCCACCAAGAGCCACACACTGCTGCGGGGTGAGCTGGGCCCTCGATGGGGTGATGGGCCAGGGGAGCTGCCGCTGGCCCCGACGGCCACCGAGAACGGCGTGGTGAAGCGCCTCAGCGCCGTGCCCAGCCTGTCCCGCATGATCTGGGTTCAGTCCAAGGCTGCGGACTCTGCTGTGGACTGTGGTGGGCAGAGCCCAGAGCCCAAGGAGGGACTGCAGCCCAAGGAGCCAGAGCCATCAGAGCAGGTGCTGGCAGGGGGTCGGCAGCGAAAGAACAAGCGGCAGAGCGGGCAGGTGAAGAAAGGGGACGGTGCTGTGGTGCTCAGTGGCCAGGCCAGGCTGGAGAACTCTGGTGTGAAGGGGCAGGTGCTGGGAACCAAGCACCCTTCGAAGCCCAGCACTGCAGAGCCACAGCGGGTGGGTGGCTGCACTGAGGTGGAGAGTGGCAAGGGGCAACCCTGGGGCTGCAGCACTGCCAGACCGGAGAAGGAGAGAAACAGCGATTGGAAAGGTCGGAGGGGAGAGGGCAAAGCTGAGCTGCCAGATCTGGTGCAGCTGCCCACTCCAGCAACTGGGGACCGGCAGCTGCCTCCCCTTGCTGCCCTCGGGGGATCCCCCCAGCCCAAGGGCAAGAGCAGGAAGAACCGCAACAAGGTGGAGAAATCCAATACCTCTATCGGTGAGTGCCTGCAGCTCTGCCCTGCCGTGCTCTTGCTGCTGTGGCCCCTTCCCCAGCCCTTGCCTGCCTGCTGCCAAGTTCCTTCCTGTCCTGCCCTGGTGTGTGTGGGGGTCCCATCCCTGGCACTGTCCTGCTGGGAACAGCTGGGTTTTAGGGGTGTTGCTGTTTTGTGGTGACCTTGTGCTCTGCTTGCCAGATGACGTGTTCCTACCCAAGGACTTAGATAGTGTAGAGATGGATGAAACTGACCGGGAAGTGGAGTATTTCAAGAGGTGAGGCAGCATCTCCTGGCAGGGTGTATGTGAGGTCACCCTGCCTGGGGTTGGGGGCTGAGGTTCTGGGGGCTCTGTCGCTCACTGGGGCTCCGTTCTCTCCCGACCAGGTTCTGTCTGGACTCTGCCAAGCAGACGCGGCAGAAGGTGGCCGTGAACTGGACCAACTTCACCCTGAAGAAAACCACTTCCAGCGCAGCGCAGTGAGGTGCGGGGCCGCCCCCCCCCCCTCCCCACCCTCGGCCGCTCCGCTCTCCTCACTGTGCCCCGTCACTCCCTCCCGGGGGCCCCCGGCTCTCCTCTATGGGGTCCCCCGTTACAGGGACCCCGGTGCTCTCCTGCCCCGCGGGGCCCCCGGGGCTCCCCCCACCTCCTCCTCCCCACCGCGGGGTCACCCCGCCCCAACCGTCCCCTCGCCCTCTCCGCCCGGCTCCCTCGCCGCGGGGGAAGGCCTGTGCTGGACCCAATAAAGAACTTTTTAATTTTTTATTTTATTTAACCCCAGCCTCTGCTGCTTTGTTTCGCGCCCCGCGGGCGGGGTGTGCTGTGCTGTACGCATTCCGCGGAAGTTTGGTCTCTGAGGGGATCCGTAGGGCCAATTCTCCCGCGCGGGAGGAGGCGATGCCGTGTTGCTAGGCGACAGTACGCTCGTTTTACGTCACTTCCGGCGCGCCCGTTTTACATCCGGGGCAGCGAGGCGACTGGGTGGTGGCGACGCCATGGAGCCGGGCGCGGAGCGGAAGGTGAAGCCCAGGCCGCTAACGGCGAACCCCGGCTCCGCGCCCGCTCCGCTCACCCTACGTCTCCCCACAGAGGCAGCGCGAAGAGGCGGCCGACGGATCCGACATGTCGGGAGAGGACGACGAGGACTACGTGCCATACGTGCCGGTGAAGCAGCGCAAGCAGCAGATGGTAACGGCGTAACGGGGCTCTGGGGGTTGGGCTCCGTACCGGTGCGGCGTCTCTCAGCCCGCTGTTCTCCTCCAGCTGCAGAAGCTGCTGCAGATGCGGCGGAAGGTGGTGTCGGAGGAGGAGCAGCGGGACAGCGGCAGCGAGCAGCGCGGGGATGAGGATGACATCCCCCTGGGGCCGCAGTCCAACATCAGCCTCCTGGACCAGCACCAGCACCTCAAGGAGAAGGCAGAGGGTGGGGATGGTGTGGGGCCGGTGTGGGGAGGGGCTCTGCTGGGAGCTGTGGGCGCTCTCTCACTTTTTTCCTACTTCTCTCCAGCCCGGAAAGAGTCAGCCAAGGAGAAGCAGCTGAAGGAGGAGGAAAAGATCCTGGAGAGTGTGGCAGAGGGCCGAGGTGAGCGCTGGCATCCCTGTGTCCTGTAGAGCTGTTGGACAGTAGTACAGCCTGGGACTGGAGAAGGAAATCACAGTGAAAATCCTCAGTTAACAGCCAGCTGCCTGACTTTGCTGGGACTGTGCAGTTGCAGGCCCCAGGCTCCAACAGGCTGTCCCAGAGGTGCTGCCTGGATCAACTTGCTCTGCTGTCTGTGGGCATGGAGACTGAGAGATCTCACTAATCTTATTGCCTTTGTTTTTGCAGCATTGATGTCAGTGAAGGAGATGGCAAAGGGCATTACATATGATGATCCAATTAAAACCAGGTGTGTTTTGCAACGTGGGGGTTGTTTTTCTCAAAATATCACTTCCTTACAGCTGGCAACAGCTGGAGGCCATACAGACTGGTAGGAAAAGAACTGCTCTGTGGTCTGAGTTATACTTGCTTGGCTTCCTTACTTACTACTCTTTGACTACTTACTACTCTTTGTAAATTGAAAGACTGATGAGTCAGTTTGGATGTTATTTCCCATGCAATGAGATTTATGTATGCATTTATGTAAAATTTAAAGGCTTGAGCTGAGTCTTCAGACCTTGAGGGAGACAAAGAGAATGAGAGAGGGAGAGCCCAGGAAGTTCAAGACAGTATTATGGAAATAATGAAAATGAGTCTAAATGATGTTGGCATGTTTTACCCATTATCCAGGGGCTGCTGTTATCTGTTGCATTGAGGCTCCTTACTTGGACTCTGGGGAGATTTTGTTGTGTACGACTGGTTTGGGTGTTCTCATTGCTCATGAAGCCCCTTGAGGTCACCTGTTTTCCTTTGTGGGATTTTAGAGCGCGTCAGGAGTTCTTGTCATCCTTTGTTGGGTCAGCTGGCTCTCCCTAGCACAGTCTGCACTCTGAACTTCTGTTGCTTTCTCAGCTGGAGAGCACCTCGTTACATCCTGGCCATGTCAGAGGCTCGGCACGATCGTGTGCGCAAGAAGTACCACATCCTTGTGGAGGGAGAAGGCATCCCACCTCCCATCAAGAGCTTCAAGGAGATGAAGTTTCCAGCAGGTGGAATTGGGAGCAGCTTTTTCTGGGGAGACTCGTGTCCAGCAGTGAGCGAAGCTGTTGGATCCTTAATGTTCTGTTAGCAGGGTCCCAGCTTAAATCCCCACAACAGGGATTGTATCAGCTGGCTGCTGACCCGAGGGTCATTCCTCACCGATCAGAGGGCTGCGGCTGAAAAATGAGTTGGAGGGAAAGCAGGTCGTGAATATGTGTCTTATGTTTTCTAACAGCTATCCTGAGGGGCTTGAAGAAAAAAGGAATCCAGCAGCCAACACCCATACAGATTCAAGGCATCCCCACAATGTGAGTGCTTTGTGTCCCACGTTAGGCAGTGTTTTGCTGCTTCCAGCCCACCCAGCAGCACCACCTGCTTGCTCCCCTCTAGCCCTGTTCATCCTGCTCAGATCTGGAGCTCTGAGCCCTCCTGTACTGCTCCTGCTCACCATTGGCCTGTTTCTCTGATAGCCTCTCAGGAAGGGATATGATTGGCATTGCCTTCACTGGCTCTGGGAAGACTCTGGTGTTCACCCTTCCAGTTATCATGTTCTGCCTGGAGCAAGAGAAGAGATTGCCATTCTCTAAGCGAGAGGGACCCTATGGACTCATCATCTGTCCCTCTGTGAGTTCTTGAGGCACAGTGGAGCATGGGAGAAAGCTCTCTGATGTTCAGTGACGGTTTCAGGTGCTCCCTGTGTGGGGAATTAAGGTGTTTTTTTTCTCTGCAGCGAGAGCTGGCCCGGCAGACCCATGGCATCATTGAGTACTACTGTCGCCTGCTGCAGGAGGACAGCCTGCCCCCGCTGCGCTGTGCCCTCTGCATTGGGGGAATGTCTGTCAAGGAGCAGATGGAGACGATCAAACAGTAAGACCTTGTGGGGAGGGTCCTGTGGGGCTGAAGCTGGGCTCTTTTTATTTCTAGCAGGGGACCGAGGGGTGGCGTACTGGCTGGATGGCTCTGGGGAGGTGTAGGGGTGAAGGTGACGTGCCAGCTGGGTGTTATCAGCATAAGCTCTGTAAGCCCTTCTGTATACGTTTCTGCACGGGAAGAAAACTGGGTGCCCGACTGTGCCTTTCTCATCACACAGCGGTGTGCACATGATGGTGGCAACCCCTGGCCGCCTCATGGACCTGCTGCAGAAGAAGATGGTGAGCCTGGACATCTGCCGCTACTTGGCCTTGGATGAGGCTGACAGGATGATTGATATGGGCTTCGAGGGAGACATCCGCACCATCTTCTCCTACTTCAAGGTACGGGGCTGAGAAGATGTGAGCACTGTTAAGCTCAGTCCCTGCACCCACCTTTGGATGAGCACTAAATCCTTGCCTGTGCTTTGCTCCCTGTGCAGGGCCAGCGGCAGACCCTTCTTTTCAGTGCAACAATGCCTAAAAAGATCCAGAACTTTGCTAAGAGTGCCTTGGTGAAGCCTATCACCATTAACGTTGGGCGAGCAGGTGCTGCCAGCCTGGATGTTGTGCAGGTGAGGTACTTGGGAGCTCCCCCACACGCCTCCATAGTTTGTGAGAGCAGCCAGTGCCTCCCCCACAAGGGGCTTGGTCCTCCTTCCCAGCAGGTCGTGGCATACCATGCAGTGCTGGTTTCTCTGCTGTCTGCTTGAACCTTCTCTGTGCTTCTTCCTAGGAAGTGGAGTATGTGAAAGAAGAGGCCAAGATGGTGTATCTCCTTGAGTGCCTGCAAAAGACCCCACCGCCTGTGAGTAAATGTGCTTTAGCTGCTCCTGCAGTACATCTGGGGGCAGCACTGCAGCTCTGTAGCACAGCTGTAGAGATGGCAGTGAGGATGCAGCTGCCGGGCTCTGCTCTGTACTGGGGTTGGTGAAGGAAGGAGCTGTGTTCTGTGTGTGTACAAGTCCTGGGCACAGAACTGTTGTGGCCTCTGTTCAGCAAGAGGAAGTGGGTTTCTCTGGGGATTGTGCTCTTTGTCAGCACACAAAAAAGCCTCTCTTACATGATATGTGTGTCGTGGCAGGTGCTGATCTTTGCGGAGAAGAAGGCAGATGTTGATGCGATCCACGAGTATCTTCTACTCAAGGGTGTGGAAGCTGTGGCCATCCATGGAGGCAAAGGTCTGTGAGGGTGCTGTGGAGGTGTGGTCCTGTCTGATCCCACTCCTTCCTGGCGTGTGAGCATGGGAGGTCCCAGCACGTAGCTGTTTGTCACTGCGTGAGGATGGACTGGGGCAGTGTCAGGACCTCTGGTAGGGAGTGCAGCTTTACTTACTATCATAGCAGATGTAAGCACCATGCAGCTAGCTCCCTGCGGGACCTGCGAGTCCCTCTGCTGCTTAATCTGGGGAAAGGATGTGTAGGTTTTCACACAGGAGAGACTTAGACTTTGTAATGCTCAGCTTTAAGGCTGTAGTGGTTGCTGGAAGAGGTAGGACTGGGAGCTCTGACCTACTCATCTTCTGTGCTGGATGTTTACAGATCAGGAGGAGCGGACAAAAGCCATTGAGGCCTTCCGAGATGGGAAGAAGGATGTTCTGGTTGCCACTGATGTCGCTTCTAAGGGCCTGGACTTCCCTGCCATCCAGCACGTCATCAACTACGACATGCCAGAGGAGATTGAGAACTATGGTGGGGAACGGGGCCAGCAGAGGCACTGAGGGAGAGTAGCTGGGTGGCCACAGGCCAGGAGGGCTGTGCACCCATCGTGGTGGTCAGTGGGACAGGGGTGCCATGTTGCATTTGTCCTGGCCTCATCCTGTCTGTTTCTTTGCAGTTCACCGTATTGGGCGTACAGGTCGCTCAGGCAACACTGGTATTGCCACCACCTTCATCAATAAAGCCTGTGGTGAGAAACTGTGTGGGATGGGGGGAGCCTGCGGGGTGAGCTGCACTGTGTGATGCAGCTGGACAAAGAGCTGCTGCTGCTTGGGTGTGGGTGGTGTTCCCCTGCAAGCAGGGGAAAGTGGTTACGGTTCACAGAGAGGTGGTGGTGACATGGGGCATTGTCACCACTTGGGTGCTGGCCTCAGGGCCCTGCACATCATTCTTTGCACTCTTGTGTTGGGCTTCTGCTAGGACTGTATCTGATCTGTGTCTCTGCCCCCAGATGAGTCGGTGCTCATGGACTTGAAGGCTCTGCTCCTGGAGGCGAAGCAGAAGGTGCCCCCTGTGCTCCAGGTGCTGCACTGTGGGGATGAGACCATGCTGGACATCGGAGGTGAGGAACCCTGTGCTGGGATGGAGAACTTCTGTGGGACTCTTAGAGTGACACGGGCTGCAGACAGGGTCCCAGCTCCCGTCGCTTCAGGCTCATGGGGTGGCTCCTGTCTCCCTGCCTGCTGGGTGCCTGCTTTGTCACCTGGCCTGGCACACAGCTCAGCCTGATCTCCTTCTTCCCATTGCAGGTGAGCGGGGCTGTGCCTTCTGTGGTGGCCTGGGCCATCGCATCACTGACTGTCCTAAGCTGGAGGCGATGCAGACCAAGCAAGTCAGCAACATTGGCCGCAAGGACTACCTAGCTCACAGCTCTATGGACTTCTAGCCTGGGGACTGTGCTGTTCAGTGCTCCCCTGAACAGGCCAGGAAAGGAGGTTGGCTGCTTCTCTTTGACCTGGGGTTCACATTCTAAAACCCCGACTGACCTTGTACCACAAGACTCTCCTGTACTTCTGTGACCTGTTTTTTTGGGGACTGTCAACTGCTCAGCCTTCCTGAGCTCCTGCCCTAGATGGAAATGCGTGGAGCTGTGCTGCAGCAGCCCGATACGTCAGTGTCACACTGCTGTGAGGTGCTGAGCAGGCAGGGCGTGGTGGGGTAACCTCTAGGTGGGGCGACTGGTTTGTGGCTGGTGGGCTGCTGCCCATGCCTAGGGACTTCTATCCAGCCCCTCCAATGCCTCACAGTCTCCTTCCTCTCACCTTGATCTGTTCATCCTAGCTGTTCCTGTTAACACCAGCGGTGCTCTGGTGCAGCCAGGGCTAAGCCAAGCACGCCGTGCTTATGTCAGGTTGTCCCCTGAGAGCTGCCTGTGCTCTCACAGTATGCGTTCTGCCCCGCTGCAAGGGGTGGGCGGATGGACACCTCCTGTGGCCCAGCCTTTGCCTGTCATCCCACACACCAAAAAGGGGAAGTGTCAGAGAGAAGGAAGTCTGCCCTATGCAGTTGCTTTGGCTGAAGCAGTCACATTTCTGTGCTGCCAGCGGCCCAAGCCCCAGAGCCCTGTGTTGGCTGCTGGGGCAGTGCTGGGCCCATGGAGAGACCAGTGAAGGATGGCATCCTCTACGTCCAGCACTGCAGATTTGGAAAGGTAAAGGGCAGAGGGTGGATTTGTGGCTGGATATAGGGTTTGTACTGCTGGCATGCTGCTTGGTCTGGGCCTGAGCCCCCCACCATCTGGGAAGGGAGTGAGCAGAGCTGGACCCCTTTAGGCTCCAGCTTTAATTGTGGTGCTCTCCCACTGCTGAGGGATCCATCTGTGCGTGCACAAGCTTGTGCTCACCCCTAAGGGCTGTGACCTTGCCTGGTCATTGCGTGACGTGCAATGAAACAATAAAGGTGTGTTACTGAGGCACAGCTCCGTGTGTGTGTGAGCGGGGCAGCAGGTGGGTTGCTGGGTTGAACCTGGTCCTGGGGCAGCGCCGTGGGAGAAGCGATGGCTTTGTGTGCTTGGATCTGTGGGGACATCATGGGTGACATCATGGCAGCCCCTGGAGCTGCGTGTTCACAGACTGCCTCCTGCTAGCCTTCTCACGGCGCAGAGTGCTCTGTGCTCACTGTGTGTGTGGGGTACACAGGGTGTGCTAACAGCTCTGCTCCCACCTCGGGACTCCGCGAGAGCCAAGTCCTAGAGCTGAAGCGCGCAGCCCCCACGTGCATGGGGCTGATGCTCGGCCATGTGGGAGGCCGGTGGGTATTTTGGGTGCTCTGCCACACATCTGTTTTCCAGGGCGGAGGCTCTGCTGTGCACTTGAGGTAAGTGGGGGCTTGCAGCCCCTCCATCTCGTGATGGGCTGGGAAGGGACGGGTGCTGCAGAGCCTCCCCAGGGAGGAAGTAGGCTGCAAGCTGCAGGGCCTGGCTGTGTGCAGCAGATGTGAGCTGCCAGCAGGAGCACAGCAGCTCAAAATGGCTTTCATTTGCATGGCGGTCCAGCATCGGAACAGCTTTCTGTGCCCTGTTGCAGTGCGCATCCTCATAGGCAGAGACCCCTGCGTGCCCATTCCTAAGCCACATGGACGTGGCAGACAGCTCCCTGCTGTCACTTTTTCCCCGTATCCACACCCTTCCTCCATTCCAGCGGACCTGGAGGAAGATGCGAGCGCAGCTCTTTGCTGCCAGCCCCTTTGGTGTGGCCCGCATGGAGAAGTTTGATGCACGGGATGAGGGCACAGTGCCTGATGCCTCCCTGTGGCGCTGCGCCCGCCGTGTCATCCGCCTGTCTGACTGTGTCTCCGTTGGCCCCATGGGCACTGAGAGCTGCCCCAAAGCCACTGCCGCCTTCTACCTCACCACCACAGAGAAGAACTATGTGCTGGCAGCTGAGCATCGGGATGAGTGGATCGAGCAGCTCTGCCAGCTGGCCTTTCAGGTACGCCCAGCATCTTCCCCCCGCTGCTTCAGGGAAGAAGAAGGGGGGTGCGGGGGGGGGCTGCATTCACCTCCCTCTGTTCCAGGTCAAAAAGGAAGCAGCACAGAGTAGCAGCACCGGGCTGCAGCCCATCCCTATGGAGGAGAACTGCCTCTACTCCTCGTGGCAGGATCGTACGTGCTGCAGTGGGGCTGGGGGGGGAGGGGGGAGAGCTTTCTACTTGGTGTGCAGCAGGACTGACCTCACTCTGCTCCCACAGTGACAGAGTTCCCAGTGCTGGTGCTGAGGACGGAGGCAGCCGCCCGCTGCGAGCTGCATGGGCACTACGTGCTGGCAGCCCTGCCCCAGAGCTTGACGCTGAAGGATGCGCAGTCCCAGCAGCCCCTGCTCACCTGGCCCTACCCGTTCCTCCGCAAATTCGGCCAAGATCAGGTAGGTGCACCCTCCCCGGGGGCCTCCACCTGCAGGAGTAGCAGGTGCCAGCCCCTCACCCTGCCCTCTGTCCCAGCAGAACATCTTCTCCTTTGAAGCCGGCCGCCGCAGCGACTCGGGTGAGGGCACCTTCACCTTCAGCACCCCTCGAGCCCCAGAGCTGTGCCGGGCCGTGGCCGCTGCCATCGCCTGTCAGCAGCAGGGCCGGGAGAGCCCCCAGCTGGCAGCCCAAGGTCTTGGTACCCAACCCTGGGGGCCGGAGGCTGAAGACCCCCAGCACAGCCCAATGCTGGGCCGGCCGCAGCCAGGCTCACACTCGGCCTCACATCCCTCGCCCAACCTTCTCCGCTTCCCCACCGTGGAGCCGGAGGCTGCTGGCCCTATATTGTATGCCTCCATCGCTCGCGGCCAGCAGCCCCACTTCGGGCCGTGCCCGGCCAAGCCGCTCTCCGAGCATCTCTATGAGAACATCTTCACGGCCCAGCCTCGGCCTCGGGCGGAGGAAGAGCAGGAGGAGGAGGAGGAAGGGCGCTGGGAGCTGGGCTGTCGCCAGGCCCCCGAGGGCCACAGCAGCGAGGCCGCCGCCCCCTACCCCGCCCGCAGCGCCCCGCAGACCCACAGGCAGCGCTGGGGGCCGGGAGGAAGCAGAGGCGATGCGGAGGAACACTCCAGGCCTAAGGCTCAGCGCACCCTGCGGGCCAAACTGGTGCGGCTGCTGAGTCGGGACGGCCCCGGAGCGCGGGACTGGCCGTGAGCGGGAATAAAGGCCGTGCACCGCCCGACCCCGGGGCCGCGGCCGGCCGCCAGGGGGCGCCGTAACACCCTCCGTCATTGGTGTAACCGAGCGGCGGCTCCGCCCCGCCCCGCTCCTGTATAAGCTCGCGCCGGTCGGGGAGGGGGCGGTGCCCGAGTTCGAGTCCCCCGGCCGACTGCTCCGCTCGCCCGTTGCGCCGCGACCAGCTCGGCCCCGCACCGCCGGGCGGCCCTGCCCCGCCGCGGGTGAGTGAGTGCGGGCGGGACCGCGGCGTGTGGGGAGGAGCGGGGACCGGGGCTGAGTAGTGGGTCGGGGGTGGGAAGCCGATTGCTTGGGTCAGGGGAAAAGGAGGCTGTGTGGGGCGGGTGGGGCTGGCTGGGGCACCGGACCCCCCGTGGGGCGAAGCTGGAGCGGGGGTCGGGGCGTGGCTGCGCTCCGCGGGACGCGGGGACCCCACGGGACGTGGCTCTGCACATCTTTAGATAGAGGGCACAGCCTCCGCTGGAGGGGGCTTCTGTCTCGCCCCTCCTCTCGAACAGACCCCGGCCCGGTGCTGCCGCAGCCCTCGGAGCGGGGAGCCCCGTCGGGGCTGTGCGGCCTCTCCATGCTGGGGAATGTCTGACACGCAGCCTGCGCCCAGCAGCGGGTGTCAGCTTACACGCCTTATATAGCCCGGGCCGGGCTGGGGGAGCGAGGGCACCGCGGGCTCCGGCCTCGCAGCTTCTCTGCCCCGTCGGGGCACGGGGAGATGTCGCAGAGCCGGGCCTTTGCCTGCCACGTAGGGCTCAGGAGGTCCTCGCGGTTCCCTTTAGGCGAGGTACAGACGCGTGCCCCGTGCCTGGGCCGGCTGACAGCTGTCAGTGTGAGCACGGGGCATCCATTCCTCCTGCCCAGAACCCTGCGGAGATGGGCTCACACCCAGGTACAGCTGCTCGACCAGCTGCTGCTGCTGCTGCAGTCAGCTGCTGTGCCAGGCGGCTCCGGTGGCAGTGTGCTGCTGTGCTGCTCACCAGGCAAAACGCCTGTGGCTGCCATCCCTCCGTGCTGCTGCCTCTCTGCTGCCTGGAACAGCTCCTAGCAGCTCGAGGTTCTGTAACAGTGCTGCAGAGCCCGTCCTGGGCTTGGGATGGTTGAGTCTCACTGTGTGCATTACTCTGGCCCCTCGGCTCCAACGCCCCTTAGGAGATGCTGATGGATGTGGGGTGCGTCCTTAACCACGCTGTGGGATGGTCAGGGTGGAGCTCCTGCTCGCAGTGTGACCTGTCTCCTCCTGCCCAGTCCTGCTGGGCCCCCTCCTCGCCTGCTCCCCATGTCGTTCCCATGCAGCATGATGTCAGGATCACACCCTCTTCCATTTTGCAGAGATGGGCGAGATGGAGTCCTATAAGGTGATGCTGAACGGGCCGGCGCCCTGGGGCTTCCGGCTGCAGGGAGGGAAGGACTTCAGCATGCCGCTCTCCATCTCCAGGGTAAGAGGCACTGAGAGCTGGTATCGCCCACCCTCCTGCTGTCCATGGGTGGGAAGCTGCAGCTGTGTCCAAGCAGCTGAGGCAGAGCTGTATGGGGGATGTGAGCAAGCTGGGCCTTGGAACACTGGTTCTCACTCTGCTCAACCCCCTTAGAGCCACCCAGACCCTTATCAGCTCTGGTTTGGCCAGAGGGAATATGTGCTGGGGGTGTTCCGGGCAGGGAGCTGCAGCGGCGATGTGAAATGCTGTGCAGGCTCCTCAGTGTCACGATGCGGCGGGAGGCAGGGGGGCCTCTTCCGGAGCCAGCCCTGTGCAGGGGCAGCTCTCTGTGCGTGAACTGCGGGACCGGCCTGGTCTGCACTGTGATACCAAGCTCAGTGCCTCGGGGCCAGCTTTGTGCAGGCACTGTGCCTGAGACTGCACTCCCACTGGTCCTGGGACAGGTCCCATCCGTAAAGCCAGCCCGCTTCTGAAGCAGGGGCATGTGCAAAATGTGCTGCCAGCTGCTTACATCTGGGGCACCTGGTGGGAGCTTTTCGTGTGATGCTTACCCAGGTCGAAGCTGTCTCTTGGGTTTGCGTGGCTCCCTGTCCTTGGGTGGCCTGCACCACGGGTGCTTGCAGCAGCTCCAGCTGCAGAATTGCCTTATAAGCCTTGGAATGTGTCTGCACCGCCCGTGCTGCTGACGCTGGGGCAGCTGGCACAGGGCTGTGGCTCTGAGCACAGCACTGGGCACAGCGTGGGGCCTGCCCCCAGCACTGTGTGCACATCCCAGGCCACGGGTCTCTGCAACACCCACCCCAGGGGCACCGTGCAAGGCTGGAGTCACCCATGCCACTGCCCTGGGGCCGACCAATCTTTGCAAGGAACAGAGACGGCTTCAGCAAGTTTATTCTCTAAAAAATGTTTCTCTTGGCTGCAAGCCAGGGCTTAACAAAGGGTCTGATCAGGCGGTGGAGCCTCCGAGAGCCTGGGGCTGGGGCCTCATGGAGCAGCAGCGACGTGTGTGCAGGCCAGCCCCGCTGCAGGGCCTGGAGAGATGCTGCTGGCAGGGCAGGGCAAGGCTCAACAGGGTCCCAGCACCTTGGCTGCCCAGTGCCAAGGAGGATGCTCCCTTGTGCCTGCCTGCCACCTTGCTGGTTGACTTGGAGCCCTGGATGGAGGTATCCAGCCGAGGTGGCACTCTGAGGTGTGAGGACAAAGGCCCAGCTGGGCGGAGAGGCAAGGAAGGAAGCTGTGACTGGTGGGGCTGGGCAGGAGCCTCAGCCCACGGTGCAGGAAATGGGAAGGCTGGAGCAGCTCCTGGCTGGAATCTGTTGAGCTGGCACCTGCCGAAGGGCTTTCCTGGTGCGCTTGGGTGCGGCGGCGTGACGCAGCCTGCCATGCTCCCCCCTGCCCAGGCAGCCATGTGAAAACCTCTCCCAGCTCCTACTGCTGCCTTAAACCCATGCTGCTTCCCAGCCTGAGGGGCAGCAAGCTGGGGCTTGCAGGAGTGGCCGGGAGCCGGCCAGAGCTGCTTGCTGCCTCCAGCATCCTTCTGTGCCAGGTAGTGCCAGAGGTACTGCAGGGGATGCTGTGACCCTCTGGGAATGGCAGTGGAGCCAGGGTACCTGGTGCTGTGCTCAGGGCGGGCTGGGCTCTGCGCGTAGCCATGATGCTCGGTGGCAGGGATTTTCCAGCCCTCTGACAGTGCTGGGAATCTGGCTCGCTCCTTTTATGTTCATGTTGAACAGGGCTTGAGGAAATACTTGGTCTGAATCCAAACGCCTCGAGTTGTTCTGTGCTGGAGGAGCAGGAATGGCTGCAGCCTGCCCACGTCTGTCTGTCTGAGTGTCTGTCTGTCAATACCTGAGAGCTGTGTTCAGTGGTGCAGGGGCTAGGGTGCTGCTTATCTCTAGCAGAAATAGGGGTGTCTGGGGGTGGTCCAGGCATATCCCAGCTCCATTGCTGGGCTGGATGAAGGGAACAGACAAGACAGGAGCACAACATAGCTGGAAGATATAGGGGGCTCTCCCCGCCCCTGTGAAGGCTGGGAGCATGCCTGTGGTTTACAGCCCATGGGGTGAGCTGTGGGCTGCATGACAGGCCCTGACTCACCCTGCTCACTTCCTGCCCCGGGACCTTGGGGCCGGCTCCATGACCTCCTGCTGCAGCTGAGCCAGCACAGCCTCTGCTGCTTGGCATCGCCTCAGAACGCCTGGGCTGTCCCCGGGCCACCTGTAGGGGTGGTGCTGGCACATCTCCCAGCAGTGCTGTGCTGCAGTGTGGTGCCTGGGGCAGGGCTTAGCTGCTACAAGGAAGAGAGGCTCTCTGGGATAACAAACTGGGGAACACAGGGAGCTCTGGGGGTTCTTGCATCAGGCCCAGTGTGTTCGGGCTGCAGTGGCACTGTGCTGTGGGAGCTGCCCGGTAGCGGGGTTAGGAGCTGTTCAGGGTGTGCTCAGTGTCCCTCTTTGTGGCTCTGGGCACAAGAGCATCACTCCATTTACTGCTGATTTCCCTGACACTCTCTGTTCTGCAGCTGACTCCAGGTGGAAAGGCTGCCCAGGCCGGTGTGGGAGTGGGCGACTGGGTGCTGTACATTGATGGGGAGAGCACCAGCGCCATGACGCACATCGAGGCCCAGAACAGGATCCGCGCCTGCGGGGACAGGCTCTGCCTCACTCTGAGCAGGTAGGATGTGTGGATCCTGAGAACTTACGGTGCTGGTGCAGCTGGAACAAAGCTGTGGCCCTGTACCCGTCGCCTCCCCGAGCCCAATGGCCCTGCTGCAATGAGGCAGCATCACTCATCTCCCGCAGCCCTGGCTGGATCTGAGGGCTCTGCACGGCTGGATGGGGCTCATCCCATCTGCGGCAATCCCGGCTTTAAGCCGTCACCTCAGACCGTGGGTTAGTGCTACCTGGCTACAGTTCCTCAATGTCAGCATGCCAGCCATGATGGATGCTGGGCACGTGCAGATCTGCCTCACTGTGTCCTCTCTTGCAGAGCCCAGAACCACCTGGGGAAGCCACAGAAGGTAGGTGTTGCTCCAGCACTGCTGGCAGCTGCTCAGCCGTGGGCTGGGGGTGGGGAAGTCTCTGAGCTTAATCAGAGGAGCGGACTTTGCTCCTGGGGCCCAAGGGCTTCTTGGGGACCAGGATGTGTTTGGAAGGCTTGCAAATTCCCCGCATGTACAGCAGCTGCAGCACAGCCTTCAGGCCCCATGTTCGCTAGTGCTGGAGCTCGCTCTTGCATGGGGAGGCAGGGCTGGGGCCAGTGGCTCCTAGGCAGAAGCCACTTGCATGCTTTCTGCTTTGTACCTTGGGATGGTTGCGAGCAGTGTGAGTGCATGCAGAGCCCCACCACGGGGCACTTACTAATCCTCAGGCTGAGTTTGCAGCCTGGTGTCCCTGGGCGGGATGCCCCGCAGAGAGGGGACCTGGCTGGCAGAGCCGCACGTGCTGTCAATGCCCATGTGTCACTGCGAGGCTCTGCGGGCAAGAATGGGTCCAGCATTCCCACCTGGCTGCCTGCTGCGCTGCCTGGCCCAGGGCTGCCCCTTGCATGCTGCTTGACGTGTGAGCCCTTGTCTGTGTGTTTTGTCTCGCTCAGGACTCACTCCCCTGCTCTGAGCCCCTGAAATATAACTTCGCTCCCAGCACCGCCCTCAACAAAACAGCTCGGCCCTTCGGGGCCGGCTCGCCTCCGAACCCACGGCCCGGGCTGGTGACGAAACCCGTGACGTACGTGCCCCTGGCGCCCGCCTGCACCCCCCAGCACAATGGGTATGTTGCTGTCCATCCTGCTCTCCAAGAATACCAGGGAGCCCGCTGCCTGGCCCTGCTGCACCTTGCATGCCAGGCACCTGTGGGTGGGAGTGGGCAGTGGTTCCCGTGCTGAGGTGCTGAGACTGAGCAACAGGACTGTCACACGTGGGGACACACACACATGCCTCTTCCTTGCTCGGGGCTGTGTCCTCCTGCACTGGCCTTTGGAAAGCGCTGGAGGGCATGGCACAGCAGCTGGCGCAGGATGCTCACTGCTGTCTCTGCCAGCCCTGCGACAAGGGGCAGGAAGGCTGCGGTTGCAATCAGCAGCACCAGCCCAGGGCCACGACACAATGTTTCCGGGACGTGCAGGACGAAGGGAAGCCATAGAGCCCTGCACAGTGCTGCCCATGCCAGCCCTGAGCCCTGTATGGATGCTCCAGTCTGCACATTGTGTACTCTGCTGCTGTGTGCCCGCCCTGCTGCCGCTCCTGCCCACAGGACCCTGGAGCTGGTCAGTGGGGCACATGGCCCTGGCTGTTCTCTGCACCCGGTGGGTGCGGAGTGGGGCTGAGGATGGCATGATCAGATCTGTTGCCCCTGCAGCCCATTGCGCTCTCAGCCATGGGTGAGATGGGCACGTGTCGCAGGGGCAGGGAAAGTGGTGCAGGCTGTAGGTGAGCTCTGGAAACTTCTTGGGTTCTGTGGGTCTAATTTCACTTTCCTTCTCTTTCTTTCTTTTCTCCCTCTCTCTTTCCCTCTCTCCTACAGGTGCAGAGCCTTGACAAGTCAGTAAGCCTTTTGCCTGCTCTCTCTAGCCTTCCTGCATGCCTCTTGCCCTGTTAGTGGCCCACTGGTGCCCTGTTCTCTGGGCAGGGTTAATTAGCCCAGGGGCTCAGCGTCCCCAGGCTGACAGCTCCTGGCTGCAAGCTGTCCTTAGCCTGAAATGCAAGTGCTGCTGACTGCAAGGGTGTCAGGGTGTCCTTACACCAGTTCCTTCTCCAGCACAAGAAAGGCTGTGCTATGCACCCTTCTTTCAGCATCACTGGTGCTTATCGAGCACCATGCAGTTCACTTGCGTGTGAGTTGGATCTTGGCTTATCCTTGCCCCATTCTCTCTCCTCCTGGCCTTTAGGGCTGGGCTCAAACTGCAGAGATGGGAAATCTGTCCTGAGAAGACATCCTTAGTGGCCCCTTCCTTTGCTGATGGTGTGGGGTGGGGAGGAGGACAATGTATGATGTGTCAAATGTGTGCTGTCGTGCTACTGCTGTGAGCTTGAAGAGATGTGGGATGGCCCCAGGGGGGATGCTGTGGGGATCCCCGTGGGTCTGTGGGGCAGTGGTGTGTGCCGGTCCCTGTGCCACCAGGCAGGGGCAGGACAGTGCTGGCTGAGCACCTGCCCCTGTTGCTCATAGGAAACCACAGGAGCACCCCAGTTCCCCCAAATATGACCCCAGCAAGTTGCATCTGATCGAGGATTCGGAGGACTGGCAGCCCCGCAACACCAGCACCCAGTCCCGTTCCTTCCTCAAACTGGCCCAGCTGACGGGCACAGACAGCTGTAAGTCCCTGCGGGTCTGGGGCTGCCTGCGGGTTCCTGGAGTCAACCTGGCTGCGGGGTGAGGTGGTGGCGCTCTGACTGCAGTGGCCCTGTGTGTGGCATGGGCCATATGGGGGCATACAGCGGTGTCTGGGGCGCTGGTATGGGGGAAGCAGGGAGGGGTGCCCAGTTCTCATCCCTTCGCACTGTGTGGGGCCGTGCTGCCGCCGACTGACTCTGTCTCCTCCTTTCTCCCTGCTGCACTCAGTTGAGGACCACGAGGACGAGCTGGTTAGGAAGCCCAGGTAAGGGGCGGCACAGGGTGTACCACGGCTCCTGGCTATGGTGCTGCAGCAGTGGGGCTCAACCACCCCGTTGGCCTCACACTCATGGCTGGTGGCGAGTGCAGCTCCTGTCCTCTGCTATCCTGTCCTGTCACCTCCTGCTCCCTGTCCCTCTCTGTCCTTTCACTCTCTCTAGAGCTGAGGTATTCATGGAGATGCAGCACCTGCACTGCTCTCGCCTCTGTGATGGGCACCGCCAGCACTGGGCCACAGCTGTGTCCGTCCTGTTACGAGGGTCCTGCCTGGGCACTGTGCTGCTGCTGTCCCCAGACTGGGCATCCCCTGCTGGACCCTGGGCACTGCTGGCACTGGGGAAGCCAAGCTGCAGACGCAGCGGGTTGATGGGGCCTGCTGGCACTGGTGTGGCCTGACTACTGCTGTTGGGAGGTACTGGGCTTTATTTGGGCCTCGGGTACAAGGTGCTGTGACTGTGGTGTGGGGCTGGAGGGGAGCTGGACTGGTATGAATGCTGCTGCATCACTATGGGGCTGGAGATAAGCCATGGGAGATGCTCCATACTGTGTGCTGGCGATTCACCCTTGCGTCGCCATTTTCTCGCCGCCACAGGGGTCCCCGTGTGTCATTTTGGGGTACAGAGGAGGAGTGGTGAGTGCTGGGCCGTTACAGGGGTTCATGTGGGTTCTGCCCCGTGCTGGCAGCTGGACAGGACCAGGTCCATGGTGCCAGCTGAGCGCCTGCCCCTGTTGCTCACAGGCAGTCCATGCACCCCCCTGGCACCCCCACGTGTGACCCGGGCAAGCTGCGGCTGATGGAGGACGCTGAGGACTGGCAGCCCCGCACCGGCACCTCCCAGTCCCG